>NC_041392.1:721628968-721730302 GCF_002162155.2 Triticum dicoccoides
GCGTGAGTGATCGACGTACTAGCGCACCTGAATAATGGCATGCGAAAATCCTGAGGTATCGTGTGGCAACCAATCCCGTCCGAGCCGATGAAGACAATGATGAAATAGATGCAGGCGACGCAAACGGATCTATAGGTCCGAAAATGACAAAAAAACACTAATCAAATAACTGAGGCAAGATAAAAAAACGTAATCAACGGATTGAGAAAAATACTCTTTAAAGCAGCCAATCAACCTGGTTTATGGGTTGCGCAGTCCTAGGTGGAGATCAGGGAGATAGACCTCCTGAGGCAGCACCGAAATGATGATGGAGTTAGGTGTAGGATCTTGCGACAGATACTATGTAAGAGTATTAGAGAGAGGATCATTCTTGTATTGTTGAATCTTATGGGCGAATATATTGTGTACTACATGTCTTGAGATACAAAAAAGAGCCTAGAGCATCTTCAGCCGGAGTTGACAAATCCGATCACTCAAACGCCCGCGGACGCGTCCAGGCGTGCCACGGACACTAACCGGTCAAGCCTCAGATTTGCCTTCTCACAACCGAACATCTCAATTACCATACCTCAAATCTATACAAACTGATGCAACTATGTCGATGCATTACACACATCGTCCGGCTACAACATCACTAAGATGACATCGGACTACCAAAAGTTGGCATGTTTGGTTATGGTAGAGAAGACCATCCACGGCTGCCCTTGCCGTCCTTCTCGCGGAAGTACCGGTTGAAGAAGCGGTAGGGATCGAGCCGACTCTACACGTCGCCGGAGCTGTCCTCACCGTCACTATCATCCTTCTCCTCCCTTGGTAGCATTTCGAGCATGGCACGGACCACCCGATTCTGCTCTCGGGCGAGGGCATGCGTGTTCCTCCACTGTCGCTTCTTCCCAATGTGGGTATGGATAGCTTCCTCTGCAGCCGCCCGTGCTGCCCCATATCCGTCACATATTTGGGCTGGATATGAGGGTGTCGTTCACCCCGGACGTTTGAGGCCCGTTTGAGGCGTCTGTGAAGGTTAATTTTCCATGACCGGTCCATCCGTCTAGACGTATAGGACGGGTTTGGGGCATCGGCTGTAGATACTCTTATATAGATAAGGTAGAGGATAAAGTAGAAGAGAGATATGATCATATAGTACCAGATATACTCTAACATTATGGTATATAGATCAGCCAGCCGCCTAGCGACTGTGCGCTCCGTTGTTCAGTCTCTCTTTCATCTCTACTCCTTCACTTTTGTGGTGATTACCAAGCTCAAGAACATTTTTAGGTTGGCTTTAGACTTAACTGGATCGCACGCACGCCATGCAAGATAGCTAGGAAAGTGATGTACATGGAGTATACTGATTTTATGCACGAGGAACGACGACACAACACAACGGGAACATGTACATGGCGAAAGAAACAATGGATTAAAACTCTCCCCGCTTATTATTATTCAACAACTGAGGAAATAACAACGGTTGATTTGAGCACGAACGACGACGGACAACAGGGAAACAAACTCACAGACCAAAACGTGCAACGATAGCAAGCAAGAACAAGGCGAGAGAAAGGAAAGCGCGGGAATAGATGATATGCAATCACGGCTTGCACAAGTCGATCTGGACGCGCTTGCGAGCAGGGGGAGAAGAGACTAATTCTCAGGGAACTAGCAGTTGAAGTAGGAGATGTCCCGGGAGACTTGCACAAGTTGATCTGGACGCGCCTGCTAGGGGTAACAAACTTATCAACATGGAACGACTTTGAGTATGAGATGTCCCCGGAGACGGTGACGTTGACGGACTCAGGCCGCCATGTGTTCTCAGCCGAGTCAAAGATGCGGAGGCCGAGGTGGCACGGCTCGTTGCCTTTTGCCTCATAGAAGGTGAAGGTGTCGAGGGAGTCCGAGTTGAACGTGGGACCATCGCCATCTATCAAGCGTATCACGCCGGCCCCGCCGGACGAATCGTACAGCTCGAAGACAACAAGCGATTCTGTGCCGCTTAGAGTCCCTTTCTTGGTCTTGACCACGAGCCGGTACTCGGCAAGCCCATTGCTGGTGCCTGCGAGGAAGGCGGCGGCCAGAATGAGGAGGGCGAGCTTGGCAATGGCCATGGCCATGGTGGTGGTGACTATCTGCGTGTACTTCGATATGATGATGATGGCTATCAGGTGGCCAGAGTGTATGGACCGCGCTCTCCAACTTGCCAACGGTGTGCTGCATTTATACGGTCTTGTGCCAGCAGCTGCTGTGCGATTGTGCGGGATTATGCGTCCCGCACGCTAGCGTTGGTCCTCCTTCCACCATTGCCGAAGTTGACTTCGTTGGTCTCGAGATATCCACAGCTGGAGGATCACATTATCAAACACTTTGCGGTTCCCGCTCTTCCACATAACCCACATTACTGATCTTCTCGATTGATCGTATGGGTTAAGCCCTGTCTCCATGCAGCAACGACAAGCACGTGGACAACCTTCTCTATCCTCATGGGATGTGCAATTGATGTGGCATGTGCAATTGGTGAACATATGCACATGATCAACATATGCAGCTAGGAGCTGGTTATTTTATCCCTGCACATGTCAGGATAGGATAAAGTAACATGCATTTAAATAGCATGGCAGGTTAATTACCAGTCTGGCAACACTTATTGCTCAAACGGATGTATCTGGATGTACATCTGTTTGAGCGACAAGTATTTTCAAACAGAGGTAGTATATAGGTAAGCAATAAGCTCATCCTCATATAGTCGGTTTATTTTTCCTACGCGCTACCGTTGTAAACAAGGCATTTTCAAGCAGAGAAACGTTCAGGCTTCAAAGCCTAGTGCTATTTTTATGAGTCTAAGTGTATTCCGTTGATGCTGCGGGCAAACACGTACACCGAGAGCAACTGTAAGCCGAGCATCTTGTTTGTTGTTCACGGCCTACTTGTATGCCGAGTGCCTGTATATAAACCGATTTCGCCTGCACAACTAAAACGATACCAGCCGTCGAGCGACAAGTATGTTCAGATGGAGGTTATACTTAAGTAAGCAATGAGCTCTCCCTCATATAGTCGGTTCGTTTGTCCTATAAAAGGGACCAGTTGTCTATGGACTACGGTTGTAATCGAGCCATTTTCAAGCAGAAAAACATTTTGACTTCAAAGCATAGTGCTACTTGTACGAGTTTAAGTGCGAGTGTGGGCTGCAATATAATTGCGTCAGCTGGGTCTTGAACTCAAGACCTCTTGATTCTGATACCATGTACAAGTGCATGCTCTAGCCAATGCAACCAAAAGGCCGATCTAATGAAAGAGACTAGGCAACACATTATACGTCAACAAGCAACTGTAAGTCAATCATCTTGTTTGTTGTTCACAGCCTAATTGTATGCCGAGTACCTATATATAAACCGATTGCCACTGCAGAGCTAAAACGGTAGCCAGCGGTAGACCAGTCGTTGCCACGTGAAGCCGACTGCTCTCCCCGACCCTCGGCTTACAAATATGCCTTGACGTGGCATTTGGTACTGGTTCCTCAGGCCTTGCCATGTATCCTTTACGTCGGTGCAGCACTCGGTGTACTTCCAATAATGTATTATGTCCAATCCTTTTGTCACATCAACTTGCAAGGAAGGACATAAAGATTGCGCTGGCAGGGGCATGTTTCAATGCATGTGTTTGAAATTGGAAGTGGAGGGCGGGATAGGTAACTAACGGGTAAAGTTGCATCTAAAAAAGATTACTTAACTTTTTTACAAACAAACTGATGTGGAGAATTATGATTGCTAATAGGGGATGAAAGGGCCGACCATAGTTGAATTCCAGGTGGAGAGAGAATTATTGTTTAGAAAGTTAAGTACTCCCTCCGTCTAGGTATATAAGTCATCTTTCGAAATCCAAATAATCCCAAAACGCGTGGTGCATTAACTCTCACCCCATTTCTTGACATAAATAAATGATTCAATCAATAAGAGATGTGGGGGCGTGTATGCTTTCAATGAATTCAGACTACAACATGATATGCAGTGGTCAGTTCATTACATGCAATCCTATTATGTAGTAAATAAACATTAAGTTCTCTCGATTTTCTCTCCATCTTGGTCGCCCGGTGCACAACCTAAGATGATTTATGCACCTGGACGGAGGGAGTAGAATGTTTGTAATTCTTTGTACGTCTAGCACTATTGGTACCTAAACCATCCTTAATTAAATCAGTCATAATTAATGATAGGTCAATTAAGTTATTATCCATTAATTAGAAAATTAACAATGCCATTGTGTCAATTAACAAAAGTGCCAACAACTACACAAGGTCTGGATTGCAACTAATAAAATTTATCACTATTCAAATTACAAAACTGCTAGCAAGTGCAAAATGTGCCAATCACGATTTACAAAATTTGCCATTGTTCAAATTACAAAGGTGCCAACAAGTGCATATAGTGCCTATCACAATATACAAGATTCACAAAGTGCCATATTCAAAGGCAAAGCACTTTCTATATGACCTACAAAGTGCCATTCATATACATATCACTTTCTATATATTTACAAAGTGCAAAATTCAAATACAAAGCACTTTCTACAGAACCTACAAAGTGCTATATATGTTCGTCGACAAAGCACTTTCCAAAATACTCCCTCCGTTCCAAAATATAAGGTGTATTGATTTCCGTGCAAGTCAACCACTCGAATGTTTGACCAAGATTAGAGAATAAAATAACAATATATGTAATTCCTAATAGATAAATATGAAACTATTTTGTATGACATATCAAATGATATAAATTTCATATTGTAGATATTGGTATGTTTTTCTAAAAACTTGGTCAAATATGCAATCATTTGACTTTTGAAAAAACAAATACACCTTATACTAAGGAACGGAGGGAGTGATTTAGAAAGTGCCATGTTCATATAGAAAGAACTTTCCATAAATTTACAAATTTCCAAAATATGTCCAGAGAACTTTCTATGCACACGCAAAGTGCATGTTTCCAAAGTACTAGAATCAAGGAGAAAGTGTTACTACTGTTATATCATGGAAGTGCCTGTTTCCTAACAAGATCCAATTATTTGATCATGGAAGTAAATGTTTACAAAACCCCACTATTATTCACAAAGCGCCTATTTTGTAACAAAATTACGATATCACAGAAGTACTTTTGAAGAAAATTCGAAATGTTTAATCCAATTATTTGAAAACATGTGTAGAAAAACATTAGGAAGGATAATGGTATTGTTCTTTGCACCAATGTTAAAGGAAAAAACGGTATTCTGAATTATGCTGCTTAGAACATAAAAAGGCAGAAAAATTGTTACTCAGGATTTGCGATTAGATGGAAACCCAACTATACATGCTTCTCATTTGATGCTTCGGCTGAGAAGAGCAGAGAGAACAGAGATAGCACAACTAGAAAAGTACACCTCTCAAAACAAATTCTTCTATGTTTTAAAGCAATGAGCTCTGGTGTGTTGATCTCTGTTTCTGTCTACAAAGGGCCTATCTATTTACTTTTATTGTTGAGTCAATTCCATCTTTCTTTCTTATGGCACCACGTATTGCACGGGGACCACTCTTAGCCTTGTATGCATTTTTATAATTTCAATTTGTTGAGCATTATTTAAGTACGATGGTTATATTCAAATTGGGGTAGCTAGTCATCATCTATACTTCTTTGGTTGCTTTATGTTTGCAATATAATCTTAAAAGATTTTTTAGATACAACATTACCGCTTAATGATATATTGAAATTAATGAAATGATGTTACTTGTTATATAAATTATCATTGCCTATGTGGTCAATGGTTTTTTCTATCGTAGCATTCACGCTTCATAAATTATTTCTATTATTATTTACCTATTCAAGGACGAGCATGAATTACGTTTGGGATGCTGATGCATTTCCAACGTATTTATAATTTATGAAGTATTAACGATATATTTACATCAATTATGTATGTGCAAGAGCATTGTTCCTCCATGTTTGGTTTTAGTATTTGATGACAATTCCTATGGACTAACGGTTGCTTTGAGTATGTTTTTTACTTCTGGTGTTCATTGTACTGACATGACAAATGAAGAATAGAATTGGAAGTTTCTCCATAAAAAAGACTTAAGGCCAAAATAAGAGGGGACCTTATAAATCCAAAAGGATGGAGTACTTGTACGAACTTTTGAGTTTTCAAGAAATAACGAATACACATGAGTTGAGACAGCTAGATTAATTGGCTCTCTCCTACAGCAGAAGTGCGAAAGTCATTGATTCATAGTTTTGTTGTGTGGTCACATAGGGAGGCGTCCTCAACTACTTCATGCATAATTAATCTTCGCAAATGGCCGCCACCGTGAACTGAGTATAGCTCATATGGTTAGGTTGCTTATGGTGGAACCAGCTCATCAGGATTTAAGTCCTAAATTTGGTACTGGTGCTTGCATTTTTTGTTTCAATTTGTTTTAGGCTTTTTGGGTGATGTTCATTCTATGGAAGAATGTGTTCTCGTCGACTATGAAGGAGCCCGTAGCTATTTTGTTAATCTCAAACAGTACTATGAACTTTCTATGGCTTGGTATCTCAGACGGTGCTTATAGGGTAGGATGAGGGTATGTACGTTTATGTCTACATTTGCATTGCACTGTGTTCAAATACACGCGTACACAAAATGTTCGATCAATGCGTCTACCCTTTGCCAACCATGTCGATCTATGTACGTGCGTGCATGCCTAGTGTTTTTGAGTTGTTTCAGTGCTCTAAAGAACAAGTACGGTTACTTGATTTTTACTTTTTATTAGTCCCACACACGGGTAACTCTCATCACTGGCGACACGCTTAAACTAGTCACAGTGGGGAGTAACTTAGTGTAGTAACATGTATATCTTACTAGTCTATGTTACTACCTCCATAGTGGGTAGTAACATATGTGTCGTGTCATGCATCACTTCATTTATTATGTTGCAGACTCATCTTTTCTTAATATGTGTGATGTTACAGTAACTAGCTATGTTACCACATGCCTCTATTTCTTCATTAATTACATGCCACGTCATCTATTTTACCTAGATAAGTGTGATGTTATCATCTATGTTACTCCCGCTGTGGATAGTCTTAAGGCTAGTCATAGTGAGAGTAACTTAGCAAGTAACCTAGCGCATTTCAAGACAAGTTTGCTTATGTGGCATATAGTTAATGAGGAGAGAGATGTTTGGAGTAACATAATATGTTACTGTAACATAACGCGATCCAAAGCAAAATGAGTTTATGATGTAATAAATGCTATCATCTATGATACTACTTGTATGTTACTTTGCACTATGAGGGCTAGTCATAGTGGGAGTAACATAAATAGTAACATACATGCCACATAAGCAAAAAAAATGATGTGTCATGTTATTAAAGAGAGAGACAAATAGAGTAACACAATATGTTACCATCACATAATGATTTGTAATGCAAAATAAGTATACAAAGCAATAAATGAAGACATGTATGTTACTTCACCTATGACACTTCCCACTATAAAGGTAGTAACATAGACTAGTAACATATGTATGTTACTAGTCTAAGTTACTCCCCGCTATGACTAGCGCCAAGGTAGTAACAAAGACTAATGTCATATGCATGAAACTAGTCTAAGTTACTCCCCACTATCACTAGCCAAAGAGGGGACGCACGAACAACCGTGCCGCCGGGCCTGCTGGCACGGGCCTGTCACCCACGCTTTGTTGGAAATATGCCCAAGAGGCAATAATAAAATGGTTATTATTATATTTCCTTGTTTATGATAATTGTCTATTGTTCATCCTATAATTGTATTAACCGGAGACCGTAATACATGTGTGAATACGTAGACCACAATATGTCCCTAGTAAGCCTTTAGTTGACTAGCTCATTGATCAGTAGATTGTTACAGTTTCCTGACCATGGACATTGGATGTCGTTGATAATGGGATCACATCATTAGGAGAATGATGTGATGGACAAGATCCAATCCTAAGCATAGCACAAGATCGTGTAGTTCGTCTGCTAAAGCTTTTCTAATGTCAAGTATTATTTCCTTAGACCACGAGATTGTGCAACTCCTGGATACCGTAGGAATACTTTGGGTGTGCCAAATGTCACAACGTAACTGGGTGGCTATAAAGGCACACTACGGGTATCTCCAAAAATGTCTGTTGGGTTGGCACGAATCGAGACTGGGATTTGTCACTCCGTGTGACAGAGAGGTATCTCTGGGCCCACTCGGTAGGACATCATCATAATGAGGCCAATGTGAGCAAAGAGTTGATCACGGGATGATGTGTTACAGAACGAGTAAAAGTGACTTGCCCGTAACGAGAATGAACGAGGTATTGGGATACCGACGATCGAATCTCGGGCAAGTAACGTACCGATTGACAAAGAGAATTGTATACAAGATTGATTGAATCCCCGACATCGTGGTTCATCCGATGAGATCATCGTCGAACATGTGGGAGCCAACATGGGTATCCAGATGCCTCTGTTGGTTATTGGCCAGAGAGCTGTCTCGGTCATGTCTGCATGATTCCCGAACCCATAGGGTCTACACACTTAAGGTTCGGTGACGCTAGAGTTGTTATGGGAATTAGTGTGCAGTTACCGAATGTTGTTCAGAGTCCCGGATGAGATCCCGGACGTCACGAAGAGTTCCGAAATGGTCCAAAGGTAAAGATTTATATATGGGAAGTCCTATTTTGGCCACCGGAAAATGTACGGGATTTTTCGGTATTGTACCAGGAAGGTTCTAGAAGGTTTTGAACTGGGGCCCACCTGCATGGGGGGACCCACATGAACGTGGGTAGTGGGGGAAAGGCCCCACACCCCTGGTCAAGGCGCACCAAGATCCCCCCTTAGAAGGAATAAGATCATATCCCGAAGGGATAAGATCAAGATCCCTAAAAAGGGGGATAACAATCGGTGGGGAAAGGAAATGATGGGATTTCTTTCCCCCACCTTTGCCAACACCCGAATGGACTTGGAGGGCAAGAAACCATCCCCCTCCACCCCTATATATAGTGGGGAGGCGCATGGGAGCCGCACCCCTTCCCCTGACGCAGCCCTCTCCCTCCCAACACCTCCGTAGTAGTAGTAGTGCTTGGCGAAGCCCTGCCGGAGAACTGCAAGCTCCACCACCACGCCGTCGTGCTGCCAGAGCTCTCCCTCAACTTCTCCTCTCCCCTTGCTGGATCAAGAAGGAGGAGACGTCCCCGGGCTGTACGTGTGTTGAACGCAGAGGCGCCGTTGTTCGGCGCTTAGATCGGAATCAACCGCGATCTGAATCGCTATGAGTATGACTCCTTCATCCGCGTTCTTGTAACGCTTCCGCATCGCGATCTTCAAGGGTATGAAGATGCACTCCCCTCTCTCTCGTTGCTAGTCTCTCCATAGATTGATCTTGGTGATGCGTAGATTTTTTTTAATTTCTGCAATGATCCCCAACAGTGGCATCATGAGCTAGGTCTATGCATAGTTTCTGTGCACGAGTAGAACACAAGTTGTTGTGGGCGTCGATTTTGTCAATTTACTTGCCGTTACTAGTCTTATCTTGATTCAGCGGCATCGTGGGATGAAGCGGCCCGGGCCGACCTTACACGTACGCTTATGTGAGACAGGTTCCACCGACTGACATGCACTAGTTGCATAAGGTGGCTAGCGGGTGTCGGTCTCTCCCATATTAGTCGGATCGGATTCGATGAAAAGGGTCCTTATGAAGGGTAGATAGAAATTGGCATATCACGTTGTGGCTTTTATGTAGGTAAGAAACATTCTTGCTAGAAACCCATAGCAGCCACGTAAAACATGCAACAACAATTAGAGGACGTCTAACTTGTTTTTGCAGGGTATGCTATGTGATGTGATATGGCCAAAAGAATGTGATGAATTATATATATGTGATGTATGAGATTGATCATGTTCTTGTAATAGGAATCACGACTTGCATGTCGATGAGTATGACAACCGGCACGAGCCATAGGAGTTGTCTTAATTTATTGTATGACCTGCGTGTCATTCAAAACGCCATGTAATTACTTTACTTTATTGCTAACCATTAGCCATAGTAGTAGAAGTAATAGTTGGCGAGACAACTTCATGAAGACACGATGATGGAGATCATGATGATGGAGATCATGGTGTCATGCCGGTGACGAAGGTGATCATGCCGCGCCTCAAAGATGAAGATCAAAGGCGCGAGATGATATTGGCCATATCATGTCACTCTATGAATTGCATGTGATGTTTGTCATGTTTACATCTTATTTGCTTAGAATGACGGTAGCATAAATAAGATGATCCCTTATAAAATTTCAAGAAAGTGTCCCCCCCTAACTGTGCACTGTTGTGAAAGTTCGCTGTTTCGAAGCACCACGTGATGATCGGGTGTGATAGATTCTAACGTTCGCATACAACGGGTGTAAGCCAGATTTACACATGCAAAACACTTAGGTTGACTTGACGAGCCTAGCATGTACAGACATGGCCTCGGAACAAAAGAGACCGAAAGGTCGAACATGAGTCGTATAGTGGATATGATCAACATGAAGATGTTCACCGATGATGACTAGTCCGTCTCACGTGATGATTGGACACGACCTAGTTGACTCGGATCATGTATCACTTAGATGACTAGAGGGATGTCTATCTGAGTGGGAGTTCATTAAATAATTTGATTAGATGAACTTAATTATCATTGACATAGTCAAAAGGTCTTTGCAAATTATGTCGTAGCTCACGCTTTGGTTCTATTGTTTTAGATACATTCCTAGAGAAAATTTAGTTGAGAGTTGATAGTAGCAATTATGTGGACTGGGTCCGTAAACTGAGGATTGTCCTCATTGCTGCGCAGAAGGAATATGTCCTTAATGCACCGCTCAGTGTGTTGAACCTCGAGCGTCGGTTTTGGATGTTGCGAACATCTGACATGCACATTTTGATGACTACATGATAGTTTAGTGCGTAGTGTTAAATGGTTTAGAATTGAGGCACCAAAGACGTTTTTGAAACATCGCAGAACATATGAGGTATTCCAAGGACTGAAATTGGGATTTCAGGCTAGTGCCCACGTCAAGAGGTATGAGACCTCTGACAAGTTTCTTAAGCCTGCAAACTAAGGAGAAAAGCTCAATCGTTGAGCATGTGCTCAGATTGTATGAGTACTACAATCGCTTGAATCGAGTGGGAGTTAATCTTCCAGATGAGATAGTGATGGTTCTCCAAAGTCACTGCCACCAAGCTACTAGAGCTTCGTGATGAACTATAACATACCAGGGATAGATATGATGATCCTTGAGCTATTCGCGACACCGCAAAAGTAGAAATCAAATAGGAGCATCATTTGTTGATGGTTAGTAAAATCACTAGTTTCAAGAAGGGCAAGGGCAAGAAAGGGATACTTCATGAAACGTCAAATCAGTTGGTGCTCTAGTGAAGAAACCCAAGGTTGAACCCAAACCCGAGACTAAGTGCTTCTGAAATGAGGGGAATGGTCACTGAAGCAGAACTACCCTAGATGCTTGGTAGATGAGAAGGATGGCAAGGCCGATAGAAGTATATTGGATATACATTATAATGTGTACTTTACTAGTACTCCTAGTAGCACCAGGGTATTAAATACCGGTTCGGTTGCTAAGTGGTAGTAACTCGAAATAAAAAGCTACGGAATAAACAGAGACTAGGTGAAGGTGAGATGACGATATGTGTTGGAAGTGTTTCCAAGGTTGATGTGATCAAGCATCGCATGCTCCCTCTACCATCGAGATTGTTGTTAAACCTAAATAACTGTTATTTGGTGTTTGCGTTGAGCATAGGCATGATTGGATTATGTTTATCGCAATATGGTTATTCATTTAAGGAGAATAATGGTTACTCTGTTTATTTGAATAATACCTTCAATGGTCTTGCACCTAAAATGAATGGTTCATTGAATCTCGATCGTAGTGATACACATGTTCATGCCAAAAGATATAAGATAGTAATGATAGTACCACATACTTGTGGCACTGCCATTTGAGTCATATTGGTATAAAACACATGAAGAAGCTCCATGTTGATGGATCTTTGGACTCACTCGTTTTTTGAAAAGTTTGAGACATGCGAACCATGTCTATTGGTTTATACGCATGAAGAAACTCCATGCAGATGGATCGTTTGGACTCACTTGATTTTGAATCACTTGAGACATGCAAATCATACCACATGGGCAAGATGACTGAAAGGCCTCGTTTTCGGTGAGATGAAACAAGAGAGCAACTTGTTGGAAGTAATACATTTGATGTGTGCAATCCAATGAGTGCCGAGGCACGCAGTGAATATCGTTATGCTCTTACTTCACAGATGATTTGAGTAGATTCTAAGTATATTTACTTGATGAAACACAAGTCTGAATTATTGAAAGGTTTCAAGTAATTTCAAAGTGAAGTTGAAGATCGTCGTGACAAGAGGATAAAATGTCTATGATATGATCATAGAGATGAATATCTGAGTTACGTGTTTGGTACACAACTAAGACATTGTGGAAATTGTTTCACAACTAATGCCGCCTGGAACACCATAGTGTGATGGTGTGTCCGAACATCATAGCTGCACCCTATTGGATGTGGTGCAAACCATGATGTCTCTTATCAAATTACCACAATCGTTTATGGGTTAGGCATTAGAGACAACCGCATTCACTTTAAATAGGGCACCACGTAATTCCATTGAGATGACACCGTATGAACTATGGTTTAGAGAAACCTAAGCTGTCATTTCTTAAAAGTTTGGGGCTGCGTCGCTTATGTGAAAAGGGTTTAGCCTGATAAACTCGAACCCAAAGTGGATAAATGCATCTTCATAGGACACCCAAAACAGTTGGGTATACCTCCTATTTCGGATCCGGAAGCAAAAGTGATTGTTTCTAGAAACGGGTCCTTTCTCGAGGAAAAGTTTCTCTCGAAAGAATTGGGTGGGAGGATGGTGGAGACTTGATGAGGTTATTGAACCGTCACTTCAACTAGTGTGTAGCAGGGCACAGGAAGTTGTTCCTGTAGCGCCTACACCAATTGAAGTGGAAGCTGATGATAGTGATCATGAAACTTCGGATCAAGTCACTACCAAACCTCGTAGGTCGACAAGGATGCGTACTATTTCAGAGTGGTATGTAATCATGTCTTGGAGGTCATGTTGCTAGACAACAATGAACCTAAGAGCTATGGAGAAACGATGGTGGGCCCGGATTTCGACAAATGGCTCGAGGCCATAAAATCCGAGAGGATCCATGTGTGAAAACAAAGTATAGACTTTGAAAGAACTACTTGATGGTCGTAAGGCTATTGGGTACAGATGGATTTTAAAAGGAAGACGGACAATGATGGTAAGTATCACCATTAAGAAAGCTCGACTTGTCGTTAAGATGTTTTCCGACAAGTTCAAGGAGTTAACTGCGGTGAGACTTTCTCACTCGTAGCGATGCTAACAGTCTGTTGGAATTGTATCAGCAGTCACTGCATTATTTATGAAATCTTGCAGATAGGATGTCAAAACATTGTTTCCTCGACAATTTTCTTGAGGAAAGGTTGTATGTGATACAACCAGAAGGTTTTTGTCAATCCTAAAAGATGCTAACAAGTATGCAAAGCTCGAGCAATCCTCACTACACCACAACACTTGATTGGGGGAAATTAACTACCGGGAGAAATAATCGATCAAGGGCAAAACAACTGCCGGGACATTTGTTTCTGCCATTACAAACATCTTGGGGCAGAGAAACTGCCGGGAGAACTTGAACAATGACGACACATGCACTGCCGGTACACTTCAGGGCCCATCTGCTGCCGAGACAACTACACCACGGCCCATAATCTGCCGGGAATCAACTTTGATGCCAGACCGAAATATCGGGCCTACTAAGCGGGAGCAACTAGTTAACGAGCGCTCCTTCGGGAGGCTCGCAACGATCAACGCCACTTGGCGCGCTCTCAGCCATTCGTCACGTGTCACGCTCTGGATGCTCCCTTTAGATTTTGTTTTTTTATTTTTCCACACGCGTTTTCGGCTTTTTAAACGGTTTTTTCGGGTTTTTTCGACGTTTTGGTTTTCCCCCAGTCTTCCTTAGCTTTTTGAACAAAATTTTTTTGAATTTTTTTACGCGAAAAAAACACGTTTTCTTTTATTTTCCTTTCGCGAAAGTCACGGCTTTTCTTCCGCGAGAGGCACGGTTGTGCTTTAGCGAGAGTCACGGTCGTGCCTTTCGGAAACGAAAAAAACGCATTTTCTGTTTTTTTTCATTCGCGAGAGTCACGGTTTTGCTTCCGCGAGAGGCACGGTTATGCTTTTGCGAGAGTCACGGCCGTGCCTCTCGGAAATGGGAGAAACAAACCGTGTTTTCTATTTGTTTTCTTTCGTGAGAGTCACGATTTTGCTTCCGCGAGAGGCACAGTTGTGCTTTCGCGAAAGTCACGACCGTGCCTCTAGAAAAGGGAAAAACAAAACGCGTTTTCTGTTTTTTTATTTCGTGAGAGTCGTGGTTTTGCTTCCGCGAGAGGCACAGTTGTGCTTTCGTGAAAGTCACGGCCGTGCCTCTAGGAAAGGGAAAAAATACGTGTTTTCTGTTTTTTTTTCTTTGCCGAGAGTCACGGTTTTTCTTTCGCGAGAGGCACGGTTGTGCCTTCGCGAGAGTCACGGACGTGCCTCTCTGAAACGAAAAAAAACGCGTTTTCTGTTTTTTTTCCTTCCACGAGAATCACGGTTTTGCTTTCATGAGAGGCACGGTTGTGATTTCGCGAGAGGCACGGGCGTGCCTCTTTCGGAAAGGGAAAAAAACCATGCTCCCGGTTCGGTTTTTTCGCCCGTTTTTTTCGTCTGGTTTTTTCGTGAAAAAAAGTTCGTCAAAACCTATCGACATGGGATCTAGTTTTGAAGATCTTGACACGAGGAATCCAATGGTGAAAACGGTTCGAGATTTGGACGCACAGTTAAAGAGATGAAACGTTTTGAATAAACGGATCTACGAAAAAAGGAAAACTCCCAGGTTGCAACAAGTGGCGCGCTGCATGTGCGCCACTTGTCGCGGCCTGGGGAAGTGGAGTGTTCTTTGCAGTGATTTCGCTACTAAGCGCGCGCGATGAGGGGAAAGCGCGCGAGTGGCCAAAACATTGGCCCAAAAAAGACGCCGACCCGCCATCAGATAGCGCCGCCGCCCCCAAATCCTTCGTGCCGTCACCAGACACAGCCGCCGCCGCCACCAACCAGACCACCGCCGCCGTCGCCCCCCACCGTGCCACCCGCCCTAACCATCCCGCCGCCGCCGAACGCCCTCCACCCGGAGCACTGTTGCCGTCGCCCCCAACCACTCCAGAGCGGCGGCTCCAAGCACCGAATTGACCGCAGCCGCCAACCACTCCAAATCCAAGCCGGCGGGCGCCCTCCACCCAGACTGCTGCCACCGTCCCCCCTCCCAACCACTCCAGAGCGGCGCAACCGAGCCGCCACTCCAGACCGCAAGAGGTGACCACCCTCCTCCGCCGAATGTCTCCCCTCACCACCACCCATCTCGCGAGCTTCCTCCCCGACCAGGCCTCCTCCCCACAAGCTTCATCGAAGAACCAAGCGGGGACCCCTCCTCTACGTCCTCTACCCCAGGCCGGCCCCTGGTTATTCGATGCCAGATCTGCGTGGGATGCCGGTGAGCGGCTGGTGCTAGGCCTAGTGTGCCGCTGCCTACTGCGGCCATGAGAAATAGCGTGCTGCTACATGCTCGTGCCAGCTACATGGATCGATCGTATTCTTAGTGGGTTGTGCTTTGGTGCATAGGTAAAATTAAAAGTGCCAAGAACCTGGGTGCACATGGCCCTGTTTGGCCCCAACAAAGCTCCGCCCCTTGTTAGCAAACAATAAATAGGTTTGTTTTGATGGTGTACTGAAGGTTACAAGTATTGTAGATAATACACTTTGTTCATTTCAAGTATCAGTTAATTGATTGTTTCTGCTTCACATTGCTCTAAGACCGGCGAAGCAGTTTTATGTGTTCTGTAGGGGTGGTATGCATCTCTTATTTTATTTCTCAGAAATGAAGGCTAATACTATGAGTATCTGCATGTCATATCAAATCATTATGCCTTCCAACATTAAGCAAAGTGTACGAGGCCTAGACTTTGAATATTTCCTATATATTTGATGGTAGAGTTGTAGCAACTTCCCAGATTTCTCAATATCATGTCCAATAGTGTTTATAGTCCTTCTTTCATAGATTTTTACTCACACTTTAAAAGTGTTGTTAACCAAATTTATGCAAGCTTAATGGAGCATTTGAGTTACACCAAAATGTCCAATAGCAATGGATTCTGTACATTGATAAAAGTCAACATATTGCCGGTTAAATCTGTTTTCACCAAAATGGTAGAATTATGTGTTTCACTGTGCACATCATAATATTTAGATTTCTATATGCCTTTAACTACATGGACTTTGTCAAAACAATATTCTGCACTTAACAGTACAAGATATCTCTAAGTCAACTTATGTAATAAAGCAATCTCATGCAGATTGTTAATATGAGTGAGAAACTTATCTCAAGTTATTATATGATCTTAGTTACTGCAGTTTTCAGTATGTTGCTCTTGCCGGTCGACTTTAGCTTAGGCTCCATTTCTGAATGTTTTGAATTGATTTCTCTTCCTGTGTTTGTCGCTCTTCCTATTTCCATTCCCGATGCCATAGTAATACATAATTGTTTCTGATGAATATAAGACATTCAGTGTGCTTAAGGACATGGGCGAAATCAAGTATAATTTTAAAAGGAGCATTTATGAGATCGAGCAGCTACATGATTTCTCAATGCAAAGCTCCTAGCTGTGTTTGTGCACTTATTCTTCCAATATATTCTTAGGATATGCCTAACTATAGTTTTGTCACATGGATTCCTCCTTATTTTATTATCAACTCACTTGAACTCAAAGTGGTCGGACCCTGCGCAAGTGGGAGCTACATGCACCGGGGTGCCCTTTTTTTGTTAATGTTACTGACTTGAATTGTTTCTGAATGTATTAGGTATCAATTTGTCCATCTTTTACTAAATACAAATAAAATACAAAAATTTCGCAACAAAATGGGTCTGATTCCACAACTAAACATATTTTTTATACCTCATTCGCAACTATATGCTCTAGATTATTATGTTATAGTTTAAAATTCAAATATAAAGATAATTACAATTGTGATCTGATTCACAACCTATATACAGGAACCTGCACATTTTAGTCCATTTTAATATGTATCCATTTTAGTAACAACAAAGTTGGCGAAATGGGACTACAGAGGAAAAATGAAATAGCCCACCTAATGATTTCCCCGTAACCATTTTTTTGACCTGATCCCTGTAACCATTTTGATTTGTACAAGTGGTAATTTAACCTTCCAGTATCCAGATATTGCGACTTCACTTAGGATAGCAGATCTCAGGCTCCTTAAGCAAGCCCTTGATAGACATGAAGACAACTAAGTTCACATATTTGTGTGCTGAAAAAGATTCAGCCCTCTATTGTCACTGATTGCGTCCTACATTTTTATACAGGGACACTGATTGTTTTGCATGGACACTGATTGCTTATTTCTCTTGCAGGGTTACTAAAATGCGGTCTCTACCTTGTGTTGGACAAACTTGAACTCCAGTTCTACAGGAGATTAGTGAAGAAAATGTGAGTGTAAACTTGAAGGTGTCCTTGTCACAATTTTACAGAATAAACCAATCCTTTCACTTTGCTTTCTTCTGCAGCCATATCATCCACAGGGAGAAGGAACCATCTAAGGCGCATCGAATCAAGCTAGAGGTCTCTGCAACCATTTTAGTCGAGTAGCAGTTTTGCGAAAGGTGACCGTGGCAAACATTTTATCCTGTTACAAGCACATTATTTGGATGAAATGTCATTTATTATTGGTAGCTTATTTGTATGCCTAACAAGTTGGGTGCTTGTCTTCAGGGTATGTCATAACCTCAACCTTTAGGTTACTATAAACAAGTTTGGAACGACAAGAATATCAAATTATAACTTTTTACTGTTTTGTTACTATAACTGGAATGGAATGAGCTGTGTACGTTAGCCTGATTCAAATCCTTTTCATCTCCAATGAACGATCTGTGTACAACATCAACCTTCATTCAAACTCCATGTACTGAATAATTTCACAGCGTCTGCTGCTACAGCCAACGCCCAATAGCAAGGAAAAAAAGAAGGCATTAGAACACTTGTCCTTATGTGATGTAAAATTGCATTTTTATTGTCCAGTACTAGTTGCATGTTCATGTATGTTACAACTTACAACAGGTTTATTGTGCTATGAGAGCTCCATTTTGAGTTTCCGGTCTGTTGCAGGTTTCCCAAAGATGCACTACTTGATGGAGATTTGGATGATCTACAAGCTGCTGAAGGTTTGCAAGATCTACTATTAAGTTGGTGGAGTGATAATGTAATGCGCCTTGTTTGTTGAACCTGGAGACATTGCGAAGTTCAGCTCATTTTGGTGGTTGTTTTGGCACATATGGCCATTTTGGTTGCATGACACATTTAGAAACATATACACGTCTCCCTTTATGGAACTACTTCATTTTGGTTGTGTGGCACATCTATCTAGAAACATTTATGCACTTCTTTTGTGGCACAATCTGCTTATATATGTTCTTATATTTATGGAATGAAGTTCAAGGTTTCCGATGAGGCCTATATGTTACTTTGAAGTGTATGTATAAATTGTGTGAGGTGTCCTGATTGCTTAACATAATGAATGGATATTACATCAGGGATGCCTACAATAGTTTGCTAGTGAAATTGAAGTGCTGGCATCATAACTGCTGAGAAAACATGCATGTGTAGTCAGCTAAACTGCCGGCAATTGTAGTTTCATGTGCCTTGACCAATCTGCCAGGAGAAAACAAACTGCCGGCAAATATAAGGGCCAGGGCAGAGAAACCGCCGGGAGAAGTTTATCTGCCGAGACAACTAATCCCCGGCAGCCGTTCTCGTGGCGGTTCTATCTGCCGGGAGAAAAGCTATCCCGGCAGATTGTCTGCCCTTATAAGTGTGTTCTCCCGGAAGTTTTTCTGTCCTTATATCAGTGTTGTGGTGTAGTGCCTTCTAAGGACTGGAGTAAGCATCTCGGAGTTGGAATATACGCTTTGATGAGATGATTAAAGATTTTGGGTTTATACAAAGTTTATGAGAAACTTGTATTTCCAAAGAAGTGAGTAGGAGCACTATAGAATTTCTGATGAGTATATGTTGTTGACATATTGTTGATCAGAAATGATGTAGAATTTCTGGAAAGCATATAGGGTTATTTGAAAAGTGTTTTTCAATGGAAAACCTGGATTAAGCTACTTGGACATTGAGCATTAAGATCTATAAGGATAGATAAAAAATGCTTTATAGTACTTTCAAATGAATACATACCATGACAAGATTTTGAAGGAGTTCAAATAAGATCAGCAAAGAAGGGGTTCTTAGCTGTGTTATAAGGTGTGAGCATTGAGTGAGACTCAAGATCTGACCACGGCAGAAGAGAGAGAAAGGACGAAGGTCGTTCCCTATGCTTTAGACGTAGGCTCTACAGTATGCTATGCTGTGTACCGCACCTGAAGTGTGCCTTGCCATGAGTCAATCAAGGGGTACAAGAGTGACCCAAGAATGGATCACATGACAACGGTCAAACTTATCCTTAGTAACTAGTGGACTAAGGAATTTTCTCGATTATGGAGGTGGTAAAAGACTTCGTCGTAAAGGGTTACGTCGATGCAAACTTTGACACTAATCCGGATGACTCTGAGTAGTAAACCGGATTCGTATAGTAGAGCAGTTATTTGGAATAGCTCCGAGTAGCGCATGGCAAAGCACACACGGATCTGAAAGGTTCAGACCCGTTGACTAATAACCTCTCTCACAAGCGAGATATGATCAAACCCCTTGGGTGTTGGATTCATTACAATCACATAGTGATGTGAACTAGATTATTGACTCTAGTGCAAGTGGGAAACTGTTGGAAATATGCCCTATAGGCAACAGTAAAATTGGTATTATTATATTTCCTTGTTTATGATAATTGTCTATTGTTCATGCTATAATTGTATTAACCGGACACCGTAATACATGTGTGATTACGTAGACCACAATATGTCCCTAGTAAGCCTCTAGTTGACTAGCTCGTTGATCAATAGATGGTTATGGTTTCCTGACCATGGACAATGGATGTCGTTGATAATGGGATCACATCATTAGGAGAATGATGTGATGGACAAGACCCAATCCTAAGCATAGCACAAGATCATGTAGTTCGTCTAATGTCAAATATCATTTCCTTAGACCATGAGATTGTGCAACTCCCAGATACCGTAGGAATGCTTTGGGTGTGCCAAACGTCACAACGTAACTGGCTGGCTACAAAGGCACACTACGGATATCTCCAAAAGTGTCTGTTGGGTTGGCACGAATCGAGACTAGGATTTGTCACTCCGTGTGACGGAGATGTATCTCTAGGCCCACTCGGTAGGACATCATCATAATGAGCTCAATGTGACCAAAGAGTTGATCACGGGATGATGTGTTACGGAACGAGTAAAAGTGACTTGCCGGTAACGAGATTCTACGAGGTATTGGGATACCGACGATCGAATCTCGGGCAAGTAACGTACCAATTGACAAAGGGAATTGTATACAGGATTGATTGAATCCCCGACATCGTAGTTCATCCGATGAGATCATTGTCGAACATGTGGGAGCCAACATGGGTATCGAGATGCCGCTGTTGGTTATTGGCCAGAGAGTTGTCTCGGTCATGTTTGCATGATTCCTGAACCCGTAGGGTCTACACACTTAAGGTTCGGTGACGCTAGAGTTGTTATGGGAATTAGTGTGCAGTTACCGAATCTTGTTCGGAGTCCCAGATGAGATCCCGGATGTCACGAAGAGTTACGGAATGGTCCGGAGGTAAAGATTTATATCTGGGAAGTCCTATTTTGGCCACCAGAAAATGTTCGGGATTTTTCGGTATTGTACCGGGAAGGTTCTAGAAGGTTCCGGAGTGGGGCCCACCTGCATGGGAGGACCCACATGAATGTGGGTAGTGGGGGCAAGGCCCCACACCCCTGGTCAAGGTGCACCAAGATCCCCCCTTAGAAGGAACAAGATCATATCCCGAAGGGATAAGATCAAGATCCCTAAAAATAGGGGATAACAATCGGTGGGGAAAGGAAATGATGGGATTTCTTTCCCCCACCTTTGCCAACGCCCCAATGGACTTGGAGGGCAAGAAACCAGCCCCCTCCACCCCTATACATAGTGGGGAGGCGCATGGGAACCGCACCCCTTCCCCTGGCGCAACCCTCTCCCTCCCCAACACCTCTGTAGTAGTAGTAGTGCTTGGCGAAGCCCTGCCGGAGAACTGCAAGCTCCACCACCACACTGTCGTGCTGCCGGAGCTCTCCCTCAACTTCTCCTCTCCCCTTGCTGGATCAGGAAGGACGAGACGTCCCCGGGCTGTACGTGTGTTGAACGCGGAGGCGCCATTGTTCGGCGCTTAGATCGGAATGAACTGCGATCTGAATCGCTATGAGTACGACTCCTTCATCTGCGTTCTTCTAACGCTTCCGCATCGTGATCTTCAAGGGTATGAATTTGCACTCCCCTCTCTCTCGTTGCTAGTCTCTCCATAGCTTGATCTTGGTGATGCGTAGAAAATTTTCAATTTCTGCAACGATCCCCAACACGCTTCGGGGGGCAAAGATTCGGCAATGTCGGGGCGATGCACTTCCACGACGACGAGCAGTACTGGAGTTCTCGATGTCAGATTTAGGCGGGCACTCCATCGCGCCCGTGCTTGCACATGAGGTACATCATGCGGGTCCATCCCGGACATAGCAATTGGCTGGGTACCACCCCGACAAAGCATCCGATCCTTAATAACTAGTTGATACCCCGCACGTTGCTGTGGAAACATTTAGCACACAAAGTTTAGGTCAACTCAATAAATAAATCTATGCAGTGAAACATCCAATGGTAGTAATATTTCAGTTTTTCTAGTGAATGACAGTTAAGTAAAAGCGAATGAAAATAAATAAATTGACTATGTAGCAATACTGGCAAAAGGAAATTCAAACATGTCATGGTTGTGGGAGTGGAGGATTTTACATGCCGCAAGTGAAATGGTTTGACAAATTATACTAACTGTCGTGGTTTTGTCACGACAGATGTCCTAGAGAAAGGACTTAGTCGTGGAGCCATCACTACGGGTTAGCTTGAAGGGGTTAAAGCGGACACAAGGACGCAAGAGAGTTTATACTAGTTCGGCCCCTTCAAGGAAGGTAAAAGCCTACGTCTAGTTGTGATGGAATTGATGGGTGTTTCGATGACTAGGGAGCAAATAAGCTTCGCCTATGTCTCGAGTTGTTGTCGCTTCCCCTTGAACCGCCGCCTGGTCATCCCCTTATATACATGGGTGACGCCCGTCGGTTTACAGAGTCCCAACACCGGCACATAGATGTGTCTGGTTTGGTCTCTACTTATTCCTTACTTACAATACAAGTGACATATTGACGCCGGTTTACGACTACAGGCTCTCAGCCGATTATGGGTCTTGAGCCCTCATCTGTCTTCATGGGCTTTAACATGCTTAACTACTGATGAAGTTAATCCGGCCCAGATAGGCCGGTTTAGGCCCAGTAGTAATATCCCCAACATTAGGCCCCAGATTGATTTGAACAGGTTCATGTCAATCCTTAGCAAAACTTCATCTTCAATGTCTTCTTGTAGTTTGGTGAACCGCCGTGATGTCATCTTCTCTGATTGCTGTAAATCGGCGTGACATCATCTATCATAAAGAAACTATCCGTGATACCTTCTTGTTTAATAGATCTGCGATAATCGAGGCGACAACTCTGTTTCCAAACTTGCAACTCCTTGATTTTCGCGCCTGACCCATGTCCCTTGCTTTATAAATAGGACCGAAGGGTCATTTCTTTTTCCCCTGCTTGCCCTTATGCTTCTTCTTCCTCGCGTCGCCCAGTCTTCGAAGCTCTGCCGCCGTCGTCGACCTCTGCACCAACTTTGGCCGCTGCATCACACTGAGCGTACCAGAGCACCGTGGCGACCTTCCGCTTCTTCCTCAGCTCCGGTAAGTCTTCTATCCCTTACATCATAGATCTGTTCTAGGGTTTCCATGTTCTCGACTGTTCATGGCTTGCTTCTTGTTCATATGATAGATCCTTAGATGAGTCTGAGAATCTTCGCTCTATGTAAGAGTAGTTTTTGTCCTCCGTTTTCACTTTCGCATATTAAGACCATAGATCTTATCCGTACCTTCGCTTATTGATTCGGCACTGCTCCTTTAGGGCCTTGAATATTTATCTCCTTTATAAACATGTTCCAGATCCAAAGCTGTAGTATAATCTTGTGAAATCTGTTTTTGTGTACTTACTCATCCGCAGTCTTGACTGTTCAATGCTTAGATCAGGCGGTTTAACTTTGTAGAAATTTTTTACGAACCGGTATATACCATTAGTCCCCTTGTTGAACCACCAGATGTTGGTTGCTTCATGAAACTCCGGTTCAGATAGTTTTGTCTCCGGTTTAACAGTGTCCATACCAACGTATCTTGATCAAATGCATTTTTGATCCAGGATCTTCTACCTTGTAGATTCCATCATGGCCAAGCAAGTGTATGAGTGCAATTGGGTCCCTTCTCGCGTCACAGAGGATCAACCCGACGATTTAGTCCTGGTTGGCGCCTTGGGCAGCAAAGATACCATCCATTGGAGGGCTCCTGGCAAAGAATGCCCCCCACACCTCGAGAAGGAGAGGTTGTTGTTTTCGTAGACCACTTAGCCCGGGGTTTTAAACCGCCCGGTTCTAAATTCTACCGGGATGTTCTAGCTGATTTCCAACTCCATCCGCAAGACACTGGCCCCAACTCTGTTACAAATATGTGCCACTTCCAAGTGCTCTGTGAGGTGTTCTTTCAAGAGGAGCCCACACTGGAATTATTCAGAGATCTTTTCCATCTAAACCGCCGTACTGAGTTTACTGATGGCTCTAATACGGAGTTGGGTGTCATGGCGATTCAAAAAAGGAAAGAGGTCACATACCCTCACGCCAAGCTGCACAGTCACCCCAAGGAGTGGAATCAGACATGGTTCTACTGCAAAGACATCTCCCCTGCTGGCGAGAATCCCTTGCCTGGCTTTCGTCCGGAGCGGCTCAGCAATACCCATCCTTTTCCTCAATGATTGACTGCCTAGGAGAGAAGCAAATATGCTCCTCAGCTGTCAAAGCTCAGAGCCTTTATAGCCAACGGTTTAACAGGGGTTGACCTTGCTCGCTGTTGGAAATCATGGAGCATACTGCCCCTTAGTCAGCGCTCCAGTTTGATGTGCAAATATACTGATAGTGTGGATGACCCACTGCGACATTCAAGACTCCAGCTCTCCGGTGAAGAAATCACAGAGGTTGTGCGTAAGATACTGAATGAACCGGAGCACATCTGCGCTAGAACCGGCCTGCTTCCCTTCTGTGCCACCAACAAACCGCCAGCTGTAAGACTTTGATTTTTCTCTTTGCTAAATCTGTTATTGACATGTCTGGTCATTGTTTGTAATATCAGTGTCTGTATAATCAGGGCGATGATCCGTTTTGGAGCAAAAAGCTGCCACAGGAGAAACCAGAGAAGGAAAATAAACCGGAAAGAGCAATCCGGCAAAAAACTAAAGCTGTGAAGAAGACTGCCCACAGGAAAAGAACCACTGCATCTTCTAATCCGGCCCCTGATGATGAGGTGGATAACCCGGACTTTGAGGTAGAGCTTGACTCACTTGGTTTATTTTTCATGCGTCTTATTGATGATGATATTTGTCAGGATGATGCCGAAGCCAGCCATGCGTATGTTGCAGAGGTAATTATTCTCTCTTCCGATTCAGAAACTTTGCCTTCACAAAAAATCCGTCAGGCAAACCGGAAAGTTAAATTTTCTCATCCTCTTGCTTATTTGGATCCTAAACTTCTTATGAAGACTCAACAACACGAGGCTCGCCGCACCACCCGGCAAAGCGGCCAGATAGTTACCTCCGCCGGTTTACCGAACAGTCCGGTTCGGAAACGTCATTCCGAGGTCTCTAACTCGCCTATCAGTGCTTGTCCTAAAGCGGGCTGCTTTCGTCAGCCTCTTAATCCGTCTGACTCCGATTACCAGGTTATCTCCCACTCATCTTCTGGCGAGTCATCGGCCACTCAGCTCCCGCCGCTCAAAACGGTGCTTGGGTAAGCCATATTTATTGTGATGTTTGAAGTACATTGCCTTAGAACACATGCTGTATTTAATTTGGTTACTCTTCTCAGGGCCAAACCTAGGCCAAGCAAGAAGGCCCGCCTGGACAAAGCGGCCGAAAAAGATGTCATTCCTGAAGCGGCTATCTCTGAGGATATTCCCAACAATCCACCGCGGCCAGATGATGATCTTATTGCTGAAGAGAGACCTGTTGATACCTCAGGCCCTATCCAACAGCCCACAGGTTCCATCCGGATTGAAAGCTCCACCGGTCCAGCAAAATCTACTGAGAAGCCAACAGCTCCAGTGCAAACCGGTGGTACCAAGGATGATGAGGTTGTCATTACTGGCACTGGTCATGCTGAACCAAGCAATCCTGTCGCTTTATCCAAACATTCTGCCAAGGAAGAATTTGCTGCTTTTGCAAAGGCACGTGGAACGCTGATCTGACGGCTTACTCTGCTCTGAACGCCCAAGATATCCATTTCGGCTATCTGAACCGGCTGTATACCAGCCGTGACTACGAAGCTAGTCTGGTTAATATGATGAAAGATAAATATGAGGTAACTTCCATATGGTCCTTCCTGCTTGTATGCTTTTATTCTTGCTGACTCTCCTAGCCCCCAAGGGCTGGTTTGAACTATTCTTTCAAACCGGGAATTAATAATATAAATCTTGATGCTTTGAAATTTGCTGATGTAGCCCCCAAGGGCCGGTTCAACTTAGCGTAGTTAAACCGGTACTTTAAGTAATTGAAACTGCCGCATCAGAATACATATGATCAAATAGCCATTAGCCCCCAAGTGCCAAGTTGAATACTTCTATTGAGCTTGGGACTTTGTAAACAATTGAAAGATGAAGATCGAATATGCATTAGCCCCCAAGTGCCAAGTTGAATACTTGTATTGAGCTTGGGACTTTGTAAACAATTGAAAGATGAAGATCGAATATGCATTAGCCCCCAAGTGCCAAGCACATAACTTGTTATGTGGTTGGTACTTGAATCCTTCTACCGACTTGTTGAAACATATATCTGTATGCCTGCAGGCGGAGCTGAAGGCGAAAGAAAGCCAAGTCATCGATCTGCGAGAAAACCTGAAAACCCAACAGGCTGAAACCTCCAAGGAAAAAGAGGAATTGGCTAGTGCCTTAACCGCCATGGAACAACTTAAGGAGAACTTCAAGAAGAAACAGGCGGATTGGGCCACTGAAAAATCTGCTTTGATCAAACGAGCAGAGGATGCTGAGGCTGCACTGAAACCAGTGATGGATGAACTGACCAGCATAAAGCGGCACGTTCATGCCATGACCACTGCTATCTTTGGTAAGCCAGCTTGCCTTCTAAATTGGTTCTGCCTTCTTACAGAGTCGCCAGTTTATTAACCTTTTATGGTATTTCAGGGACACGCATTGGTCACTTGGGGTCAGATGTGCGGAAGAAATTGAAAGCCGCCTATACCTTGGTTGAACAATTGTATACTGGTGCCCAGCGGATCATTTGTACCGCGTCTCATAACAAACCGGCGCCCACTCTGATTCAAGATACTTTGATGAAACTGTCAGTGCTTCCTGCCCGGGTTGAAGAGCTGAAGAAATCTGCTGGTCGAACCGGTGCAATCAATGCTTTAATCCGGGCAAAAGCCAGGGTGCCGGATTTTGATCCTATTGAAGCGGCTCAGGGTTATCCCAGTTTGAAGGAAGACGGGTCAGAATTTGGTGAAGCGGATCTGCGAGCCATAAACCAGGAGGTACGTCCGCTAGCTTGTCAACCGGCTGAGGAAGCAGATTTGTCTCATTATCAAGTCCAATATGACAACCAGAACAAGCGAATAGATGCACCAATCCATGAATCGGAAAACCTAATCCCTCCAATCCGTAAGCATACCTACGCTCCCGATATTGACCCGTCTTCGCTAATCCATGACGAAGCTGTTTTTCAAGCATTGATTGGAATCGACTAGACAACTGTGGATTTTCAGCCACTGGGTAGAGAAACGGAAGCTGAAGCGGCGCAGGATGACCCACAACCATCAGGCTAGGCTGGTGGCCAAGCTTAAACCGGAAGCCGGTTTTAAAACTGTCTCTCCTTTGTGAAAAACAATTATGTTATTATGGGCACCATGTTGCGTTGTAATAGGCTAGCTGATACCTTTGATGTTGATATGCCTTCGCGCATAACTTGTTCTTCCTGTGGTAATGAACTTTCCAAAATACTTTCTGAAATAAGAAATTCGTTAAGTGCCACCGCGGTTGTACCGTCAGGCGGAATATGATGTTTGTATATATAAAGTCAAAACATCCAAAACAAAATTTTAAGTATATGACAAAAAATTTTGAGATACATAATACCCGCCACCATTGAGTGTGAAGTTGGCTTGGCCAACCTTGAAGCGGAGCTTTTGCAAACCCACACTGTTTGGAGGAAATAACAACTCCTGTATATGTATATGACACTGGTTACCATGTAAACCGTGCCGAGTTATAAGGAACATCGTGTTACTCCATAAGAGGATGTTAACAACAAGGATCAAACCAGACAAATAGTCTCCGGATTGACGTGAAATGTGTTCCATCAATTGATTGGTTAAAAAACATTGTCGGTTTTAAAGAACACAATAAAAAGCAAAAAAACCCCTTCAAAGAAAAGTATGAAGCAAAAGCAACGACAAAAATGTTTGCCAAAAAAGATTTATTTAAGCTGATCAAATGGCGTAACCATGGCCAAACACGACCAAGCTCCCGTTAGGTGTAACTATGGTTCTAGTTAGCCAGGTCCCCAAGTGATTCTTGTGGCATTTATGCCGACCAAATGGCGTGGTCATGGTTCGGGTTCGACCAAGCCCCCAAGTGATTCTGTGGCCTTAGGCTGATCAAGAGGCATGACTGGTTCAGACACGACCAAGTCCCCAAGTGATCTGGTGGCTTTCGCCTATCAAGAGGCATGGTATTGGTTCGGACACGACCAATCCTCCAAGTGATATAACACGATGCTTTTAGCAAAGCGAACTCAAGGGGTAAACCGGAGGCCGCTTTAGAGCAACTCCGTGTAACCTCACATGATGTAAAAGAACAGATACCCCGCTTTAGCTGAGGTTCCAGTTTATTATACTTAATCATAATATATACATTGTATGTACATAAGCATAGTCAATGGCTCAGGTATAGTAAGACCGAAGATGAGCTATATTCCACGACCTGTTAGTCTCTTCCTCTGATGTACGTGAGTCCTTATGCTCTCGAATATCGATCAGATAGTACGACCCGTTATGCAGATTCTTGCTGACCACGAAAGGCCCCTCCCAAGGTGGGGATAGCTTATGCATATCAGTCTGATCTTGGATGAGCCGAAGCACCAAATATCCTTCCTGGAAGGCTCTGGTTCTGACTCGGCGACTATGATAACGACGAAGATCCTGCTGGTAAATCGCCGATCGGGTGGCTGCGATGTCACGCTCTTCATCCAACCGGTCCAAAGCATCTTGCCGTGCTATCTCGTTGTCCGCTTCAATATAAGCCGTGACACGAGGTGAATCATGACGGATATCACTGGGGAGAACCCCTTCCGCTCCATAAACCATGAAGAACGGTGTGTATCCTGTTGATCTGTTGGGTGTTGTATTGATGCTCCATAACACAGATGGTAATTCTTCTACCCAACAACCCGGCGTTCTCTGCAAAGGAACCATGAGCCGGGGCTTGATGCCTCTCAAGATCTCTTGATTAGCTCTTTCTGCTTGACCATTGGACTGTGGATGTGCCACTGATGAAACATCGAGCCGGATGTGCTCCCGTTTGCAGAACTCCTTCATAGCACCTTTGCATAAATTGGTACCATTATCTGTGATAATACTGTGCGGAAAGCCAAACCGGAAAATCACCTTTTTGATGAACTGAACCGCCGTGGCCGCATCACACTTGCTAACAGGTTCTGCCTCCACCCACTTTGTAAACTTGTCCACCGCCACCAGGAGGTGGGTCTTCTTATCTTTGGACCTTTTGAAAGGCCCAACCATATCCAGCCCCCAAGTCGCAAACGAACAAGTAATTGGAATCATCCTCAATTCTTGAGCCGGTACATGAGCACGTCTTGAAAACCTTTGGCAACCATCACATCATCTGACCAGATCCTTCGCATCAGCATGAGCAGTTAACCAATAGAAACCATGGCGAAACGCTTTAGCCACTAGAGACTTTGAACCGGCGTGGTGACCACAATCTCCTTCGTGGATCTCCCGCAAAATTTCACGGCCTTCTTCAAGAGACACACAATGTTGAAAAGCTCCTGATACACTGCAATGATGCAACTCACCGTTGATGACAGCCATGGACTTGGATCGCTGGATTATCTGCCGGGCCAGAATCTCATCTTCTGGCAACTCGCCCCGGTTCTTGTACGCCAGATAAGGAAGCGTCCAATCCGGAATAATATGAAGAACTGCCACCAATTGAGCCTCCGGATCAGGAATGGCTAAATCCTCTTCACCGGGGATCTTCACCGACGGGTTGTGCAGCACATCCAGAAAAACATTGGGTGGGACCGGTTTGCACTGAGAGCCCAGCCGGCTTAAAGCGTCCGCCGCTTCATTTTTCCGCCGGTCCACGTGGTCCACCTCATAGCCTCTGAAATAACCTACAACAATATCCACCTCACGACGATATGCTGCCATGAGTGGGTCCTTGGAGTCCCAAGTGCAAGACACTTGCTGAGCCACAAGGTCCGAATCACCGAAGCACTTAATTCGACTTAGATTCATCTCCTTAGCCATCCGAAGACCATGGAGCAAGGCTTCATACTCAGCTGCATTGTTAGTACAAGGGGACATTAAACGGAGAACATAACAAAACTTATCACCTCGTGGGGAAGTTAATACGACTCCAGCCCCCGAGCCATCCAACTGCCTGGATCCGTCAAAATGGATGGTCCAATACGTATGATCCGGCTTTTCTTCAGGTTCTTGCATTTCCATCCAATCATTGATGAAATCAACAAGTGCTTAAGACTTAATCACTGTCCAAGGCACATATTTCAAACCGTACGGCCCCAGCTCTATAGCCCACTTTGCAATCCGGCCAGTTGCTTCCCGGTTCTGGATGATATCTCCCAAAGGAGCAGAACTGACCACCGTAATTGGGTGCCCTTGGAAGTATTGCTTAAGCTTCCGGCTTGCCATAAAAACTCCGTACACTAGCTTCTGCCAATGCGGATACCTTTGCTTGGACTCAATGAGTACCTCGCTGATAATAATAGACCGGACGTTGAACCGGATGCTCCTTACCTGCCTCCTTTCGTTCCACCACAATAGCCACGCTGACCGCACGAGCATTAGCAGTAACATATAGCAGTAACGGCTCCTTGTCAATGGGAGCGGCGAGCACTGGCGGTTTGGCCAATTGCCGCTTTAAGTCCTCAAATGCTTCATCAGCAGCAGAACTCCAGACGAATTGATCTGTCTTCTTCAACATCTGATACAAAGGGATCTCCTTCTCACCAAGGCGGCTGATAAACCGGCTTAACGCGGCAATCCGGCCTGCCAGGCGTTGAACATCATTGATACACTTCGGTTTAGCCAGGGAGGTGATGGCTGTGATCTTCTCCGGATTAGCCTCAATTCCCCTGTTGGACACCAGAAAACCCAATAACTTGCCGGCCGGTACACCAAAGACACACTTGTCCGGATTAAGCATCATCTTGTACGTCCTTAGGTTATCAAAGGTTTCCTTCAAATCATCAACCAGAGTCTCCTTCTCCCTGGATTTAACCACGATATCATCCACGTAAGCTTGTACATTACGGCCAATCTGCTTGTGAAGACAATTTTGCACACACCGTTGATAAGTTGCCTGGGCACTTTTGAGCCCAAAGGGCATAGACACATAGCAGAAGGCTCCAAAGGGAGTTATGAATGCCGTCTTCTCCTGGTCCTTAACTGCCATTTTGATCTGATGATAGCCAGAATATGCATCCAAAAAACATAAACGCTCACAACCCGCCGTAGCATCAATGATTTGATCAATACGGGGGAGGGCAAAAGGATCCGCTGGACAAGCTTTATTAAGATCTGTGTAATCCACACACATACGCCAGGTGCCATTTTTCTTAATGACTAGCACCGGATTGGCAAGCCACTCAGGGTGGAAAACTTCAATAATAAAACCAGCTGCTAAGAGCCTGGCTACCTCTTATCCAATCGCCTTGCGTCTTTCTTCGTTAAACCGGCGGGGGAACTGTTTCACCGGTTTGTATTTAGGATCCACATTAAGTGTGTGCATAGCAAGTTGCCTCGGTACACCTGGCATGTCAGAGGGCTTCCATGCAAAAATGTCCCGATTCTCACGGATGAACTCGATGAGCGCGCTTTCCTATTTCGGATCCAAGTTGGAACTAATGCTGAACTGCTTGGACGAATCGCCAGGTACGAACTCAACAAGCTTAGTTTCTGCTGCCGATTTGAACTTCAGGGCCGGATCATGCTCCGTAGTTGGCTTCTTCAACGGAGTCATGTTCGCCGGGTCAACATTGTCTTTATAGTACTTCAACTCCTCGGTGGCACAAACCGTCTCTGCATAAGCCGCATCTCCTTCCTCGCATTCCAAAGCGATTTTGCGGCTTCCGTGAACCGTTATTGTCCCCTTGTGACCCGACATCTTGAGCTGCAAATACACATAACAGGGCCGAGCCATAAACTTGGCGTATGCCGGACGCCCAAACAGGGCATGATATGGACTTTGGATTTTCACCACTTCAAACGTTAATGTCTCCGACCTGGAATCATGATCATCCCCAAAGGCCACTTCAAGAGCTATCTTACCAACGGGATATGCTGATCTGCCAAGCACTACACCGTGGAATACTGTATTGGACGGTTTGAGATTCTTATCTGTAAGTCCCATATGACGGAAGGTCTCATAGTATAGGATGTTAATGTTGCTCCCTCCATCCATGAGCACCTTGGTGAACTTATAACCTCCCACTTGAGGCGCCACCACCAGAGCCAACTGACCCGGATTATCGACCTGGAGTGGGTGATCCTATCTGCTCCATATGATTGGCTGTTCAGACCAACGTAGATAACGAGGTGTGGCCGGTTCAACAGAGTTGACTGCCCGCCTCTGAACCTTCCGGTCTCGCTTGTCCAAGCTAGTGGTAAAGACATGGTACTGCCCATTACTCAACTGCTTTGGGTTGCTTTGGTAACCTGACTGTTGCTGCTGTTGGTTGTAACCACCCTGGTTGTTCTGACTATTTTGACCATTATGTCCGCCCGGATTACCATTAAATCCTGAACCGGAACTTCCTCCAGCGTAACCCGGCCCAGACCCTGAGCCACTGCCAGATCCTTGATCATACCGGAAATTATTAGAATTCTTGAACTCCTGCATAATAAAGCAATCCTTCCAAAGGTGGTCTGCTGGCTCCTCCTTCGTCCCATGTCTTGGACAGGGCTGGCTTAGCAGATAGTTCAGGCGGTTTGGGTTGGGGTTGGGTGCTCCACTACGATTTTTCGGCCTACCCTTGCGCCGTTGGCCATTGTCCTGTACGTTGGTATTAGCCACAAAATCCATGTTGCCATCCGCTTTACGCTTGCCTCCTCCGCCATTGCCTGCCCAGTGATGCTGCTGACCTTTGGAGCTGCTGTTCTTCTTCCCCTTCCCTGTCTTGTCATCATTAGATTCGGGATCCTTGGTACTATCAGAATCAACATATTTTACCAAAGCGGCCATGAGGGTCCCCATGTTGGTGCAATGACGCTTCATCCGTCCCAATTTCAACTTCAGGGGTCCAAACCGGCAGTTGCCTTCTAGGGTTAATACTGTGGTGTCAGCATTGATGCGGTCTGAGGAGTGCAACACTTGTGAAACCCGGCGCACCCAATGAGTCGTTGACTCTCCTTCCTCCTGGACGCATCCAGCTAAGTCCACTATCGACATAGGCTGTTTACAGGTATCCTTGAAATTGTTGATAAACCGGGCTCGTAATTGGGCCCATGAACTGATAGAATTAGCGGGCAAGCTTTTTAACCAAGTACGGGCCGTTCCTTCGAGCATCATGGTGAAGTATTTCGCACACGCCGTGTCATCCACATCAAGCATCTCCATGGCCATCTCATAGCTCTCTACCCATGTCTCTGGTGGTTGATCCGCCGTATAATTTGGTACCTTGCGTGGGCCGTTGAAATCCTTGGGCAAGCACATGTTGCGTAAAGCGGGGACGAGGCAAGGCAGCCCCAAAGAACTAGAAGTAACACCAGGTTCGATTGAAATGGTTGGACGAACCGGCGTGAGCTGCCGAGCCTGATGCTGTGCGGCTAACTCGGCCTCCCTACGCGCTCGGGCCCGGTTCACCACTTCCTGAGCGTCATCAGCACCACCCGTCGGGTTGCTACCACGGGGTGCTCCATGTCGTTCATTACTCGACACTGCTGGTTCATCCATATGTCTGCTATAGCTCCGGCTTGGACGGGGGGTCGAGTGGATTCGGTCGCGGCTGTACGAGTACGCCTCCTGTTGGGCCAAAGCCGTCCTCAGAAGTTCCTTGACCCGTCGCGTCTCTACTGCTTGCGGCGAGTCACCTTCAACTGGAATGGCCTCCAGTCGTGCAGCAGCGGCAACAAGATTGTCCATTGGGTTGGAGTAGTGACCCGGAGGTGTTAAAGCATCCCGAGGCATAATGGTGTTTTGACGAGGCGGGTCCATCTGACGGGGCTGAACCGGTGCACCGGTCCCAGGGGCTTCTGCCCGGTTCCCCTCCAGCGGATTACTGGCTCTTGGTCCTGGAGTGTTGAAAAGGTCTCTGGCCTCGAAAACCGGAGGTAAGCGGGACCGGTGCTTCCTCCTCATGACTTCATGCGACGCGCTCTGATCCAACATAAGACTCTAGGCCTGCGTGTCTAAAGCGGCCCGCTCTGCAGCCATCCTGGTGTCCTCAGCTGCCAGATCCGTTTTGGCCTGGGTGATTTGTTCCTTTACCTTTGCAATCTCCGCGTTGTGAGCATCCTGATCGGGCGGATTAACTTCTGCCATAAGCACAGCCAATGCATCAAATAGTTCTGATAGAACCTGAGCCGGTGGGCGCACAGGGCCTCCCGCCCCGGCAACCATTGCCGCTGCTGAACCGGAGATCGTTGCCGCGACTGTCGAAGAGTGAAGCGCTGCTTGTGTTCCGATCATGAATATTCCAACCCGGTTAGGCAGATCAGAGGGGTCAGGAATACTGTCGCCATCGGAACAGCTCTGAATCCGGCCATCTTGTAGCTGATAAAGAGATTCGGTTTCTCCAGTCGAAGATTCGTCACCGGAACGAACGGCAATCGCCCCACGAAGCTCCGATCCATCCTCGTAACTCCCTCCATGGATCATTCCCACGAAGGCACGCGTCATGGCCGGTTTAACCCGGGCAGATCGTGTATGCTGAGCCGTCTCGACGAGGTCGGTGCAGATGTCCGACTCAGGGCCCGGTTCGCCGATCTTGCCAATGAAAACGTGAATGCTACCAAAGGGGACCCGGTACCCATACTCAATTGAGCCAGCCTCGGGGCCCCAGCCTGCGTCGTCGATGTAGAGTTTGCCGCGACGACTCTTAGTCATCCGGCCTACAGCGTAGCCCTCGAGTCCTTCAAAGTGGCCCTCCAAGAACCGGAAACCATCATGCGATAGCCCCACGGTGGGCGCCAACTGTCGTGGTTTTGTCACGACAGATGTCCTAGAGAAAGGACTTAGTCGTGGAGCCATCGCTACAGGTTAGCTTGAAGGGGTTAAAGAGGACACAAGGACGCAAGAGAGTTCATACTAGTTCGGCCCCTTCAAGGAAGGTAAAAGCCTACGTCTAGTTGTGATGGAATTGATGGGTGTTTCGATGACTAGGGAGCAAATAAGCTTCGCCTATGTCTCGAGTTGTTGTCCCTTCCCCTTGAACCGCCGCCGGGTCATCCCCTTATATACATGGATGACGCCCGTCGGTTTACAGAGTCCCAACACCGGCTCATAGATGTGTCCGGTTTGGTCTCTACTTATTCCTTACTTACAATACAAGTTACATATTGACGCCGGTGTACGGCTACAGGCTCTCAGCCGATTATGGGTCTTGATCCCTCATCTATCTTCATGGGCTTTAACATGCTTAACTACTGATGAAGTTAATCCGGCGTAGATAGGCCGGTTTACGTCCAGTAGTAATATCCCCAACACTAACCTATACAATTATACAATACAAATTATGCCTTATGAGCTTTTCTACAAAAGCATATGTCCAGATAGTAATAGTTACAAATAAGCTAAATGATGTTAAACAGACCAGATTTTTGGATGACAGTCTAAGTGTATCACCAGAAGATATTAATTAATGACACAGCAGAGAATGTTCCAAAGTAATTTGTGATTAAATAGCTCACCCCACGGTATTTTGCACTGTTCCAATTACTAGAGCTCGCGCACGCCAATTAAATTATCAGGTACTTTCGTTTCTTGGTAATGATTCTAATGTTCATGAGAATATGATACTGCCTAAATTGGATACATTTGTTTTGCTTATAAATGAAGGGCCTGTCATCGATAAGAGGGACGAACATTGGAGCAAGACCAAGCATGGAGATGATGGCATGCGTAAGGGAACAAGAACGGAGTTGCAAGTAATGATTTCAGGACTTTGAAGCCATCATAAGGAGTGCATGAAGCCTTCGACGAAATATACAAGATGCCACTTCATAAATTTCGTCTAGAGGCTATTCTAGGTGTTGCATCACGTTATTATTGGGCCAGGCCCATGTAAGTTCGCAATACTTAAGTATAGGTTGTTTTCAGAGTCCATATGTGTGGGGAAACAAGACATAGGGTTGGTTTCGGACCCCTCCTCCAAGGGCCACGAAATTCCCCCCTCTTCCTCCATATATACAGCCCTTAGGGCATCGTTTAGACTTCGGGTTTTGTTTAGATTAAAAGTTCGCCATAGCTGCAACTTCGCGTACTTCGTTTGTGTTCAACAACTAGACAAAGGCGTCACAGAACCCCACCTTCATCAATAAAGCTTTCATCTTATATTCACAATATCCACATTGCCATCTTAGTTTCTTGCCTGTTCTTCGTTTGCTTGCAGAAAATAGACCTTCGTGGTCAGGTTGATCGTGCTCCGGCGTGGTCAATAACCTCTTAGAGTTGGTTTAGTGATCTCTAAGGCGCGACGTCTTCGCACGTTCGTAGTTGGATCGTCAAAGTATACTCCTCAAAAATGATAATCACCATCTCATCGAAAAACGGGACACCTTTGCCTCTATCACGACGCGAGGAAGCACGGGGTGTCGGTGTCAAAACCAGCGGATCTCGGGTAGGGGGTCCCGAACTATGCGTCTAAAGCAGATGGTAACAGGAGGCAGGGGACATGATGTTTTACCCAGGTTCGGGCCCTCTTGATAGAGGTAAAACCCTACGTCCTGCTTGATTGTTCTTGATGATATGAGTATTACAAGAGTTGATCTACCACGAGATCAGAGAGGCTAAACCCTAGAAGCTATCCTATGGTATGATTGTATGTTGTCCTACGGACTAAAACCCTCCGGTTTATATAGACACCGGAAGGGGCTAGTGTTACACAAGGTCGGTTACAAAGGAGAAGATACACATATCCATATTGCCTAGCTTGCCTTCCATGCCAAGTAAAGTCCCATCCGGACACGGCACGAAGTCTTCAATCTTGTATCTTCATAGTCCAACAGTCCGACCAAAGGATATAATCCGGCTGTCTGGAGACCCCCTAATCCAGGACTCCCTCAGTAGCCCCAGAACCAAGCTTCAATGACGATGAGTCCGGCACGCAATATTGTCTTCGGCATTGCAAGGCGGGTTCTTCTAAAATTTTGAATGTTTGTCAAGCAGTGTCTGGACCCATAAATGTTGGACTTCTTGGCTTCTGCGCCCAATAAGCGCTATCCTCCACGCGTCGAATGAATATGAGGAGCCAGGGCATTTTTACATTCAACCCCCCTAGCCAGATAAGTAAATCGTCTATTAAAGGGATGGGGATTCTTAGATCCAATCCATACCATCCTCCCACAGCGAGAATCCATCGGAGCGCGCTTCGGAAAAAATCCATTCCAACATGGCCGACCATTGCAGCTCCTCCTCCTGCCCCGTAGCCCTAAGCCCGGTGATTGGGAGATATGTTCCATCCCACACAGTCGATTAGTCGAACTGCAGACTCAGGGATTCCTCCTCCAGCGTATATGGTTCCCGTCCGAGCCGGGCTCGCCACCTACAATAGCGGGGAGCAAGCGGAGAGCTTCCCCGGCCCCTCTACGGGGGAGCGGGTGTGCCTTGTTCCCTACTTATTAAGGGGACTCGGATTTCCAATTCATCCATTCCTCCGCGGGCTCCTGGAGTTTTACGGCCTCCAACTGCATAATTTCACCCCTGCTTCTATACTACACATCACCGGCTACGTTGCCCTTTGCGAGTTATTCCTGGGCCGTGAGGCTCATTTTGAGCTGTGGAAGAGGTTATTTTGCCTCGTCCCTCGCACGCAAAAGGGGTCACTTTATCAAGTGGGCGGAGCCGAAATATGGCACATCGCCTAAACCGGATACTTGTCCGGTACTCTGAAGAAGACATCCAAAGACTGGCCTTCGGAATGGTTTTATATGGAGGACGTCCCTCTTCTGGACCCTGTTCGGCGGGGTCTTCCTGAGTTCAACAATGCTCCTCTGAAGAAACGCCGAAGCTGGCGCCCACGAAGCCCCCAGGAGGAAGACAATGGATAAGTCCTTTACCTGATGAACCGGATTAAAGCACTGGCTCAATCAGGATTGATAGTAATCGAAGTTATGTCAGTATGCATAATGCGGGGAGTGCAGCCGCTTCAATATCGAGGGAACCCCCTATGGTGTTTTAACGGGGAAGATGATGCCATCCGTTGCGGGCGTAAGGGACCGGACTCCGCTGCTGCTTTAGCAAAAATTATGTTCGAGTTATTAAAGGGAGAGGAATAGGAGTTCATCTGCATCAAGCCACGGGATGGATTCTCCATGTACAACCCTCCAAGCTGGGTGAGTTATATCCCCTTACTCCCATTTTTCCCGCATTTCTTGTGGTAGGTACTTACCTTGCCATTTTACGGCAAGAACTGCGAAAAGCTGTAAGGGAGGTCAACAGCCGATCTCCACAACCAGAGGACCCTGACCGGGCCCTGGGTCCTAGACTTGAAGAAGATCCGGACATATTCGTGGAGCTGATAGACAGACAGTTCTATCAATTGAGCTGTGATGACGCCATGGTGCCCATTATGGCCGACTATCCCGGACTGCTCGATGCATCGCACGTAAGAAAAACCAAAATCCCAACTCCAAAAACTAGGATCCCCTTTTAGACACTTCACCTACCATATACATATGGTGTTTTACAGGGAAGGCATTCGGGACGCCGTGCCGAACCCGCAGCAACTCGCCAACAAGAGGCACCGAGGCCAGGTAGGCCCAAGAGGAAGGTGGTCAGGACAGAGGCGCCGACGCAGAGGTATGACAAAAAACCCCGCTCAGTGGTTGTCGTCTTTCTCAAAATGTAATGACATCCGTGTTTCTTTAATAGAAAAAACGCTCACCGGAATATGTCGGAGAGGCTGCCGATCATGCTTCCACCAGTCGGGCTCCAGGGCCGGACATAGAGGCGGAAGCCGACATTGGGCGGACGCCGGATACTCCTCCTACAGAGGATGCGGATAGACTGTCCGCTACAAATTCAGAAGTGGAGAGTGCCATGAATCATAGGCGTCGCCGGGCCGTACTCCGTGACGCTTGCTTCTCACCAAAGGCATTTGATGCCTTCAATTCTAGAGACGCGTACCTCCGTGATGCTCAAAATGGTCTAGCCAGAGCCACGGACCAGTATGTAATGGATGTACGGGTAAGTAAATCTGACGATTATATGTATCAGTAGCCCCTGAGACTTAAAACAATTGACGCAACTGATTTAAGGATCAATATTTGTGCAGGTTCTTACTGAGAAGAATACCCAACTGTCTCAAGAGCTGAACAAGTGCAAGGCCCAGCTGGAAGCCGCTGTTGCCGCATTGAAGGAGTCCACAAAGGGTCCCCCTGGTAACTCTTTTGTCTATTGCAAAGAATATCAGTACCAGGTAGTATGCGGCGTACATGCACACCTAACAATAGATGTTGCCGGTGGTCCCGGAGTGAATCCGGAGGCCGTGGAGGCAGATACAGTATGTGATGATCGACAGCGAAACGCTGGCGAGCACGTGCTGACGCGAGTCAGGCAGGAGAAAAACGATCTCCAAGATGCCAATATCCGGCTGGGCGTGGAACTGAAGGATGTCCAAGCCCACCTTGCGTACTCCGTGAAGGAGAATAAACGGCTTCAGCGTGGCATTTTTAGTAAGTGCTTGAACGAACTTTTTTAAAGGAGTTCGGCGAAGAAGCCTGCTAACAGCGTTATATCTGCAGGTGCGTTGACGGGTCGTCCCACGGAAGAGATGCCTGGGTCCTCGGGTGATCTTCTACCAGAGCTCTCACAACTGCACGAACAAGTTCGGCAGGTGATGCAGAGTATTGCCCAAGCCTTGTGGCCATCCGCGTCCCCGCCAGGAGGCATGTGGGAGCTTATAGAGAAGCTGAAGGGAGCACGGAGGCGCTTCCGGTTATGGAATATATCGGTCTGTCGATAGGGTGCACGGGAAGCCTGGGCTATGGTGAAGACACGATACACCAAGGCTGACCCAAACCACATGGCCGAGGTCGGACCTGTGGGGCCTGATGGGAAGGAAATCCCTGTCAGTTTAGTGTATGATCAAGTAGAGTTAGCCGCAAAGTATTCCCAATAGGATTCTAGGCTAGACAGCCTGTTGGATGGTATAGAAGAAGAATTTAATCAGTCTTAGTGACTGTGTACTTCAACTGACATATGTAATGTCCCTAGCCGGATTGTAAATCATTTGTCATGGCGGACCTTTTCGCTTCGACCTCTGGACCCGATAGCCCGGAGTGTATCCGAATACCCACTCGGTTATATAAAAACCGGGGTATGCATGGAAACCAGGCGTAGGGGTCATAAGTGCTTGAATAGACAAGTACCCAACTAGCTATGTTATATTACATGGGTAGTAAGAAACATCTTCCAGGGAGAATAGTGCCGTTAAGGGTTCCTTTCCTTGGGTACGCATGCCCTAATGTTCATGTACGGGCTGCGAGTCGCAGGTTAAAAACATCTAGGGGCATGTAGTAATTTAAATGAAAGTCATCTTTTATTCACTGACCGAATATTCCCTTAAGAACGCTAGCTTTCAGCTTCACCCAGTCTGAGGTACACATCCGGCTGACCCGACAGTAACAATCGCAGAGGTGCTCCCCTTATGCCCTAGCCAAATTAACGGGAACATAGGGCATAAACACAAGAGCCAGGCAACCCAGCTTGGCCAAAACTTGAGTCATATCGATGCATATAATGGCGAAAAAAGGTACATGTGGAAGGATGACACATGTGCGGGGCATGAAGCCCGAAAAAATGATTAGATTAAGCTTCTGTATAGGAAGCCCCCAGGTAAATTCAGCGCGGATAGCGCGTCAAGATTGTGTAACCAAGACACAGGTTTAGCCCTTTAGGGCTTTGAAGATAAAAGAGAGAAAGAAAGAGGAAAAACAGATGTGCAAAAAATTCATGGAGGTAAGGAGACGAACATAGAGTCCGGCGCTAGGCGTAGAATCTTCGTAGTCTGGCTGCGTTCCATGGGTTTGGCTCGATTCGATTATTCGATGCATCCCGCAGACGGTACGCTCCACCGGTCAGAACCTGGTCGATAATGAAGGGACCTTCCCATTTGGGTTTGAGCTTGTTCTTTTTCTTCTCCGGCAGGCGCAGAACTAGTTCACCAACGTTATAGGTTTTGGCCCGCACTTCTCTGCTTTGATACCTTCGAGCCTGTTGTTGATAGAATGTGGAACGGGCTTTTGCCACGTCGTGCTCCTCCTCCAGGGCATCCAAACTGTCCTGCCGATCGAGCTCGGCCTCCCTTTCTTCGTCCATGCGCACTCGGGGTGAGTCATGGATTATGTCGCAAGGCAGTACCGCCTCAGCGCTGTACACCATAAAGAACGGTGTGTATCTGGTAGTGCGATTCGGCGTGGTCCGCAGCCCCCATAGTACGGAGTCGAGCTCCTCTACCCAATGGGTGTCTGATTCCTTTAAGGACCGGACTAATCTGGGTTTAGTACCACTCATGATAAGACCATTCACGCGTTCCACTTGCCCATTAGTTTGCGGATGATAGACAGATGCATAATCGAGCTTAGTGCCCATGTTGCTGCACCAAAGTTTCACCTCGTCGCCTGTAAAGTTTGTGCCGTTGTCAGTGATGATGCTGTGAGGAACGCCATAACGGTGTACAACCCCGGATATGAAGTCTATCACCGGTCCGGATTCAGCCGTTTTGACAGGTTTGGCCTCTATCCATTTGGTTAATTTGTCCACCATGACCAGTAAGTATTTTCTCTTATGGGTTCCCCCTTTGAGGGGTCCGACCATATCGAGCCCCCAGACCACGAAGGGCCAAGTAATGGGGATGGTTTGGAGGGCGGTAGGTGGCATGTGGCTTTGGTTTGCGAAAAGCTGGCAACCAACAGAATGTTGAACCAGATGCTGTGCATCTGCCCGGGCCGTCGGCCAATAAAAACCTGTACGGAAGGCCTTACTTACAAGGGCCCGTGCTACTGCGCGGTGGCCGCCGAGTCCGGCATGGATTTCTGCCAACAGCTTCTGCCCTTCCTCTTCGGAGATGCACCTTTGAAGGTCTCCGGTTGTGCTTTTCTTATAAAGCTCTCCCTCATGGACCTTGTAGGCTTTAGATCACCGCACTATGCAGCGTGGCTCATTTTGGTCCTCGGGTAGTTTCTGTCTAGTTAGGTAGGCAAGGAATGGTTCTGTCCATGGGGCGATGACGGCCATAATCATGTGGGCTGAAGGTGTTATTTCGGTGGCAGAGCCTCCGATTGTGTCAGAGTGTTCGGTATCTGGGGTTGTGGCCGGGTCCAGACTAATTTTGCCAGTGTCCCCTTCCCATACCACGGATGGTTTAAAAAGTCTTTCCAGGAAGATATTTGGTGGGACTGGGTCGCGTTTAGCGCCAATACGAGATAGGATGTCTGCTGCCTGGTTGTTTTCTCGAGCCACGTGGTGGAATTCCAGCCCCTCGAACCGAGCTAACATTTTGAGGACGACATTGTGGTATGCCGCCATTTTCGGATCCTTGGCATCGAAGTCTCCATTTATTTGGGATATTGCGAGGTTCGAGTCCCCACGCACCTCTAGGCGTTGGATGCCCGTGGAGATCGCCATCCGGAGGCCATGTAGTAGGGCCTCGTATTCGACTGCGTTATTGGAGTGCATATATAGTATTTGGATCACGTATTGCACCGTGTCTCCGATGAGGGACATAAGAATGACGGCAGCCCCTAGACCAGCCAGCATTTTAGAGCCGTCGAAGTGCATGATCCAATTGGAGTATTCGCCGTACTCTTTAGGGAGTTCGGCTTCTTTCCATTCGGCTACGAAGTCGGCCAGTACTTGCGACTTAATGGCTCGTCGTGGCTTATATGTTATGTCGAATGGGAGGAGCTCAATAGCCCATTTGGCAATCCGGCCCGTGGCATCACGGTTGTTTATTATGTCATTGAGTGGTACTTCGGATGCCATCGTGATCGAACACTCTTGAAAGTAGTGTCGTAATTTCCTGGATGCCATAAACACCGCGTATGCTATCTTTTGGTAATGTGGGTACCGTGATTTCCATGGAGTGAGGACGGTGGATACATAATATACTGGCTTTTGTAGCGGGAATTTGTGTCCGTCCATCTCTCGTTCGACGACGAGCACTGCGCTTACAACTTGATGAGTTGCCTCTATATATAATAGCATTGGTTCGCCAATAGTTGGCGCGGCCAAGATTGGGTTGGTGGCCAGGATGGCTTTTATTTCTTCTAGTCCAACCGTGGCTGTGTCCGTCCACTCAAAGTGTTTGGTGCGCCGAAGAAGGCGATAAAGGGGAAGTGCCTTTTCTCCTAATCGGGAGATAAAGCGGTTTAGAGCCGCCACACATCCGGTTAATTTCTGGATTTGCTTAGGTCAGTTGGGATAGCCAACTACGACAGAGCTTGGATTTTGGCCGGATTTGCTTCAATTCCTCTACTGGAGACTATGAAGCCAGGAGTTTTCCGGTGGGAACGCCGAAAACACATTTTTCCGGATTGAGCTTAATGTCGTATGTTTAGAGATTGACGAATGTGAGCGTCAAGTCGTCTATTAAGGAGTCGACGTGTCTAGTTTTAATGAGCACATCGTCTACATATGCCTCCACAATCTTGTCGATCTGCTTTTCCAAACATGTCTGGATCATGCGCTGATACGTTGCGCCGGCATTTTTGAGCTCGAAGGGCATTGTGTTAAAACAGAAAGGGTCGTATGGCGTGATAAATGCCGTTGCGGCTTGATCAGACTCCGCCATCTTAATCTGGTGGTAATCGAAGTATGCGTCGAGGAAGCATAATGATTCGTGTCCTGCAGTAGCATCGATAATTAGAGTGGGAAGGGATCCTTTGGGCAAGCCATATTAAGGTCTTTGAAGTCGACGCATAGGCGCCAGGATTTGTCCTTCTTTGGTACCATCACCAGGTTTGCTAGCCAGTCCGGATGTTTTATTTCTCTGATAAACCCGGCCTCCAGTAGTTTGGCTAGCTCCTCTCCCATGGCTTGTCGTTTGGGTTCAGAGAAACGCCGAAGAGTCTGCTTGACCGACTTGAATCCTTTTAGGACATTAAGGCTATGCTCGGCCAATCCGCATGGGATTCCTGGCATGTCTGAAGGGTGCCAGGCGAATATGTCCCGATTCTCGCGCAGAAACTCCCGTAGTGCGGCGTCCACAGTGGGGTCTAACTGTGCCCCAATGGATGCTGTTTTTGTATGGTCTGTTGGATGGACTTGGAATTTAACTATTTCGTTAGCTGGTTTAAAGGAGGTGGACTTGGATCTTTTCTCTAGTATCACGTCATCCCTGTCCACCGTGGAGCGCAGCATGGTTAATTCCTCCGCCATCAGGGCTTCGGACAATGCCTCTAGGGCTAGTGCGGCCGTTTTGTTCTCGGCGCGGAGTGCTATATCCGGATCACTAGCTAGAGTGATAATTCCCTTGGGTCTTGGCATTTTTAGCTTCATGTACCCGTAATGGGGTATGGCTTGAAAAATCGTGAATGCCTCCCGCCCTAGAAGGGCGTGGTATCCGCTACTGAACGGGGCCACTTGGGATGTAATTTCTTCGGACCTGTAATTCTCCAGAGTGCCGAATACCACATCAAGTGTGATTTTCCAGTGCAGCGTGCCTCCCGACTAGGGATGATTCCTCGAAAGGTCGTACTGCTTTGCTCAATACGGCTGTTGTCGATGTCCATTTTTTGGAGAGTTTCCTCATAGATGAGGTTTAATCCACTGCCACCATCCATGAGCACCTTAGTGAGCCGAAAGCCGTCCACAATTGGATTGAGGACCAAAGCGGCTCGTGCTCGGGCTATTCGGGATTTAGGTTCGTCACTGGCGTTGAAGGTGATAGCCGCTCCATGGATTTATTGCTGCCACGTGGCAGACTTTGGCAATGCCGCGGAGTGCTCTCTTACGCCTATTATTTGAGACGAAGGTCTCGAAGACCGTCAATACTGTATTGTTATCCGTGGGGCGGTGCTCTGAAGTATTTTGGATGAGGAGATCCTCACCGCTTTTGGCCACCTGCCGGAGTACCCAACATGCTCTAAGGCTGTGTGTTGAGATGGTATCCGCTGTACTATGGATTTTGCAGGGCCCGTTAAGCCATCCCTCCAATATGGTTCCATGCCCTGTAGTGGGCTTTTGCTTCTTTGTAATTGAGTCGGGCGACTTATGAGAGTGCACCCTTTTAGTTCGGACTGGGGGTTTTGTCAGAGCCGGATTGTCCCAAAATTGCGTTTGGGTTTTCCACGCACTTTCCATCGCACAATATTTCCGTACTATCTCCGTCAAGTCAGCGAAGTGTGTTACATCACGGCGACTTATGGCGTGGAGGACTCCCTTGACCTTGTTCATTACAAGGAGGAATCTGGCCCAATAGTGATGTACTGTCTCTTGGGGCGCTTGCCTAATGTGGGAAAGATAGTTTGTATCTGGGTGGGCTGGTGGATTTAAGTCCAGACCCAATCTGTGATCTCGGGGTGGGGGATTTTCCGATCTTGGAAGTTCAGGCTCCGGGATATTGCCCTGCGGGTTCGGTATGCGGCCTGATTCTGGATTCAGGGTTAGGGCGGCGTCCTCCCGCGAGCGCGTATCCTATTCGGAGAGCTCGGGAATCCTGACATAGATCGTCCTTAGGATAGAGGGAGAATCGCCGCATTGCTCCTCCACCACCGCTATTTGATGGGTGACCGACGGAGAGTTAATCTCCCTTTGGTCGGGTTTAAGCCCGATCCGATCGTAGTCCGTAGTGACTCCCAGAGCGGCGATGCGATCCAAGAGCTCGTTCAAAGAGGAGAGCTCCATCGGATCCATCTGCTCGGCAAACTTTGAGCCGACATGGAGGCTATTTTCGATGACCCGAGAGGTCATCGTCGACGCAGCGGCCGAGCAGGAGGTCATGACGAAGCCGCCAAGTCGGAGAGTTTGGCCTACAGCCAGAGCTCCCCCAGAGGTGATGTTGTCCTTGAAAACGAGGTGAGCCATCTTCCTTATGATGACGACACAGTGGAACTCTCAATGAAAGCACCAATGTCGGTGTCAAAACCGGCGGATATCAGGTAGGGGGTCCCGAACTGTGCGTCTAAGGCGGATGGTAACAGGAGGCAGGGGACACGATGTTTTACCCAGGTTCGGGCCCTCTTGATAGAGGTAAAACCCTACATCATGCTTGATTGTTCTTGATGATATGAGTATTACAAGAGTTGATCTACCACGAGATCAGAGAGGCTAAACCCTAGAAGCTATCCTATGGTATGATTGTATGTTGTCCTACGGACTAAAACTCTTCGGTTTATATAGACACCGGAAGGGGCTAGGGTTACACAAGGTCGGTTACAAAGAAGAAGATACACATATCCATATTGCCTAGCTTGCCTTCCATGCCAAGTAAAGTCCCATCCGGACACGGGACGAAGTCTTCAATCTTGTATCTTCATAGTCCAACAGTCCGGCCAAAGGATATAGTCCGGCTGTCCGGAGACCCCCTAATCCAGGACTCCCTCACGGGGCCCGGAAGTGGACCAACTGCGGCCTGTCGCCGCCAGAGAGCTTCCGGCAGAGAGAGGCGGAGGAGTACGACCGCCGACGCGCGTCCTTCTCCTCCGCGAGATCTTTGTTCGCCAGGATCTCATCCTCCTACGACGCGGGACTGCTCCCCGTGAAGAGGGAGTGGTCGGAGGACGAGGATGAGCCGGAGGAGCCGGACGAGTTCGACTTCGTCCCCGTCAAGGAGGAGCCCGAGGAGCCCGCTCCGCTCGGCCGCCGCGGAGTCATCGGGCCGGAAGACCATGTCGCCGACGTCGACGCTGTTGTGGCCGCCATCGTCGAGTGGAGCGTGCGCGAGGAGGCGGAGCGCCAGCGCCACGCCGAAGAGCTCGAAGCCCTCCAGTGGCGGGAGGCGGTCGCCGACAACCTCTACAAGTCCGACGAGGAGGATTGAGCGTCCTGCTCCTCCACGTCGTCGTCCATTTGCCGCGACCTCGCCGCTGTCAGATCCGACCCCTCGAGTACTAGTATTAATGTAGTATGTAGTATGAACTATGTTTGTAGTGTGTTGATCATGTGAAATCTATGTAGTATGTGATGAACTACTCGCGTTAACGAGGTGTAATTTCTCCCGTGAAAGTGTCTTTTCAAATTATGCAGTTTTAGATACGGTTTCTGTTCGGTCGCGCTAGTTTCGACCCGCAAACACGATCTTCGTGAAACCGCAAACGCGTTTTACGAGTCAAGTTTCTGCGGGGTCTGCTAGAGTTGCTCTTAGGCCTCTAGAGGGTGGAGGCTACAGAAAAGACATTGGTTTATGACTTTATTTATCAATTCCCATATCAAGTTAACGTGGATTCCACTCCCTGCTAACAGAAAATAGAAGATATCTAATGGAAGGCGCAGGAATAAATTCTTCTGTAGCACCGAGTTGTTTAATGGCCCTACTTAATTATGCTCACACTAATTACTATTTTTAAAGTTTCCTGATTCACTTGGTTAGAGATCATGGAAGCATTGATCTCGAATGGTTAAAAAGAAATCCCGCCTGACTTAATAGCAAAGTATAAGATACTCGGAATCCCTTTTAACTTCTCCTGCTCACATTTTCTAGCGCGTGCGTTCAAAAATAGATGTATCAGAGTTAGACTTCAACATACTATTGAACGCAAAAGTTAAAATCTAGTCGGCAGGATTTTAGTAATAGATCCGAACGACTCCTTCACCGTTCGCTCCGGATCATGCGGGCGCGCTCGTCTTCCCTCTTTCCCGATTTTCGTCTTCCCTCTTTCCTTATTTTTTGGTTTCAGTTTCCTATTCTATCCGTAGTAATTAGTGTCTCCTTTAAAACCGCACCTGCCACATTTGTACTGCTTTGATCCTGGCCGATTGTTGCTCCCACCCTGAAATCTCGTAATAATTAATGTTGGATTAATTAGCATGCATGCCGCACCATTTTTACGGGATTATTAAAGCAGCGGTCAGAGCCATGCTAAGGCTGGTTGTAATGGGGAGTATCATATACTAGTATCATGCATATGATACAAGTGTGTGATACTACCTCCGTAATGTATAGTATCATAAGTTAGTATCTTAGATTGCCTTATTAATTGCCATGCATGACACAAACTAGTGAAGCATTTAATATGATACGGTATCATGATATGATACTACATCCTCTCTTTCCTCATTTAATTGTGTGACACATCATCCAAAACGTCTAGTTGGCATGCATAATACTAGTTATGATACTCCCACTACAACCAGCCTAAAATCAACGCTTGATTGAAGGAGAAAAATGTAGATCATTCACAGGATTTGATCCTTGGTCGTTGGTTTAGTACATTTGCCCATCAACCACCTATTATGTGCCTAGTCCTTGTGTAGATGAAAGGGTATTTTTCATAGTTGACTTTTCGTCTCTATATTAGCATTGTAGAAAAACTCATCTTCTATATCTAAATAGCTAGCCCCTACTAGCATATTTCTCTCAACATGCAAGCATGCCACATCATCAAGCAACATGCATGGCAAAAGGCCCACCACAACATACATTCATGCACATGAAAATGTCCACCTCAACATGCAAACATATATTAGATATTTTACAATACATTAATCAAACACAATAAAGCATATGGATTCGCAATTTTAGTTTTCGTAGTATCACTATTCACGTCCCATACAAATCACATATCATGGAAATGTATTGCAAATATTCCCACAACAACGTGGGAGGTATCATCTAGTTTATGCAGTGCTATTAGAGTGGAAGAAAATTCACCTCGCGTGGCTATGATGGTGTCGCCGCGAAACGCCCCGATGGTGCCGACGAACAATGTTAATACGAACGGATGAATATGTATAAAAAATGATAATTTATGCATCGCACATTTAATAACTTGCATACAAATACTGTGATAACTTCGACGGGAGTGGGAGGTTGTTGAGACTATACCCCTGATAACTTCTATGTGAAGAGCATGGTAATTTACGCATCACATACCTGATAACTTGCGTACAAACACTATGATAACTTTGGAGGGGGGGTAGGGTTGTTGTAATACATCACCGATAACTTCTACATGAATAACATGGTAATTTATGCATCATAGAACTAATAATTTATGTGCAACACGTTGATAACTTTTAACCCGGGAAATAAACTTGAAGAAATATGTCACCGGTAATTTTTGCGCGAATAACATGGTAATTTATGCACCGCAGACCAGATAGGTTAGGTACAAACATGGCGATAACTTTGACTCGGTAACTCATGTGTGAATAACATGATAATATATGCACAACTGAGTTGATAACTAACTTAGTTCAGGTGTGATAACCTCTGACAGGGATGGCGTCCACCGGGGGGGGGGGGTGCATGTTGTTAAACACCCTTCGGTAACTCGTGTAAGAATAACATGGTAATATGAACACAACAGAGCTGATGATTTAGTTAGCCCTGGCCTGGTAACTTTTTGACCGAAAAGGTTATCAAAACATGCCAACATAAGATCTAGTTTCGAATGTCTCATCGCAATGAATTTCTCATGTGAAGATGATTTTTGTAACGAAGCGGTTGTTTGAGTAACAAAACATTTTCATTTTTTTGAAATTCAGTGGAATCCTCCCTTACATTAGCATTTTGTGTCCTCTTGGGCAATGCATGAATGTATATGTGGGGAGAAGATCGAAGAAACCATTTTATATGCCCCGGTAATTTCTGTGGAAACACTATGATAATTTATGCTCAACTAGCATGATAACTCGCGTTGCACATCCGTGATAACTTTTTACCCCTCCCCCCAAAAGCCGTTGGAACATACCAACGTTGGATTTAGTTTCCAAGATATCATCGCGACAAAATCATTTATGTGAAAACCATTTTTCAATTAGGACAGCAGTTTGAGCTACAAAAATATTTTGAAGTTCTAAAATAGGGAGAATCTAGGATAACATCAACATTTTTTGTTATCTAGGGCATGCATGTATGTGCACATGAGAAGAAAGGCTGAAAAATAATTATTCATGTCTGATAATTTCTTGAAAACAGGTTGGTAACTTATGTGTCATAGGCATGATAACTTACATAGCCCAGACCTGGTATTTTTACATGAAAAAAATTCGTCGGAACATATCAACATGTGATCTAGTTTCGAAGATCTCGTCGCGACCAACATTTTATATAAAAACATTTTTTCAATTGGATAGGGCTAGTAGTGCCTGCAGTCGGACTGCAAGATGCAGCCCTAGCGTCACCAAGGATCCTTCCGTCTTGATCCCATCCCGGCGAGAGGCGAACTATGAACGCCAGATTTCAGTTTAGGACGATAGGAACGTGTTAATACCAGCGATAAGAGCAGGCAAGGGCAGAGGCGATGTGAGCCGAGGCAGCCGGCGTCCCTAGCAAAGAAGGCACATGAGAATGTGATCAATACAGAGGGATCCTTGGAGATGCACCGGAGACGGGATAAGGAAGCGCCGGTGGATTATTGTGATTTGGGAGTGGAAGAGCATATCGCTTAGAGTATCTTCAGCCGCGCCCCCAACAGGCTCTATCCAAGCGATTTTTCGTGCCGGCATCCAAAAATCGGCCTAGTTGCGCCCCCAGAAATCCGTTTTTCGCTGGTTTGGGCCAAAACTGGCGTCGGCGGACCCAGGCCGAACCCGGCGCTGGGGGGCGCCCGAGGGCGCCGGCGCGAGCGTTTTTGTCGCGAAAGAGGATGAGCCCGTCGAGTCAGCGAGACGCCGCTTTGTCGCCCTCACTGCCTCGGTTCCCGCGGGAATCAATGCAAAGGTTGTCGCCCCGGTCAGTCTCAATTGATGCCTCACGGGTGGAGCAGTGAATGCGCCGCGAGGCGCGCCCCGCCAGGCATGCAGCCCGTCGCCGCCCAATTGCGGCTATTGTAAGACAATAGGCTTTGGGGGGAACCGGCACAACCCTCTAGGGGTGGCCTATCACATATATATATAATGAGGTGGTATACAACGTTACAATATACACATGTAAATACAGTCTAACACCCTCCCTCAATCTTAGCCACTTTCTAATGAATCTAGAAGGGTAAGATTGCGCCTGCAAGTCTCAAACTGTGGCAAAGGCAATGGCTTGGTGAAGATGTCAGCAAGTTGATCCTTGGAAGAAATAAACTTGATCTGTAGTTGCTTCTGAGAGACACGTTCACGCACAAAGTGATAGTCAACTTCAATGTGTTTCGTTCGGGCATGGAATACCGGATTTGCAGAAAGGTATGTAGCACCGATGTTATCACACCAAAGGACAAGAGGCTGTGATTGGGGTATACTTAACTCCTGAAGCAAGGACTGTACCCAGATGATCTCTAATGTGGCATTGGCCACAGCCTTATACTCAGTCTCAGTACTGCTACGCGAGACAGTAGCCTGTTTCCGAGCACTCCAGGCAATCAGGTTAGAGCCAAAGAAGACAGCATAACCCCCCGTGGATCGCCTGTCATCCGGATTGCCAGCCCAGTCTGCATCAGAATATGCTGAAAGACAACCAGAGTCAGACGGCCGAATATGCAAACCCTGAGCCACCGTGAAACGAATATAGCGCAAAATCCGCTTAACAGCAGACCAATGAGTGTCACGGGGTGACTGCAGATACTGGAAGACTCGGTTAACAGCATAGGAAATGTCTGGTCGCGTGATCGTCAAGTACTGGAGCCCACCAACAATACTCCTGTACTCTGTCGCATCAGAAGAAGAAAGAAGCACACCATCAACAGCATTGAGCTTATCAGTGGTAGACATGGGTGTAGTCGTCGGTTTGCACTTAAGCATCCCAGCTCGCTGCAACAAATCCAGAGAGTACTTCTTCTGCGTCATAACAAGGCCAGCATCACGAGAAGTAACCTCCACACCAAGAAAGTAGTGAAGCTTCCCAAGGTCCTTGACCGCAAAATCAGCACCAAGTGAGCGAACAAGCGCAGTAGCAGCCGACTGAGAGGAGCTGACCAAAATGATATCATCTACATAGACCAACAAGTACATAGTAACCTCAGGCCTTTGAAGAAGAACCAATGAGGAGTCAACAGTTGATGATGCAAAACCATGAGCACGAAGAGCCATTGCAAGACGAGCATGCCAAGCACGAGGAGCCTGCTTCAGACCATAAATTGCCTTGGACAGACGATAGAGATGATCAGGGCGATCCGGATCAGAGAAACCCGGAGGCTGGCGCATGTAAACCTCCTCCGCCAAGACACCATGAAGAAAAGCATTTTGAACATCAAGCTGACGAAGAAACCAACCTCGAGTAACAGCCAGAGAGAGAAGAAGTCTGATGGTAGTAGGCTTGACCACTGGACTGAAGGTGTCTTCATAGTCAAGTCCAAAACGCTGTCGAAAACCACGAGCAACCAGACGAGCCTTATAGCGCTCAATGGACCCATCAGAATGCCTCTTCACTTTGAAAACCCATTTGGAATCAATGACATTTACCCGTGATTGTGGAGGAACAAGAGTCCATGTCTGATTGCGAAGAAGCGCTTGATACTCCTGCTCCATGGCCTCTCTCCAATGAGGAATGCGCATAGCAGCTTGATACGTGCGTGGCTCAGAGGATGGATCTGCGAGAGCAGCAGACATCCACGCCGCTAACCAAGCAACTGTGCCATCGTGACGTTGCTTAGGCTGGCCACTCCGACTGCGGGTATGTGGACGTAGAGCAGCAGCAGGAGCCGGCGGAGGCGAAGGTGACGGAGAGGTGACGGTCGCCGGAGATGCAGGAATCACCTCAGGCGAGCTCGGGACAGACGACTCCGGGCTGCATGGCAAAGACTGGCCCGACGACAGGGGCTCAGAGGCCATGGGCGAACCGAGAGTGGGCGAGGCCAGCTCCGGTGACACCGGCCCAGACGGCCTTGGCGAGGCGAGAGCAGGCGAGGCCGGCCCTGGTGAGAAGGGCCCAGACACCCTGGGCGAGGCAGGGGCGGGCGAGGCCAGGCCTGGTGATGACTGCCCCGACGCCCTGGGCGAGACGGGGACCGAGGAGGCCGGCCCAGTCGGCGGGGTTGCAGGGCGCGACGATGGCGAAGGCAGCTCAGAAGCCAGAGGCGACCGGGCCAGGGCGTCGATCGGCCGTGCATGAGCACGGAAACCGAGGCCATGCAGGGGTGCCATGTGCTCCTCATGCACAACAGAAGGTGCCGAGGATGAAGGCGATGGCGACGAAGAGGAAGATGGCACTTCCAGAATCTCCAAACGAGCCCCACGACCAGTGCCTGCACCATGGTTAGGCAACAATAGAGGAGAATATGCAACATCATCAAATTGGTCAGAAGCAACAGAGGATGAATGCATGACAGGTGGCTCGGTAGTGGACACAGGGAGTTTGGCAAAGGGAAAAACATGCTCATCAAACACAACATCCCGAGAGATGTAGACACGATTAGTGGGCACATGAAGACATTTGTATCCTTTATGAAGAGAGCTATAACCAAGAAAAACACACTTCTTGGAATGAAACTCGAGCTTACGCTTGTTATATGGACGGAGATGGGGCCAGCAAGCACACCCAAACACCTTGAAAAAGGTGTAGTCCGGTTGTTCATTAAGGAGAACTTCAATGGGACTCTTCATATTCAAAACACGAGTGGGAGTACGATTGATGAGAAAACATGCAGTGGTGAAAGCATCACTCCAAAAACGAAACGGAACAGATGCATGGGCCAAAAGAGTCAGACCAGCTTCAACAATGTGACGATGCTTACGTTCTACTGAACCATTCTGCTGATGTGTATGTGGACATGCTAAACGGTGAGTGATCCCAAGCGACTGAAAGAAGGAGTTGAGGTTGCGATACTCGCCACCCCAGTCTGACTGAACATGAACAATTTTGTGCTTGAGAAGGCGTTCAACATGTTTTTGGAACTGAACAAAAATGTCAAACACATCAGATTTACGTTTGATAAGATAAAGCCAGGTAAAGCGGCTGTAAGCATCAACAAAACTAATATAGTAATTATGACCACTAACAGAAGTCTGAGTAGGACCCCATACATCTGAAAACACAAGTTCTAAAGGATGTTTCACCTCACGACTGGACTCCGAAAAGGGAAGTTGATGACTCTTCCTCTGCTGACAAGCATCACACACTGCTACATCTTTATTACTAGACACACTAGGAAGCTCATGACGACGCAAAACATGCCGGACAATAGGTGTGGCCGGGTGACCAAGACGAGCATGCCACTGTGACGGAGATACCCGAACTCCACTGAAGACGCGAGCGACGCCAGGATGCTCCAGACGATAGAGACCTTGGCAGAGCCGCCCACTAAGAAGAATGTCCCTCGTGCCCCGATCCTTAATAAAAAGATCAAAAGGATGAAATTCACAAAGCACATTATTATCACGAGTGAGTTTAGGAACTGAAAGAAGATTACGTGTCACAGATGGAACTCGAAGAACATTGCGAAGTTGAAGACTCCTATTGGCATGTCTAGTGAGAAGTGATGCTTGACCAATATGAGAGATGTGCATACCTGCTCCATTGGCGGTGTGGATCTTGTCGGAGCCATGGTAGGGTTCACGAGTGTGAAGCTTCCCCATCTCACTGGTCAGGTGCTCTGTCGCCCCAGAGTCCATGTACCAGTGGGGATCAATGGAGTAGGACTGAATGTGTCCCTGTGGCTTCTGCGGCGGCGGACGATCAGCCATGGCGACCTGACGAGCAAAGTTGCGTGTATCCTTCCCGTCATTGCCGAGACCAAGAAAACCCCGCTGGAAGCGCTTGTGACACTTCGAGGCCCAGTGCCCATCGCGACCACAAAGCTAGCACACACGTGGACCGCCAGCCCCTGGTAGCGTCGCAGTAGGAGGAGGGGCCGAGGCGGGTGGTGGTGACTGCCCCGAAGGAGCCCTGGATGAAGCAGAGGAGCGACCACCCTTGGTGGCGGCGTTTGCCGAGAGGGCGTCGTTGCCCCTGGATCGGCGCGTCTCGACTCGTTGCTCAGTAAGCAGGAGGCGTGAAAAGACCTCGTGTGCTGGCATGGGCGTGGAGTTGCCCCTCTCATTGATGATCTCGACTAGGGCGTCATACTCCTCATCAAGACCATTGACAATAAACGAGTTGAACTCGGAGTCAGTGAGGGGCTGTCCAATGGAGGCCAGCGTGTCGGCGAGACTCTTGACTTTGTTGTAGAACTCAGTGGCGGTGGAGTCAAGCTTCTGACACTCCCCAAGTTGGCGACGGAGCCCAGATACACGAGCCTGCGACTGTGCTGCAAACAAGCGCTCAAGAATAGTCCATGCCTCGTGGGACGTCTTGGCGAAGACAACAAGCCCAGCAACGGCCGGAGAGAGCGACCCCTGGATGGAGGAGAGGTTCGCCTGATCCTGCCCTGTCCAGACACGGTGAGCCGGATTATAGACCGGACCGTGCACGCTGTCAACCAGCGCAGGAGGGCAAGGGAGAGAGCCGTCGACATAGCCAAGCAGATAGTGACTCCCAAGAAGCGGAAGAACATGCACGCGCCAGAAGATGTAATTGTCCGACGACAACTTGATGGTGATGAGATGGCCGAAGTGAAACGGCGGCGGCGGCTGCGATCCCATCGAGGAGACTGGCTGAGGTGAGACCACCATGGAGACAGTCAGAGGGGCAGCCGGCGCGGTGACAGAGGGCGCGATGGCCGCGGTTGACGCCGCGAAGCCTGCCAGCGCGACGTCCTCCGCCACCAGCGGCGCAGTGGCCGAGGGCGCGACAGCCGCGGTTGACGGGGCGGCGGCGGTGTGGGCCACAAGCGCCTGCCTGGGCGAAGTAGCAGCCGGCGGGAGCGCGAAGAGGGAGCCGACGCTCCGTGTCCCGATCGGCGCCTGAAGGGAGGCGGCATCCAGCGGCCTCGAGAGAAGTGCCGCGAGGGAGGCCGGCAGAAAACCGGTGGCGGTGGAGCCGGACGCAGCGGCGGACGTCATAGCAGTCGGGCGACGGCGACGGCGGGCGCGGCGGCGGCGGCGGCGGCGGCGGCGGTTTAGGGTTTTTAGGCGGAAGCGGACGTAACCTAGCGTGATACCATGTAAGACAATAGGCTTTGGGGGGAACTGGCACAACCCTCTAGGGGTGGCCTATCACATATATATATATAATGAGGTGGTATACAACGTTACAATATACACATATAAATACAGTCTAACAGCTATAAAAGGCGACCTCCCCGCCGGTGGACGCCACAGCTCTCATCTCCCCCCTCCGACGCAGAAAGCAACACTCTCCCCCTCTTCCTGCCGAAGAAACAATGGCCGAGAGGTACCCAGGTGACGGCGCAGCGAACGGCTTCGGCCGCCGCCACCTCCAAGAGCCGGAGGCGCGCCTGCTCTACGAGTTCGAGTACCCTGCACCCCCGGGCATGCGGGTGCCGGGGACGTGGAGGCTAAGCGCCGGTGGCGTCCTGGTGCCACCGTTGCCTGAAGGGGCGGTGCGGCAGGCCGAGATCGACCCCATCTGCTCGTCCCTGACGGAGGAGCAGCGGAACGAGCCGCGCTACGCCACCGACAGTCACATCCTCTGGACCATGTACTTCCAACGCCGCCGCGAGGTGCAGATCGCCTCCACCAACGACGTCATCCCGCGGGGACGCCTCAACGCCGCGGGCGGCGCGAGTGGTGGGGTGTGCCAGGACGCCGCATCCTCGACCACATCGACAACGGCAACGTGCCGCGCCTCGAGTACCCGCCGCGGCCGTCCTTTTCTCGCCGTCGTGGTAGCTCCTGGACGCCGCAGCGGATGGAGCTGGGGTCGTCCTCGTCCTTGGGCTTCGGCTCGCCGGCCGCGCTCCGCCCCATCAAGCCTGATCCGAAGGAGACGCCGCTCGGGCGCCGCACCCGCAGCGGCGCCCTCGTCATCAACAAGGGTGCCCGGCCCACCCAGCGCGGTTCCTTCCACCTGGTCCAGCCGAAGCCGGAGCCGGGACTGCTCTCGGTGAAGCGGGAGCACGTCGAGATGGCGGCCTACAACGACGAGTTGGCCCTCAAGTGGGCGAAGGAGGACTACGTCCGGAAGCAGGTACGCCACCAACGCCGGGCGTACGCACGCGGAGCTCCAGGTCCGACGCCGCGGGCGCGAGGAGGGCGGCGTTATCGTCCTCGACAGCTATGGGGAGGACGGGGCCGGGCCGTCCAGCGCGCCACCGCGCCTCGGCGGCCCTGGCCAGGGCTGCAATAGGGACGGCGCCGGCCCAAGCCAACCGCGCAACGACGACGAAGATGGCGACTACACCAGCTTCTACAAACTTCCGGCATGTAGACGATGACGACTGTGGCGGCGGTGGCGGCTAGACGTAGTTTGGCATAGTTTAGGCGTAGTCTGCAAGTTTTCGTGTTTTTTGTACAAATTTCAATGAAGGTTTACCGAGTTCGAGCAAAAATCGCCGAGTTTGCATATATTTGTATGGAACATCGCCGAAATCCGGGGCGACTTGTGGGCCGACAACTTGGAATAAAGTCGCCCCCCACGTGTCATTCTAGCGTCGGCTCACCCCCAGGCGGCACTTTTTCGGTGCCCTGGGAGGCCGAACGGCTGGAGATGCTCTCGGTAAATGAAGACGAAGAGAAAGCGATCGATGTTAAGTTGTTAACTCGGGTACCAGCGGATGGGTAAATGCCAATGAGTGGTGCGCCCGGGGATTGATATTAACTGTTGGTTATTTGTGTCAGTTTCACGCGCACATCGCGGCTGTGTGGCCCGTGCTTGGCCGAGAGATAGAGAGAAATTGTTTTTATATGTGGGATCTATTTGATGACGTGGACAACTTGCAATGACATGGTGCATAGTTGATGTGGACAATGTGCATGGTAGAAGAATAGAAAATAGTGGGGAGCAATTTCTTAAGAATAATAGACGATAGATAAAGCTATTGTTCGGATCCGACTTGTCCCGAGGAGGCCCGCTCCTTGTTGCGTGAGAATTTCTCCCCCACACTTGCCACTTTTTTCTTCCTTTTTCGTTGAGTGGGTGCTCCCCATGTGCAGGAGCTCTCTAAGTATAAATTTAGTGATGGATCAACCTATGGATGTAATGAAGCGCATCCCACATGCAAGAGCACTCTAAAATACATTAGTGATGGACCAATCTATAAAATGAAAAGACCGGCAACACACATGCATTCAAACTAGACGACGTCGGCGCCATGGATGAAAAATCGCATCGATTAAGAACTTGGCCAAATCAAAATATGATTTCGTCATTGTGTTCATTGTGATGAGATCTTCTTTGAAATTTGAGACCTTATGGACATGTTCTGATGAATATTGTCGAGAAACAATTTTACCTGAAAACCAAGTTCCCATTATGAACATGTTTCTTTGGCACATATCAATCAAATTGAGACATGTTTTGAAGCAAGTGTTCAATACAAACCTTACTTTTCTCTCACAAATAGGTAGGCCAACCGGGTGTTTGACACTATACACAATTTTAAGAGACTGCGCTTGTATTGTTTACAAGAAATTAATGTGACGATATGTAGCATGCAAGACAAATTTATTCATACAACTTCAAAGAAACTAGTATATGGTCTAAAAACACAAAAGGAACTAAATTGCTATACAAGCACCTTACCTTTTTTTGCGGGGTATACAAGCACCCTACCAACGACCGGAACACTTGTGAACCGTCCCAGATCGGATCTGAGCCCCCACGGCATCCCTCCCGTGGGGTGACTCGGGTGGTGGTGCGTGCCACCCTACCCTCCCGCCGCCCTCCCAGACCTGCGCAAAACCCCTAGTGGTGGCTCGCGGCGGGGCCCGTTTACTCTGATGCTCAGGGATGGCCAATGCGGGATGGCCTATCAAGGCGGAGGCGTCGGGAGAGCTCGGGGCTCGGTGGCACGGCGGCGGCGTCCTCGCGGAGGGCGAGCGACGACGCGGTATACCTCAGATTGGTGGTGGTGTCCATCTTCTCCGACGGAGGTGGTCGGCCTGATGCTGGGTGGTCGGATCTCGAGATCCGTCATCTAGTCCCGGCAGCGAGTCGGGGAGACATAGTTGCCGGTGAAAAGCGAGATGACGGTGGGCGATGGTGGTGTTCAATGCTGTTACCTTGATGAAGGCATCATCGTGTAACTATTATCGACCCACTCGTGCTGCTCCAGCGTAAACTCTAGGATCTCTTCTTATAGATCGGACGATGGCGGCATTGCGATGTCATTTCTCTCTTGGGAGCATAGTTTGTGGAGCATCACTGAAAGAAAAAGGTAGGAGGCGTGGAGAGGCTCCATCTTGCATGGAGCTTTGGTGGAGATGTCAAGTCATGCCTAGTCGACAGGTGCTACGCTATGTCATGCATGTTCGGCAGGTACTACGCACGACATATCTTCCAGTGTCTTCCTGTCTAGATGGACGAGCGCAGGGCGGTGGCGTCAACGGATAGCCGGACTAGCAAGGATGATGCGGATCTCTCTCCTGAAGATGGGTTAGCGGTTCGATGCTGATGTTGGCTTTTGATACGTGTGCATGTAGTGTACGCTTTAGGTCTGTTGCACCGGTAGTTGGTTCCAATATGTTATGTGGATGGATCAGTATGACACCGGTTTTAGATATGGGGAGTGAGAGCACTCCACATCATCGAGTTTGCAGGTGTGAGTGGTGGCTTTAGGTGGCTGATAACCCATAAGTATAGGGGATCAAACAGTTTTCGAGGATAGAGTATTCAACCCAAATTTATTGATTCGACACAAGGGGAGCCAAAGAATATTCTCAAGTATTAGCAGCTGAGTTGTCAAATTCAACCACACCTGGATACTTAATATCTGCAGCAAAGTATTTACTAGCAAAGTAATATGATAGTAGTGGTAATGGTAGCAAAAGCTAACGGTAGCAAAAGTAATATTTTTGGTGTTTTGTAGTGATGATAACAATAGCAACAGAAAATTAAATAAGCGAAGAACAATATATGAAAAGCTCGTGGGCAATGGATCGGTGATAGAGAATTATGCCGGATGCGGTTCATCATGTAATAGTCATAACCTAGGGTGACACAGAACTAGCTCCAATTCATCAATGTAATGTAGGCATGTATTCCGAATATAGTCATACGTGCTTATGGAAAAGAACTAGCATAACATCTTTTGTCCTACCCTCCCGTGGCAGCGGGGTCCTATTGGAAACTAAGGGATAGTAATGCCTCCTTTTAATAGAGTACTAGAACAAAGCATTAACACATAGTGAATACATGAATTCCTCAAACTACGGTAATCACCGGGAGTGGTCCCGATTATTGTCACTTTGGGGTTGCCGGATCATAACACATAGTAGGTGACTATAGACTTGCAAGATAGGATCAAGAACTCTCATATATTGATGAAAACATAATAGGTTCATATCTGAAATCATGGCACTCGGGCCCTAGTGACAAGCATTAAGCATAGCAAAGTCATAGCAACATCCAACATAGTGGATACTAGGGATCATACCCCAACAAAACTAACTCGATTACATGATAAATTTCATCCAACCCATCACTATCCAGCAAGCCTACGATGGAATTACTCACGCACGGCGGTGGGGATGGTTGATGATGACGATGGCAACGGATTCCCCTCTCCGGAGCCCCGAACAGATTCCAGATCAGCCCTCCCGAGAGAGTTTAGGGCTTGGCGGCGGTTCCGTATCGTAAAACGCGATGAATCCTTCTCCCTGGTTTTTTTCTCCCCGAAAGTGAATATATGGAGTCAGGGTTGAGGTCGGTGGAGCGTCAGGGGGCCCACGAGGCAGGGGGCGCGCCCAGGGGGGTAGGGCGCGCCCCCACCCTCGTGAACAGGTGGAGCCCCCCCGACTTTGATCTTCCTTCCAGTATTTCTTATATATTCCAAAATAAATCTCCATTGATTTTCAGGTCATTCCGAGAAATTTTATTACTACACAAAAATAACACCATGGCAATTCTGCTGATAACAGCGTCAGTTCGGGTTAGTTCCATTCAAATCACGAAAGTTAGAGTCCAAAACAAGGGCAAAAGTGTTTGTAAAAGTAGATACGACGGAGACGTATCAACTCCCCCATGCTTAATCCTTTGCTTGTCCTCAAGAAATTCAGTTGATAAACTGAAAGTGATAAATAAAACCCTTTACAAACTCAGTTTGCCCTTGTTGTTGTAAATATGTAAAGCCAGCATTCAAGTTTTCATCAAAGATTATGAACTAACCATAGTCACAATAATATTTAGGTCTCATGTTTACTCATATCAATGACATAATCAACTAGCAAGCAATAATAATAAATCTCAGATGACAACACTTTCTCAAAACAATCATGATATGATATAACAAGATAGTATCTCGCTAGCCCTTTCTGAAACTGCAAAACATAAATGCAGAGCACCTTTAAAGATTAAGGACTGACTAGACATTGTAATTCACGGTAAAAGAGATCCAGTCAAGTCATACTCAATGTAAACTAACAGTAATGAATTCAAATGGCAGTGGTGCTCTCTAACTGGTGCTTTTTAATAAGAGGATAATGACTCAACATAAAAGTAAATAGATAGGCCCTTCGCAGAGGGAAGCAGGGATTTGTAGAGGTGCCAAAGCTCGGTTTTGAAATAGATATGAATAATATTTTGAGCGGTATACTTTCATTGTCAACATAACAACCAAGAAATGGCGATATCTTCCATGCTACACACATTATAGGTGGTTCCGAAACAGAATGGTAAAGTTTATACTCCCCCTCCTCCAACAAGCATCAATCCATGGCTTGCTCGAAACAATGAGAGCTTCCAACTAACAACAGTCCCGGGAGAGTTTTGTTTGCAATTATTTTGATTTGATTTGCATAAAGCATGGGACTGGGCATCCTGATGACCAGCCATTTTCTCGTGAGTGAGGAGCGGAGTCCACTCCTCCTGAGAGTAACCCGCCTAACATGAAAGATACGGACAACTCTAGTTGATACATGAGCTATTCGAGCATACAAAACAGAATGTTTATTTAAAGGTTTAGAGTTTGGCACATATAAATTTACTTGGAATGGCAGGTAGATACCATATATAGGTAGGTATGATGGACTCATATGGAACAACTTTGGGGTTTATGGAATTGGATGCACAAGCAGTATTCCCGCTTAGTACAAGTGAAGGCTAGCAAAAGACTGGGAAGCGACCAGCTAGAGAGCGACAACAGTCATGAACATGCATTAAAATTAATCAACACCGAATGCAAGCATGAGTAGGATATAATGCACCATGAACATAAATATCATAGAGGCTATGTTGATTTTGTTTCAACTACATGCGTGAACATGTGCCAAGTCAAGCCACTCGAATCGTTCAAAAGAGGATACCACCCTATCATACCACATCACAACCATTTTAATAGCATGTTGGCACGCAAGGTAAACCATTATAAGCTCCTAGCTAATTAAGCATGGCATAAGAAACTATAATCTCTAATTGTCACTGCAAACATGTTTATTTATAATAGGCTGAATCAGGAACGATGAACTAATCATATTTACAAAAAACAAGAAAGGTCGAGTTCATACCAGCTTTTCTCATCTCAATAAGTTCATCATATAATCATCATTATTGCCTTTCTCTTGCACGACCGAATAGTGTGGATAATAATAATAGTGCACGCGCATTGGACTAAGATGGAATCTGCAAGGATTCAATTCAAGAGAGAAGACAAGGTAATATGGGCTCTTTGTTAGATCAACAATAGTGCATATGAGAGCCACTCAATCATTTTAATAATGGTCTTCTTCTCTTCACACCCAAAGAATACGAAAATAAATAAAACTATTTATACGGGAAAACTCCCAACAAGCAAAAGAAGAACGAGAAATGTTTTTGGGTTTTCTTTTAATTATTACTACTATAGGAATGGAAAGTAAACTAGCTGAAAGCTACAACTATTTTTTTTGTTTTTCTTAAGGTTTATTAAACACACAAGAAGAAAGCATAAAAAAGAAAAAATAAACTAGCATGGATGATACAATGAAAAAGTATGAGCACCGACAACTAGCAATGAGTGTGTGAATATGAATGTAATGTCGCTGAGAAATACGTACTCCCCCCAAGCTTAGGCTTTTGGCCTAAGTTGGTCTATGGCCACGGCTGGCCTGGCGGATATCAAAGTAATAGTTGGGGTCGTACTTGTTGGGGAACGTAGTAATTTCAAAAATTTCATACGCACACGCAAGATCATGGTCATGCATAGCAACGAGAGGGGAGAGTGTTGTCCACGTACCCTCGTAGACCAAAAGCGGAAGCGTTATATCAACGTGGTTGATGTAGTCGTACGTCTTCACGATCCGACTGATCAAGTACCGAACGCACGGCACCTCCGAGTTCTGCACACGTTCAACTCGATGACGTTCCTCGAACTCCGATCCAGCCGAGCTTTGAGGGAGATTTCCATCACCACGATGGCGTGGTGACGATGATGATGTTCTACCGACGCAGGGCTTCGCCTCAGCACCGCTACGATATGACCGAGGTGGATTATGGTGGAGAGGGGCACCGCACACGGCTAAGAGATCCAAGGGATCAATTGTTGTGTCTATGGGGTGCCCCTGGCCACGTATATAAACGAGTGGAGGAGGGGAGGGGCCGGCCCTCTCTATGGCGCGCCCTAGGGGAGTCCTACTCCCATCGGGAGTAGGATTCCCCCTTTCCTAGTAGAACTAGGATCCCTTCCGAGTAGTAGGAGTAGGAGAGAAGGAAAGGGAAGGGAAAAGGAGAAGGAAGGAAGGGGGCGCCCCCCTCCTTAGTCCAATTCGGACCAGCCCATTGGGAGGGGTGCGGCCACCCTTTGAGGCCTTTCTCTCCTTTCCCGTATGGCCCATTAAGGCCCAATACGAATTCCCGTAACTACTCGTTACTCCCAAAAATACCTGAATCACTCGGAACCTTTCCAATGTCCGAATATAGTCGTCCAATATATTGATCTTTACGTCTCGACCATTTCGAGACTCCTCGTCATGTCCCCAATCATTCCGGGACTACGAACTCCTTCGGTACATCAAAACAAATAAACTCATAACATAACTGTCATCGAACTTCAAGCGTGCGGACCTACGGGTTCGAGAACTATGTAGACATGACCGAGACACGTCTCCGGTCAATAACCAATAGCGGTACTTGGATGCTCATATTGGTTCCCACATATTCTACGAAGATCTTTATCGATCAGACCGCATAACAACATACATTGTTCCCTTTGTCATCGGTATGTTACTTGCCCGAGATTCGATCATTGGTATCTCAATACCTAGTTCAATCTCGTTACCGGCAAGTCTCTTTACTCGTTCCGTAATACATCATCCCGCAACTAACTCATTAGTTGCAATGCTTGCAAGGCTTAAGTGATGTGCATTACCGAGAGGGTCCAGAGATACCTCTTCGACAATCAGAGTGACAAATCCTAATCTCGAAATACGCCAACCCAACAAGTACCTTCGGAGACACCTGTAGAGCACCTATATAATCACCCAGTTACGTTGTGATGTTTGGTAGTACACAAAGTGTTCCTACGGTCAACGGGAGTTGCATAATCTCATAGTCATAGGGAACATGTATAAGTCATGAAGAAACACTACTAGGAAAACGGCTATAGATGAAATGGACACTAATGCACGTGGTGCGCCATTAGAATATAGCAATGGCGCACCACATACAGGTATGCCATTCCTAATATATTACTAATGGCGCACCTGGTGTGCGGTGCGCCATTAGAAGTTTTCAAAAAAAACAAAAATTGTTACTAATGGCGCACCGTGGGTGTGGTGCGCCATTACTAGTTGACATAGTAATGGCGCACCACACCCACGGTACGCCATTAGAAGTTTTGGAAAAAAGTAAAAAAAGAATAAAAAAATTTTGTTAGTAATGGCGCACTGTCCACTGGTGCGCCATTACTAAGTTTTTTTCAAAAAAAATCAATTTTTTATAAAATTTTTTCAAAACTAGTAATGGCGCACCGTGGGTGTGGTGCGCCATTACTAGTTTAACTACTAATGGCGCACCATCCCACGGTGCGCTATTACTAGTTTGCTCGGCTTCCACCGATTGCACCCCCCTGTGGACCGCCTTTTCAGTTTAAAAAAAATAAGAAAAATTAAAAATGTCAAAAAAATAAAAGAAAATAAGTTTGCCATGTGATATGTGGTCTAGTTGTTGGGAAAATTTACAAATATAAATTTCAACTTTATTTGCAAAATCTCTCTGGAAATTTGTAAAATGGGCATAACTTTTGCATACGAACTCGGATTAAAAAGTTTTATATATGAAAAATCATCTACTCGAAAAGTTACATCCGAATTTAACTGGGGGAACCCCGTTAAACATTTTCAAAATCCCCAAAAACCTAACACAAAAGAAGTTACGGGGCTTTCAAGATCTAGAGGCAAAAAATTCAAAAAAAAGGTTTTGATTTATTTTCAGAAAATGATACGTAATTCAAAAAAAAAGTTTGAAATATTTTTCAAAATTTCATCATAGTCATGAACATGAACAAAGTCCTAGACATCAACAAGGTATAATAGGATTGATATGCTAGATATATTAACAAGTGCCTGTGAAGTGAGCTGTTGCTGGTGTTGGATAAAACTCTGATGTTAAGCATGCTTGGGCTGGAGTAGTGTGAGGATGGGTGACCTTTCGGGAAGTTTGACCATGGAGTGCGATTTGATCTGAGATTAAGCATATTGACCCGAGATTAAGACATAATGACCTGAGATTAAGAAAAAAACGAAAAAAAATTGATTTTTTTTGACAAAAATTGAAAAAAAATCTGAAAAAAAATTGTTACTAATGGCGCACTTCTATGTGGTGCGAGATTAAGAAAAAAAACGAAAAAAAGTTTGAATTTTTTTGACAAAAATTGAAAAAAAAATCTAAAAAAAAATTGTTACTAATGGCGCACTTCTATGTGGTGCGCCATTAGAATACCAGATTCTAGTGGTGCACCACAGGTGCGCCATTAGAAAAAAAATTCTAATGGCGTGATGCTAGTGGCGCACCAGTAGTGCGCCATTAGTAGCGAAAATAGGTGCGCCACTAGCAGCCCTTTTTCTAGTAGTGAAAGCAATAGGTCAAGTAGAGGCATACTAGTGACACTCTGTTTGTCTATGTATTTACACATGTACTATGTTTCCGGTTAATACAATTCTAGCATGAATAATAAACATTTATCATGATATAAGGAAATAAATAATAACTTTATTATTGCCTCTAGGGCATATTTCCTTCAGTCTCCCACTTGCACTAGAGTCAATAATCTAGTTCACATCGCCATGTGATTTAACATCAATAGTTCACATCACCATGTGATTAACACCCATAGTTCACATCGTCATGTGACCAACACCCAAAGGGTTTACTAGAGTCAATAATCTAGTTCACATCGCTATCTGATTAATACCCTTTACGACGAACCTTTTGTCACCTTCATAATCGAGAAACATATCCTTATTCCACTAAGGATAATTTTGACCAATGTCCAGTGATCTACTCCTAGATCACTATTGTACTCCCTTGCCAAACTCAGGGCAGGGTATACAATAGGTCTGGTACATAGTATGGCATACTTTATAGAACCTATGGCTAAGGCATAGGAAATGACTTTCATTCTCTCTCTATCTTCTGTCGTGGTCGGGTTTTGAGTCTTACTCAACTTCACACCTTGTAACACAGGCAAGAACTCCTTCTTTGACTGTTCCATTTTGAACTACTTCAAAATCTTGTCAAGGTATGTACTCATTGAAAAACTTATCAACTATCTTGATCTATCTCTATAGATCTTGATGCTCAATATGTAAGCAGCTTCACCGAGGTCTTTCTTTGAAAAACTCCTTTCAAACATTCCTTTATGCTTTGCAGAATAATTCTACATTATCTCCGATCAACAATATGTCATTCATATATACTTATCAGAAATGCTGTAGTGCTCCCACTCACTTTCTTGTAAATACAGGTTTCACCGCAAGTCTGTATAAAACTATATGCTTTGATCAACTTATCAAAGCGTATATTCCAACACTGAGATGCTTGCACCAGTCCATAGATGGATCGCTGGAGCTTGCATATTTTGTTAGTACCTTTAAGATTGAAAAAACCTTCTGGTTGCATCATATACAACTCTTGTTTAATAAATCCATTAAGGAATGGTTTTGTTTATCCATTTGCCAAATTTCATAAAATGCGGCAATTGCTAACATGATTCGGACAGACTTAAGCATAGATACGAGTGAGAAACTCTCATCGTAGTCAACACCTTGAACTTGTCGAAAACCTTTTTGCGACAATTCTAGCTTTGTAGATAGTAACACTACTATCAACATCCGTCTTCCTCTTGAAGATCCATTTAATCTCAATGGCTCGCCGATCATTGGGCAAGTTAATCAAAGTCCATACTTTGTTCTCATACATGGATCTCATCTCATATTTCATGGCCTCAAGCTATTTCGCAGAATCTGGGCTCATCATCGCTTCCTCATAGTTCGTAGGCTCGTCATGGTCAAGTAACATGACCTCTAGAACAGGATTACCGTACAACTCTGGTGCGGATATCACTCTAGTTTACCTATGAGATTCGGTAGTAACTTGATCTGAAGTTACATGATCATCATCATTAGCTTTCTCACTAATTAGTGTAGTAGTCACAGGAACAAATTTCTGCGATGAACTGCTTTCTAATAAGGGAGCAGGTACAATTACCTCATCAAGTTCTACTTTCCTCCCACTCACTTCTTTCGAGAGAAACTCCTTCTCTAGAAAGGATCCATTCTCAGCAACGAATATCTTGCCTTCAGATCTGTGATAGAAGGTGTAGACAACATTTTCTTTTGGGTATCCTATGAAGACGCACTTCTCCGATTTGGGTTTGAGCTTATCAGGTTGAAACTTTTTCACATAAGCATTGCAACCTCAAACTTTAAGAAACGATAGCTTAGGTTTCTTGCCAAACCATGGTTCATACGGTGTCATCTCAACGGATTTAGATGGTCCCCTATTTAACGTGAATGCAGCTATCTCTAATGCATAACCCCAAAACGATAATGGTAGATTGGTAAGAGACATCATAGATCGCACCATATCTAATAAAGTACGGTTATGACGTTCGAACACACCATTACACTATGGTGTTCCAGGTGGCGTGAGTAGTGAAACTATTTCACATTGTTTTAACTGAAGGCCAAACTCGTAACTCAAATATTTTACTTCTGCGATCATATCGTAGAAACTTTTATTTTGTTACGATGATTCTCCACTTCACTCTGAAATTCTTTGTACTTTTCAAATGTTTTGGACTTGTGTTTCATCAAGTAGATATACTCATATCTGCTCAAGTCATCCGTGAAGATCAGAAAATAATGATACCTGCCGCGAGCTTCAATATTCATCGGACCACATACATCAATATGCATGATTTCCAACAAATCTGTTGATTGCTTCATTGTTCCGGAGAATGGAGTCTTAGTCATCTTGCCCATGAGGCATGGTTCGCAAGCATCAACTGATTCATAATCAAGTGATTCCAAAAGTCCATCAGCATGGAGTTTCTTCATGCACTTTACACCAATATGACCTAAATGGCAGTGCCACAAATAAGTTGCACTATCATTATTAGCTTTGCATCTTTTGGTTTCAATATTATGAATATGTGTATCACTACGATCGAGATCCAACGAACCATTTTCATTGGGTGTGTAACCATATAAGGTTTTATTCATGTAAACAGAACAACAATTTATTCTCTTACTTCAATGAATAACCGTACTGCAATAAACATGATCAAATCATAGTCATGCTCAACGCAAACACCAAATAACAATTATTTAGGTTCAACACTAATCCCGAAAGTATAGGGAGTGTGTGATGATGATCATATCAATCTTCGAACCACTTCCAACAAACAACGTCACTTCACCCTTAACGAGTCTCTGTTCATTCTGCAACTCCCGTTTCGAGTTACTACTCTTAGCAACTGAACCAGTATCAAATACCGAGGGGTTGTTACGAACATTAGTAAAATACACATCAATAATCCGTATATCAAATATACCTTTGTTCACTTTGCCATCCTTCTTATCCGCCAAATACTTGGGGCAGTTCCGCTTCCAGTGACCAGTCCCTTTGAGGTAGAAGCACTTAGTTTCAGGCTTAGGACCAGACTTGGGGTTCTTCACTTGAGCAGCAACTTGCTTGCCGTTCTTCTTGAAGTTCCCCTTCTTCTCTTTGCCCTTTTCTTGAAACTAGTGGTCTTGTCTACCATCAACACTTGATATTTTTCTTGATTTCTACCTTCGTTGATTTCAGCATTACGAAGAGCTTGGGAATCATTTCCGTTATCCCTTGCATATCATAGTTCATCACGAAGTTCTACTCACTTGGTGATAGTGACTAGAGAATTATGTCAATCACTATCTTATCTGGAAGATTAACTCCCACTTGATTCAAGCGATTGTAGTACCCAGACAATCTGAGCACATGCTCACTGCTTGAGCTATTCTCCTCCATCTTTTTAGCTATAGAACTTGTTGGAGACTTCATATCTCTCAACTCGGGTATTTGCTTGAAATATTAACTTCAACTCCTGGAACATCTCATATGGTCCATGACATTCAAAACGTCTTTGAAGTCCCGATTCTAAGCCGTTAAGCATGGTGCACTAAACTATCAAGTAGTCATCATATTGAGCTAGCCAAACGTTTATAACGTTTGCCTCTGCTCCTGCAATAGGTCTGTCACCTAGCGGTGCATTAAAGACATAATTCTTCTGTGCAACAATGAGGAAAATCCTCATATCACGGATCCAATCCGCATCATTGCTACTAACATCTTTCAACTTAGTTTTCTCTAGGAACATATCAAAAATAAAACAGGGGAGTTAAACGCGAGCTATTGATCTACGACATAGATACGCTAATACTACCAGGACTAAGTTCATGATAAATTTAAGTTCAATTAATCATATTACTTAAGAACTCCCACTTAGAAAGACATCCCTCTAATCCTCTAAGTGATCACGTGATCCAAATCAACTAAACCATGTCCGATCATCACGTGAGATGGAGTAGTTTCAATGGTGAACATCACTATGTTGATCATATCTACTATATGATTCACGCTCGACCTTTTGGTCTCCGTGTTCCGAGGCCATATCTGTTATATGCTAGGCTCGTTAAGTTTAACCTGAGTATTCCACGTGTGCAACTATTTTGCACCCGTTGTATTTGAACATAGAGCCTATCACACCCGATTATCACGTGGTGTCTCAGCACGAAGAACTTTCGCAACGGTGCATACTCAGGGAGAACACTTGTACCTTGATAATTAGTGAGAGATCATCTTATAAAGCTACCGTCGAACTAAGCAAAATAAGATGTATAAAAGATAAACATCACATGCAATCATAATATGTGACATGATATGGCCATCATCATCTTGTGCCTTTGATCTCCATCTCCAAAGCATCATCATGATCTCCATCGTCACCGGCATGACACCGTGATCTCCATCATCTTGATCTATATCAATGTGTCGTCACATGGTCGTCTCGCCAACAATTGCTCTTGCAACTATTGCTATCGCATAGCGATAAAGTGAAGCAATTATTTGGCGCTTGCATCTTATGCAATAGAGAGATAACCATAAGGCTTTTGCCAGTTGCCGATAACTTCAACAAAACATGATCATCTCATACAACAACTTATATCTCATCACGTCCTGACCATATCACATCACAACATGCCCTGCAAAAACAAGTTAGACATCCTCTACTTTGTTGTTGGAAGTTTTACGTGGCTGCTATAGGCTTAGCAAGAACCGTTCTTACCTACGCATCAAAAACCACAACGATAGTTTGTCAAGTTGGTGCTGTTTTAACCTTCTCAAGGACCGGACGTAGCCACACTCGGTTCAACTAAACTTCGAGAAACTGACACCCCACTACTAGGAAAAGGCCTACTAATGCCGCACCAGTTTTGCCTACTAATGGCGCATCACTGGTGCACCATTAGTATCATGCCACTAGTATTTATTACTAATGGCGCACCACTAGTGCGCCATTAGTATATGGCGCACCACCCAGTGCGCCATTAGTATATAACACCATGCGCCATTAGTATGCCTCCCAGGGGCCATATTTAACCATGTGCTTTGGCACACTAATGGCGCACTGCGGATGGATGCGCCATTAGTATACTTGGCATACTAATGGCACACTGTTTGGTGATGCGCCATTAGTATACTTTGGCATACTAATGGCGCACTCTGTAGTGATGCGCCATTAGTATGAATATTAGGTTTTCTTTATTTTTCTGATTTTTGCACAGGTTACAAAATATATTATTTGAAAGAATATAGACAGTAGCACACAGCAACAACAGATTCATTGAATACAATAGAAGATTAGTCTCCGAATACAATTCATCATATTAGTCTCCGAATTCAAAAGACCGAACAAAGATAAAACATTACAAGTCTCGAGACCGCGAGTATCGAGTTTGTCTTCACATTACAAGTCGATATCGATCATCTAAACTACCATCACATAGAAGAGAGCTGCGGTCATCACGATGAGCATCATCGCGATGAAACTGGTCTTCATCCGGTTCCTCCAACGCCCCCTCCTCTCTCCCGCTAGATAGCGGGCGTATCTAGATTACGCCTCCGCCCTAGTGGTGTACCCTTTGTAATTGTTACCGCTGAAATGGTGAACCTGTCTCCGACACTCCTCCCAGTCGTCGTAGACTCCGGAAACCTTACCCTTGTACACGACATAGGACGACATCTCTATGCACAAGCCAAACAACAAACAAAACATACATAAGCAATATATAAGTATGCAACAAAAGGATCGCAAGAGAAAAGCAAGACATTAATAGCACGATTCATGGTCCTACTAATAAATAGCATCGATTACATCTAAGTTGAACGACTGTCCAAACCAAAGAGACATACAATTCTTTAATGTTTAATTACAACATGAGCCAATCAATGTTTCAAAACTACACATCACTACTTCCGACTCGACTCATGGACAGGAGCGTGGATGAAGCCGCTGTCTGTCGTGATGGTCATGAAATCGCGGGCGTTGTCAGCCTGCATTTGTAGCATTCCGTCTATCTCAATGTTGGACGGTTGATATCTGAGGAAGAACTGCCACGAGGTATGAAGGACATCTTGATGGATGATGTCCGCAAACTCCGACTGGATGCGAAAGAATTCTTGTCTGATGTCCGCGTCCTGGATTGCCGACAAGCTCGCGGCCCAATCTTTGAGATTATTTGGTAGCAGAAGGTGATGATGGTCCCTTACGATCGCCCGCATGTGATGGAGGGCATAGTAGGCATCCTTCTGACCGCCAGGCGGCTGCTTGACGCAGCAAAACGTCGTATTGTGGGTGAACACGTGCTTGCCGTACTTACGAACTGCCCTGGTGAAGGTGCCTCCAGATTTGGCGTAGCCAGGGAGAACATCATCAAGAACTTTCTTGATATTTGTGTAGTCTACCTTGGAGTTACAGTTCGGGTCGAAATACGTGGCCATGGAATATTTCGGGCTTAAGAGGATGAGTGTGCAATGTGTGTCACTACACAGAACACGAAATGTTAGAAAAAAAAGAACGATCGAAATCTAAGAAATCATATGTTACGGGGCGGTTAAGGGATGACTTACTTGGGAAAGTAAGCCACAAGGAAGTTATCCTTATCTGGGTTTGCCAGAATGACGTCTTCGAGGTGTGAACTTGCGACTTGGCGGTCCCCAGTGCTGCTCAAGAGCTTGGCACGCATGTAGAAGGGGTCGACGATCACGATGTCTGGGGTCTTGTCTCTAATGATCCGTATCTCCATACTCAGCAAAAACAGCCGAACGAAGGTGTACTGCAGCGGATGAAGGTTAAACATAGCAAAGATGTCATCAAACCGCAGGACAATCGTACCCCCGATGTCGCCATCCATAAAGCCCTTGCCCTCTGCCACCTTGGCCATGAAAACCGGGTATGCCACATCATTCTCTCTGAGACGCCGCTTCTCCAAAGAAAGAACACTGTCGTGCACACTCCGCATAGCACCGGTTGCAGCACTGAGCATATTTGTCGGTAGTATCGCCCTACCTGCCACATGCACCCTCCTCGAGATATCCTTAGGTGAAGGTGGCCTGTCCTGAGCACGGATCGTACTCGGTGCCGGCTGGCTCGCACCGGCGCCCTTTTTAGTCTGCCGTTTCCGGCCCTTCTTCTTGATCTGCTGTAATGGGACCGAGTTCTGCTCACAGACCGCCTTCTTGAGCGTGTTGGGGCTGATAATATTTGGCACCTCCGCTATCTGAGGCTTGGCGAAGGCGGCAGCTGGAGGCGTCTCCTGAGAACTGAACGCCAGACGACGCCTGTTGCAATTGGATTTCTTCGCCGTACCAGCTAGATCGCGGTCGTCTTGTTTGGGTTCTTGAGAAGGACGCCCGCAGAACTCGTTACCGTACCCATGTTCGGCAAAGTACTTATCGACGTTGGTAAATGTACCATCGTTGTTGTCGTCGTGTCCGGATCCTATGCCATATGCATGTCCGGATCCTGTGCCATAGGGATGTCCGGCATGTCCGGTAGCGTTGCGGCGTTCTTGCCATGGCTTGGCGCCGGCACGACTGGCGGTCTTGTCTGTGGGGTGGTGTCCCCCGCCCCCAAACGAATCTGGCTCTTCGGCCAAAGCAGGGGCCAGCTTACGCAGGCGCTGAGGGTCATCTCATCTTCTTCGTCGGCCCTAGCGGGTCGAATCGGAGGTAACAGCTCATCGCAGCCTGGCAGCACCCGAACCACTTCAACCCTATACATTGTGGGTGGCATCGGATTACCGTGGAACACGGGGTTGCCTGGTTGAACGATTCTGCCCTTGGCGACATCGACCAACTCGCCGCCCACGAAGTGCAGGAGAGTGCAAGGAACGTCGGCGGCACCCTGCGAAAACATGTAGGGCGTCAGGATGCCCAGTCAAAGGCAAGGAGATGAAGTCCTCGGCCGAGAGGCTTAGTTACCGTGATGCCGTCGAGCTCGGCTAATGTCGAGGCACCGCCAACGGCGGGCGTGCAACTGACGGAGGGGCCGCTTGCTGGCGAGGTGCCGGCCGGCGTACACCCGGGTGCATTAAGCTCCAATGCCGGTGTCGGAGACACCAATACCGCCGCCGCCGGAGACACCAATGGCGCCGCGACCGTAGACACCAATACCGCCGCCGCCAGAGACACCAATGGCGCCGCCTGCACGTTGTGCGAGTTGCTGGCCGTGAAGCTGGGAATCGGGGGCGGCCCCTGTTGGCCACCCGCAATCCACGTCGTTATCCCATGAATCAATGTAGGCATAATGCCGGTGATCGTCGATCCCACTTGTTGTTGCACTTGCTCTTGGACCATCTCCGGAATCCGTGCCACTTGCGCCTTGAGTGCTTCAACTTCGCGCGACTGGCTTTCTGAGCTGGTCTTTTTCTCCTTTCGCCCACCAGCGGCATAGTATGATGACCATTTTGTGGACAAGCCTTTGCCGGCCACACGACCAGCTGACGTCGCCTTATTGAGCTTATCCCTATTTTTCATTACGTTCAACGCCCTATTCAAAGGGGTGTCGAAAGGGGAGCTCTGAGACGACCCGCGCTACTGCTTTCTTTGTCCTGCGGAAGGAACATGAACCATTTAGAAATATTGGGGATTAATTAGAATGCAACCATATGGAGCTAATTACGCGGGGGTGTATTCCTTACCAGAACAAGCTCAAGCTCCTTGGTCTTCGGATCCGTGGTAAGCTCCTTTGTTACCGGGTCCTCCTTGTTCCGGGCCCTGAGAAAGTTCCTGGTCTGCTTGTCACTGTATTTCTCGAAGCGGGGAGGTAGGCCTTGCTCAGCACGCTCCGCGTCCTCCTTGTCCCATACAGGCTCCGCCACTCTGTAACCGCCGGGACCGAGTTGGTTCTTGGATATTTCAAGTTCTTCATAAAGATAAGCAGATATAAATCCCAAGTGACTCAAAGAATAGAGCTATGCTCCCCGGCAACGGCGTCAGAAAATAGTCTTGATAACCTACAAGTATAGGGGATCACAACAGTTTTCGAGGGTAGAGTATTCAACCCAAATTTAGTGATTCGACACAAGGGGAGCCAAAGAATACTCTCAAGTATTAGCAGCTGAGTTGTCAATTCAACCACACCTGGAAACTTAATATCTACAGCAAAGTATTTAGTAGCGAAGTAATATGATAGTAGTGGTAATGGTAGCAAAAGGTAACAATATCAAAAGTAATATTTTTGGTGTTTTGTAGTGATGATAACAATAGCAACGGAAAAATAAATAAGCGAAGAACAATATATGGAAAACTCGTAGGCAATGGATCGGTGATAGAGAATTATGCCGGATGCGGCTCATCATGTAACAGTCATAACCTAGGTGACATAGAACTGGCTCCAATTCATCAATGTAATGTACGAATGTATTCCGAATATAGTCACACGTGCTTATGGAAAAGAACTTGCATGACATCTTTTGTCCTACCTCCCGTGGCAGCGGGGTCCTATTGGAAACTAAGGGATATTGATGCCTCCTTTTAATAGTGTACCGGAACAAAGCATTAACACATAGTGAATACATGAACTCCTCTAACTACGGTCATCACCGGGAGTGGTCCCGATTATTGTCACTTCGGGGTTGCCGGATCATAACACATAGTAGGTGATTATAGACTTGCAAGATAGGATCAAGAACTCTCATATATTGATGAAAACATAATAGGTTAAGATCTGAAATCATGGCACTCGGACCCTAGTGACAAGCATTAAGCATAGCAAAGTCATAGCAACATCAATCTCAGAACATAGTGGATACTAAGGATCAAACCCTAACAAAATTAACTCAATTACATGATAAATCTCATCCAACCCATCACCGTCCAGCAAGCCTACGATGGAATTACTCATGCACGGTGGTGAGCATCATAAAATTGGTGATGGAGGATGGTTGATGATGACGAAGGCGACGGATTCCCCTCTCTGGAACCCTAAACCGACTCCAGATTAGCCCTCCCGAGAGAGTTTAGGGCTTGGCGGCGGCTCCGTATCGTAAAACGCGATGAATCATTCTCCCTGGTTTTTCTCTCCCCGAAAGTGAATATATGGAGTCAGGGTTGAGGTCGGTGGAGCATCAGGGGCCCACGAGGCAGCGCGCGCCTAGGGGGGTAGGGCACGCCTCCCACCCTCATGGACAGGTGGAGGCCCCCCTGACGTGGATCTTCCTTCCAGTATTTTTTATATATTCCAAAATAATTCTCCGTTGATTTTCAGGTCATTCTGAGAACTTTTATTTCTACATAAAAATAATACCATGGCAATTCTGCTGAAAACAGCGTCAGTCCGGGTTAGTTCCATTCAAATCATGCAAGTTAGAGTCCAAAACAAGGGCAAAAATGTTTGCCAAAGTAGGTACGATGGAGACGTATCAGTGGCTTGATGTATATATGTTCTTATTAGACCTTTGTTGAATAATTAATAAAGATGATTGTATGCATCGATTGATGCGGAGGCCAGGGGTTTAACATCATTTTCCAAAAAACACCCTACGAACGCCTCTAGGCCATTCTCCCTCCTGTCCTCTCATTGCCCCTCCACTGGTGGGCCGCAAAGACCCGGCAAGGCGTTTCATGCGCATCAGGGCTCACCTGGTGATGCAGGCGTGATAGTGATGTGTGGCACTCTCAATGGAGTGGTGCGAGCGCGCATTGGGCGCGGAGGTGCATGCTATGCTGGGATGCTGGCTAGGCCCGACTGGGTGCGTTTGTGGTAGTGACAGCCGTTGGGTAAGGATGTGGCCCAGCAAGTGTTCAACAACCATGCCTTCAAGAAGGAATAATGATCAAGGGCTATTGTCACTGGATCCAACCATTAAAGGCCAGATTCTATGTTTTCATCCAGAAGAGCAAGTACGAACATATCCGGTCAACGACTTAAATACGGTAACGACGCAAGATCATTATTTCTAGATATAACCCACTAGGGCGAGACCTTGTGATTTCACCATGAAGCTTGAGAACATGTTCTCAAGAAGCACCACCAAATCGGGTCAATCGTATGTTGTCGCCGCCACTTCTCTGTGATCCCAACAACTATAGGTGCCTGGCTAGAAATTCCGTCGTTGCCACTGCACAACCATGCCTTTTTGTCAAGCCGCTATCGTAGATCACATCTCAATGCCGAAGGCAAGCTAGTCAGTGTGAGAGCGACCACACTTCATAAAGGAGCCTTTCGACTGCATCCAACAACCTCTTCAGAACGAGCTGCCGACAGTAGGAACTATATTTAGAGAGATGAACCATAACCAAGAGCCATCAGTGGACGCCGCAATCCGCAGATGGGCAATGCTAGACTAATGGAAGTATTCTCATAGGATTTCTGTTACGGACTTACGGAAGAGTTGTGGTTGGAGAAGATTAGGGAAGAGAGGCCACCAGCGAAAATCAAGGAGGGTTGGTTGGTGAGAGAGCAGCCCGTAAAATCAGTCCGTACTAGAATTCCGTAGGTGTAGCATTTTTGTCGGCAGATCGAGCGAGATAGCACCACCACACACATTAACTTGCAGCGTCGTCCTAGGGAACCGATCGGAGGAGAGACTACCGCACCGGTGTGACCTCGCCGATTGCCCACAAGGGTACCAGCTGATGAGGCGGCCGCATGCTTGCCGCTCCGTCTTCCTGTCTCGGAACTGCGGTGTTACCATGATCTGCCCACTCCAACTTGAAGCGCCGACTAAGGAAAAGTATACTGTATGTACGCATATACATCAGCAAGTCAAACAATGAAAAGTTGTGCCATGAAAGTTATACCCTATGTATACCAGTAGTTGTTCGTGCAGAATAGTAGGACCTAGCTAGCTATGATGGTTGTCACTATACATTGTCAATCGTTCTTTCTATCGCTTCGGAATTTTTCTTTTTGTTCCTTTGCTAGCGTGCTTCTTTGTGTGTGTTGGCTGTGTGCATCTTAGTTATGCAAAGGTCGGGTGTAGCTCATTATAATTGTATGCCTTGATGCTATATTTTGAGTCAATAAAGCCACTCTTTATCGAAAAAAGCTAAGACCCGCCACATTAACTCTCAAAAGACTTGTCCTGAGTTGAATGACAAGGTCAAGGAAATTACACATGATCCAGCTTTTGTTGCAGAATATCATGTTCACAGCGGGAGTAGTACATTTCGTGCCGTTTACTAGCTAGAGCAAAAGAAATGTAAACTTCATTAGTCATTGTGTTCCTTTCTTCTAGCTACTAATAAATATAGTTTGAAAGATATATCTATGGAAGAGATGATCACAACACATACATGTGATGTTCTAAAAAAACACATACATGTGACCAGTCTCAATTGCGACTAGAAATATATTTCATATGTGGTTTGTACATCGTGTTCAGAGAACTGAGCATTAATTTTAATTCACTTCCAATAATTTTTGTCCACTTTCTGGACCGCGTGCAGAAAGTCAGTACATGCAAACTTGGCATCGCTTAATCCAGCGGTTATGCATATGTACTAAAGTTAATACAAAGTTGAGTCATCTATTTTGGAACGAAGGGAGTATACAAGACCACTTAATCTTGTCTCGAGTCAAACAAACTGTTTTTTGTTTGACCATGTTTAGTAAAAAATATCAGCATCTGCTCTATCAGGTACTGTACATGTCAGATATTTTCCTTGTGAACTTGATAGTTTGACTTATACAAAGAGAAGATTAAATGGCCTTGTATACATAGACGGAAGGAGTACTAATCGACGCATAACACACTAGACCGCAGTGAACATATGTACATTACGTGGCATCTGCTTTTTTCTCAGCATTTTTTATCTAGGTTTCATCCCATGTCCAAAATGTGAGTTTGCTAAAGTTTCTTTGGTCATCTCCCTGTGACCTTGCGTGAATGCAGATCAACCTAGACCTCATGCCCCATCATCGAGCAATAGGAATGGGTAGTCATCAGCAAGCAACAGTCCAAGGGGGCATGATAAGGAGTCTCACGGTGCCGGAAAACCGAAGTCTGAAGGAACAAAAAACAAGTGAACTATATAGTTTCATACTCATGGATGGTAACAATATATTGTTCTACTTATGTACATACTGCACACGTCAAACACTTTGTCTTATTCAAACCAATCTTGTTTTTTCTCAGGCAAGCTACGATGTGTGTAGCAGTTCAATTAGGCGAAGCATCGAAAAGATCACAGCCGTCTGATCTTCGATCGACATACTCTGTCTCTAAAACAATGAATACTAGTATATGTGTATTGTACTCTCTGATAAGTTGATTGTAATTAAGTCGCTATGTAGGGAACTAAGAGGAATATATGAATCAGTTACATGTAACAGTTTGTAATTGACTCTCGACGAATTTGCACGCTGCCCCTAGTCCATATGTATCTTGTGTTGTATTGAGTTCACATATATTGTATTTCGGATTTGGGGTTGTACTAATAAGTATTCGAGTGTGTGCAACTCACAGAAATTATTCGTTTATCTTAAAATATTTTACATGGATGTTAAGGAACTAAAGGTGCTCTACGATATGTTGTTGCTCCAAATACTTGGGTGCAGGGGACAGCAAGGCTAGCTAGAACACACGAGCACTTGCAGCACATGTCAGCAAGGACGATGAAAGGCTCCTGCCCTGGCCTTGAACCTCACATCTAACACGGCGTTATGAATGCGCACGGCAGAGCGGGTGCCAGCCCAACTCTAGGTAAGTTTGATTCTCCAGTCTAGGTGGTCGGGTGGGACTAGGCCCGTCTCCTGAAATTTGCAGGCCAGGGAAAAATGAAATAATAGGCCCTATATTGTACAGAATGCATATAACTAAAGAACTAATAAAACTTAAACTTAGTGTTTTCGTAAAACATTAATGCATGATTTTTCTGTTTTGTAAACCAAGCAAGAATCATGTGAATGAACTCCTATTCTCGAGATAACAACATAGAGAACACCAAACCTTAATTCGAACGAGCTACTATCTTAAAAAATTTGGAGCATGACAACCTGAGCAACTCGCCAACTGTCTTGCCCAAACAATTTGACTGTAGCGCAAAAGATGAAAATAACAAAATTAGTGTAATGATGCACGTGTACACAAAAGTTAAAAAAATTGTTGAATATAACTTTTGCCAAGATAAACTGGTGGTTTTATTTAATATTTTGCATACTTTTTAACAACTATTCTCAATATACAGATCAGAACAACTTGGTCAGACCGTACTGATTATAACTATTTGAGTATCTGTACCTCTCAAATGAATTTTGAATTGGACCGATGGTTTGAGATATAAAGCATTTTGAATATTGAATTTTGATGAAAACTTTGATGACATCAGTTTTTTTTTCGTATTTTCTACATGCATGCATATATATAACGAGGTATTCATTCTGAACGTCAATGGTTTTATTTGTGCAGCTCGCAATTCAAGTATTTCATTCTGAAATTTTATAAACATACACATTACATGCTTGGATTTTAAGGTATGCATGTAGCTTGGTCTCCAAAATGCCCAACTCGGCAGCGATTGCAAAATGCATGCACTATGTTTTTATATAGCAGTCATATTGTACTTGGGATTGTAGTAATTATAAGTATCTTAGTGTGTGTACCCCACACCCTATAGCGATTAGACGACGTCCTGTGCTAAGAGTCTTTGGTCCAAACCAAACTTTTTAGTAGCCGGCTATAGCCCAGCTATAGCGGGGCTATAGCCCGCTAAACTTTCGAAATAGCTGGCTATAGGAGCTGATTTGGAGGGCCGCCGCTATTTGACATAGCCCGCTATTTAAAACATTAATCCAAACACACGAACAAACATTTGAAATAGCGTGCTATAACATCACTATGGCGTGCAATAGCACGCTATAGGTTTAGAAAGGGTCCGCCGCTAACAGGCTAAGTGCTATTTAAAACTATGATTTTATCACGCATGGTAAGGATCTCTCTCTCTCTCTCTCTCACCTCTGGTGTGACTTCCAGGTTGCGGCCCAACCGATTCCTGAATTGAGGTGCAGGGGTAGAACTTTGTACAAGGATTCCTGAATCCAGGTGGCCTTGTAGGACTTTCAAATTAACAGGTACAGGTAGGACGCACCATTCTATCTACCTGTCGTTCAAAGTTTGCTACACACGATTCTTGTATCTATTGGTTTCCCAAGACGTTTCTTCGTCTCCACGTTGACGCATGCATTCTTATTCTGGCCGCGGCTATAGCTACAAGCGTACGTACGTGGGATTGCTGACTCCATGTGCAATACGTACCTACCTACCGACAAGAAAAATCTTCTATAAATATAGCTATAGGCTCATGCAGGGCCACAACCATCCAGCTCCCCATAGCCGCCTCCCGGGGCCTCGTAACCACGAAGCTCATGCCGACCGTCTTCTGCCTTCTCCTTGTCGTCCTTGCATTGGGTGGTAATGCACATCATAAACTCATTACTGCCTTGCTTTAGCTTTTAGATATTCCTTGCTAGCGCGATCTACAAGTATACATGTTAGTTCGACCACGTCATGTTCTTCATGCATGCACTAAGACATGATTGATCTACGTTACAGGGGCTCGTGTGGAGGCTCGAGGCACACCTTCGGCTGATCAGGGGTCAAAGAACCAATGGTCCAGCATGTTCGTCTTCGGCGATGGCTTCGTCGACAACGGCAACCTCCCAAAGACCGACACATGGCGTCAATGGAGCTATCCCTATGGCTCCTATCTCAACTCCCGTGGATCTGCGACTCCTGTTCCAACTGGACGCCTTTCCAACTATTGGATTCAATCTGACTTCATCGGTACGTAGCTAGATATATACTGGTATGCTAGATAGAAAAAAATATTTTTGAGCACGTACAACCTTATATCTAAGACCATCCAAAATAATCCATCATATCAAGGCTCTAGATCATTTAGTTCTGACCCTTACAATCTTATATGTGTTGTACTAAAAATAATCCTTCATATTTATTGATTTATTTCCCTTGCAGCAAGGATCTTGGGCCTCAATGAAGCCCCTCCATCGTACAGGCTCACGCCACATCTATCTTGCGACCCATCTGGCATGACCTTTGCTTTCGGCGGTGCTGGCGTCTACGAGGTGCCGGACAAGAAGGTGCCGACCCTTGCCACACAGGTTAATGCTTTCACGAGGCTACTTAATACTGGGGTCATCTCAAAACAACAGCTTCAGAGCTCCGTCGCTCTCGTCTCCATCTCCGGCAGTGACTACATGACTGGTGCCAACGTCGACAATGCCTTCTTGAGTAGCTTCGATGATGTGAGTAGTAGTTAGCAGACTCAAACTTGCAAACACTAACCAGTATGCAATTACTATATACCCAGCTTCTTACCAAGTAACATCTCTTGCATGCAGATTGATAGTTATATTGGGAATGTGACGACTGAGATTGCGAAGAACGTGGGGAAGCTACAGAGGCTAGGTGTGAGAAAGGTACTAGTGAACAACATGCATCCCATTGGCTGCACGCCTTTGCGGACTAGTGCGAACAACTACACGACATGCGACCTTCTGGCAAACTATGCCGCAACTGTGCACAACAACAATATAGAACACCTGATGGGGAACAAGAATAATGCCCACATACTGGACCTCTACACTGCCTTCACTGACATCGTTAATCACGCCCCGGGTAAGTACTCGTACTTTATATGTCTGCACGCGCAGGATGCAAATTAAGTCCGGTTTCACATGTATGCACTTTATTCAACGTCTGTTGGAACTGTGTGTATGCAGGTGAAGGGTCGGAGCAGTCAAACAATTTCAAGCGCAAGCTAACACCTTGCTGTGAGGCTTCCACCGAGCTGGGGTACTGTGGACAGGTTAGCCCTTCAGGGAAGCGCCTCTACGACCTATGCAAGAATCCTGAAAAGAATTTCTACTGGGATGAGACTTACCCGACGACCGCTGGGTGGGAAGCTGTTACAGAGGCACTAGAAGAACCTTTGAGGGAGTTCCTAGATCGGGACTATGTTCCATGATTTCTTTGTAATTTAGGTTTTGATCGATCCGTTGCTTGTTGGCGCAATATCTTTTTGTTAGGTTAGCATAGATAGTATTCATATTTAGGAAGAAACTTGTGAGTTTTTATTGCCTTGTATTCCATGAAATTTTGTATAGTGACCTTAATGTTTTAAGAAAGTTCGTCATACTATATATGTTGAATCTAGCATGGATCTATTTGAGGAGCACGGGGGAGTTGCAGCAAACGGGAAGGTGCTTGGATGATGGGTTCTATTTGAGTAAAGAGTAGATATATAGCTCTGCATGTGCGATCTTTGGTCTCAAAGACTGCGGCTTAGTCGATTGAGGTAACGCTCCACACCTAGTGGTAGCACGGGTATGATCGGTGCCAAGCCAGCTATGTTTGACGTTGCAAAGACGAGAAAGAGGCACACTGGCAACCGCACCCCATACGTTCGTTCAGCCTTCTCGGCTGTTCCATCAGGTTCTGCCTTCACCATGTACACCCCGGCTCGCCAAGGCCGTGTTTATGCCGTTGTTCCCATACCTGTAATTAAAAGTGCACGGGTCGTGCCTGTGAGAACTTCCACTTAGCTCCCTGCCGCTGTTGGGGATGACCTTTGCATTAATCGGTATTTGTTTCAATTCAAATGGCAAAAACATTTCTGTAACAAGCTAGGCCATATGCCACATATTTTGTTAAGCATTTGATCGTGTAGCTGCAATGTGTAGATTTCAAGTATTGGAAGCAAGTTAAGGGGGGAGAGAGATGTCTTCGGGGAACAAGGAAATATTGATCAAGTCGGTGGCTCAAGCGAGTCCAACATGTTTTGAGCATATTCAGCACTAGTAGATGGTGAAGAAAGTACAAAGGAAGATGGCCTAGTTGAATTGGCGCAAAATGATGCTGCCTAAGTCAAAGGGTGGTATCTGTTTACATCGTGTGCGTGCATTCAACCAAGAACTTCTAGCAAAACAAGTTTGGCGATTGCTTGATGCTCCGACGGGCTTATGTGCCTGATTGCGATAGGGAAAATAGTACCCCAGTGGGAATTTGTTGGGTATAGTGTTTACCGGCAATGTGTCCGCTGTGTGGATAGCGGTAGAAAACGGGCTGGCGCTAGTCAAGGAAGGGATAATTTTACAGAGTTGATGACGGTATTTCCATGAAGACTTGGATCCTGTGAGGACCATCCTTCCGCCCCAGCGTGCTGAAGAGAGATTGCAGACTACACCGTGTTGCTTATTTTTTTGACGTCAATGGTGCATGGAAGTCTCACTGTTTACAAGACCTCTTTTGACCCTTGGATGTGAGTCAAAATTTTAACATTCATGCCTCACACAGAAGACGCCAAGAATTTATTGACTACTAGGGAAAACCTTATGCACAGAGGATTATCAGTAGCGCTGGCTAAAACAAGGCGCTACTACTACCTAACAATAACGCGGGGAGAACAAGCCCGCTACTATTTATATAGTAGTAGTGCGGCCAAATAAAAAGCGCTACTACTATAACTACCACACCGTTGGAGACAAGCTAGGTATAGTAGTAGTAGCGCCCGTCTACACACCGCGCTACTGCTAAGCAAATAGTAGTAGCGCGTTTTAAGGCGACAGCGCTGCAACTAAGAAAAGGAAAAGAAAAGAAAAAAGAAAAATAAAATTAAAGAAAATGGAAAAATGAAAGCAATAGCAGTAGCGCCTGTTTATGAAAGCGCTGTAGCAACCTTAGCTATTGCGTGTTTTCGCTACACGCGCTATATTTAACTTAGCTAAACTAGTAGCGCGGTCCACCAAACAACACTATAGCTAAGTTGCTATAGCGCTGTTGCAGAAACCGCGTTGCCGTTATGTTTGACTCGCCCCTGCGCGGGCGTCCCTCCTTCCCCCAATACTCCATTCTTCTCGCATCTCCTACCTCTCCCTCGCCGCCCCTGCTCCCTCGCCATCCTGCCTCCGTCGCCGTCATCGGAGCCGCACGCCGTCGCCGCCACCGGAGCCGCGCGCCCTCAACGCCCCCGGAGCCACCCTCGCCGTCGAAGCTGTTGTAGACGCCACCGAAGCCACCCTCGACGCCCTCCATGCCACTGTCTCCCCCGAGCACCTCCCTGCCACCGTCTCCTCCGAGCACCCTCTCTGTAAGCCCCCACCCCTCCTCTCTAGGTTAATTTACTTAGGTGAATTTAGTTATGAACCCTAGGTTTAAGCATGAACCCTAGGTTTTGGTATGAACCCTAGATAGCTAGGTTTTGCTATAAAACCTAGGTAGCTATTTTCATATATATATCAAATTAGCTAAGTATCAAATTAGGTCAGAAAATATTATTCTAGGAATTAGCTAGGTTAACTAGGTTAACTAGCTAGCTAAGTTACCTAACTAAGTTAACTAGCTAGGTTAATTAGGTTAACTAGGTTGGCTAGGTTAGAGCAAAAATTTATCTAGGGCAGTAGGGTTTAAAGCAAAAATTTAGGTAGGGCAGTAGGGTTTAAATAGGGTTTTTGTTTCCATAGATGTTTTTCTTGAAGGAACAAACTGAAGAAAATGTTGCAGCAGTGCTGCTAGTAGTATATAGTCATACTAGTAGATGTTAATTAGGTCAGGGCAGTAGTGGTACTAGTAGATGTTAATTAGATGTTTTTTAGTGAGGGTAGTAGGGTTTTACTAAGTTAATTAGGCTAGTAGCGCTACTGGTAGTAGTGGTACAATAGGTTAATTAGGTGAAGTTAAATGAATGACCTAAATGATTGAAATTAATAGTTAACTGGATTTTTTATCTCATCATTATATAGCACTAAAGTTAACTAAGTTTCTCTATTAGTAGTTAGCAGAATTTTCTTCTACACTTAGGTTACTAGTGGTAGTGGTAGTGGTACCGTCAGTTAATTAGGTGAAGTTAAATGAATGAAATTAGTAGTTAACTGAAGTTTTTTCATTTCATTATAGAACACTAAAGTGAACTGAATTTTGTTCTATTAGTAGCTAACTGAATTTTCTTCTACACTTAGTTTTTGAATTAGCTTGTGAAATTTCGACTTGTATCATAATTTTTGATTGTTCCATAATATTATATTATCTGTTTTGGATGTTTTATATGCATTAATATGCTATTTTATATTATTATTGGGACTAACCTATTAACCTAGAGCACAGTGTCACTTTCTGTTTTTCCTTGTTTTTGAGTTTCGTAAAAAAGGAATACCAAACGGAGTCCAAACAGAATGATACCTTTGCGATGATTTTCCATAGACCGGAAGACAACCAGAAGACTTAGAGATAAACTGATTGGAGCTACGAGGCAGCCACAAGGACGGAGGGCGCGCCCACGGGGTAGGACGCGCCCCCAACCATGTGGGGCCCCCGTGACCCTCCTGACCTAATTCTTTCGCCTATATGTTCCCAAATATCCCCAAACCACTAGAGGCATCCACAAAAACACTTTTCCACCACCGCAACCTTCTGTACCCATCAGATCCCATCAAGGGACCTTTTCTGGCTCCCTACCGGAGGAGGATTCGATCACGGAGGGCTTCTACATCAACTCTATTGCCCTTCCGATGAAGCGTGAGTAGTTTACCTCAGACCTATGGGTCCATAGCTAGTAGCTAGATGGCTTCTTATCTCTCTTTGATTCTCAATACCATGTTCTCCTCGATGTTCTTGGAGATCTATTCGATGTAATACTTTTTTGCGGTGTGTTTGCCGAGATCCGATGAATTGTGGATTTATGACCAGCTTATCTATGAATATTATTTGAATCTTCTCTGAATTCTTTTATGCATGATTTGATATCTTTGTAATTCTCTTCGAAGTATCGGTTTGGTTTGGCCAACTAGATTGGTTTTTCTTGCAATGGGAGAAGTGCTTAGCTTTGGGTTCAATCTTGCGATGTCCTTTCCCAAGTGACAGTAGGGGCAGCAAGGCACGCATCATATTTTTGCCATCGAGGATAAAAGGATGGGGTTTTCATCATATTGCTTGAGTAAATTCCTCTTCATCATGTCATCTTACTTAATGCATTACTCTATTCTTAATGAACTTAATATTCTAGATGCAGGCAGGACCGGTCGATGTGTGGAGTAATAGTAGTAGATGCGGAGTTGTTTCGGTCTACTTGAAACGGATGTGATGCCTATGTTCATGACCATTGCCTTAGATATCGTCATAACTTTGTGCTTTTCTATCAATTGCTCGGCAGTAATATGTTCACCCACCTTATTATTTGCTATCTAGAGAGAAGTCTCTAGTGAAACCTATGGTCCCCGGGTCTATTTTCCATAATATAAGTTTCTATTTTCTATCATATTAGTTTCCGATCTACTATTTTACAACTCACAAAAAATATTCGTTTATCTTAAAATATTTTACATGGATGTTAATGAACGAAAGGTGCTCTACCATATATTGTTGCTCCAAATACTTGGGCGCAGAGGACAGCAAGGCTAGCTTGAACACACGAGCGCTTGTAGCACACGTCACCAAGGACGATGAAAGGCTCCTGCCCTGGCCCTGAACCTCACATCTAACACGTCGTCATGAATGCGCACGGCAGAGCGAGCGCCAGCCCAACTGTAGGTAAGTTTGATTCTCCAATCTAGGTGGTCGGGTGGGACCAGGCCCGTCTCCTGAAATTTGCAGCCCAGGGCAAAATGAAATATTAGGCCCTATATTCTACAAAATGCATATAACTACAGAACTAATAAAACTTAAACTTACTATTTTTTTTGTATATATGGAAGTGCCTGTTTCCTAACAAGATCCAATTATTTGATAATGGTAGCAACTTTTTATAAAATCCCACTATTATTCACAAAGCGCCTGTTTCCTAACAAAATTATGATATCATAGGAGTACTTCTGAAGAAAATCCTAAACATCTAATGTATTTATTTGAAAACATATGTACAAAAACATCAGGAAGGATAATGGTATTGTTCCTTGCACACATGTTAAAGTAAAGGCAACAAAAAAGGTATTCTGAATTATACTGCTTAGAACGCAAACAGGCAGAGAAAAGGTTACTCAGGATTCGTGATTAGATGGAAACCCAACTATACATACTTCTCATTTGATGCTCTTGAATATATACCTCTCAAAATAAACCTCATCTCTATTTTAAACCAATGAGCTCTGTTAGAAGAATGCATACTAGGTTGCTTTATGTTTGCAATATAATCTTGAAAGATTCGTTAGATACTACATTACAACTTTATGATATATTGAAGTTAATGGAATGATGTGACTTGTTATCAGAATTATCATTGCCTATGTGAGCAAATGTTATTTCTATCCTAGCATTCACACTACATAAATTATTTGTTTATTATTTACCTACTCGAGGATGAGCAGTAATTAAGTTTGGGATGTTAATACATCTCTAACGTATCTATAGTTTATGAAGTATTCATGCTATATTTACATCAATTATGTATGTGAAAGAGCATGGTGCCCCATGATTGGTTTTTCTAATTGATGACAGTCCCTATAAATTAACGGTTGCTTTGAGTTTATTTTTTACTCCGGTGTTCATTGTACTGCCATGAAAAATGATGAATAGGATTGAAAGTTTCTCCATAAAAAACTTAAGGCCAAAATAAGAGGGGACCTGCTTATAAACCCGGATGGAGGGAGTACTTGTATGAATTTTTGAATTTTCAAGAAATAACGAATACACATGAGTCGAGACGACTAGATTAATTGGCTCTCTCCTGCTGCAGAAGTGTGAAAGGCATTCATTCATAGTTTTGTTGTGCGGTCACATAGCGAGGCGCCCTCAGTTGCACGTGTTGAGTATCGTGATTATTAGGAAAGTTAGGATAGCGTAGGATATTATTCTTTCTTGCCTTGTACTCCAAGACGATCATGTACTCTTATATATATGCCCATGAGGCTCAAGCAATACATCAACTATTCCGCAACAATTCCTCTCTCTCCCTTTTAACATGGTCCGTTGGTTGCCTTCGGATTCTTCTCCAGTCTCACTGTCTGCGTCGCTACCGTTGTGACTGCGGAGGGATGTTGAGTATCGTAATTATTAGGAAAGCTAGGATAGCATAGGATATTATTCTATCTTGCCTTGTAGTCCAAAATGATCAGGTACTCCTATATATGCCCATGGGGTGCAAGAAATACATCAACTATTCCGCAACAATCCCTGTCTCTCCATTCTAACAGCATGCATAATTAGTCTTTGCAAATGGCCGCCACAGTGAACTGAGTATAGCTCAGATGATTAGTTTGCTTATGGTTGAACCAGCTCATCAGGGTTTAGGTCCTAAGTTTGGTACTGGTGCTTGCATTTTTTTTGAATTTGTTTAGGCTTTTCGCCCATGTTCATCCCGTGGGAGAATGCGTTCTCATCCACTACGAAGGTGCTCATGATTATTTTATTGATCTCAAGATATTATGCCGGTTCGGTATCTCAGACAGTGGTGCTTATAGGATAGGATGAGTGTATGTACGTTTATGTCCGCATTTGCATTGCTCTGTGTTCAAATGACCGCCACCGAAAAGACAATACACGCGTACACACTATGTTTGGTCGATGTGTCTGCCCTTTGCCGACCATGTCGATCTATATGCGTGCGCGCATGGCTAGTGTTTTTGAGTTGTTTAAGTGCTTTGAAGAACATGTACGGATACTTGATTTTTTTACTTTTTATTAGTCCCACACGGGTAACTTTCATCGCTGGCGACACGCTTAAGAGGGGACGCGCGTGCACCCATGTTGCCGGGCCTGGTGGCACGGGCCTGTCCCCCCATGCTTCGGGGGGCAAAGCGTCGGCAAGGTAGGGTGATGCACTTTCCACGGCGACGGGCAGGACTGGAGTTCTCGGTGTCGGATTCAGGCGGGCACTCCATGGCGCCCGCGCTCGCACGCGGAGGTACGTCATGCGGCTCCGTCACGGACATAGCAATTGGCTGGCTACCACCCCGGCTAAGCGTCCTACCCTTAATAACTAGACGATGCCCCGCGCGTTGCTGCGGGATTTTCTGATGATTTGTTTGAGATATGGTTGTTGAAGAATATTAAGGTCCAGTTTCATCTGACGAAGACTGTAAATCAGTGCCCGGAAATTCATAACATATTGGGTATTCATGATACCTGAAAGTATTGATTTTCTAAAAGAACATGAAAATATGATGGTACACTCTACCTACTATGGTCGGCAAAATATTCCAAGATCTAGCAACATATGTAGAGCTTATCTCAAATCGGAAATCGTATTCGTTCAATATTGACAAGAGTCCCACTCACAATTTTTTTGATAAAAATGTACAAACACTGACGTAACTGAATGAATAATTTAAAAAGGTGTGATTTTATGCTGCCATTGCTCGGTTACTGCAGTTCGGGATTTCGCCTTGCGTTTTTGTAGTTTCCCGACTGATCTTGTTCCTTCTCTGCTGACTCAAAACGTGGAGGACTGGTTGATCGATTGCCATTTTAGCCACCTACAAAAATGATTTCCCTGCTTTGGTTATACTAATATGGTGGCACCTGAGGAACGAAAAGAAACGGGCGATCTTTAGTTGCACAGATATGTGGACAACTGGCCTCCACAACTTGAAGCAGATGGCATTACATAATTTCTTTCTTCCACTCTTCTAATCTGTAAATATTCTTCATACCTCCAATCTTCCAGGTTATACTTCCTTTCTAATGAACTTTCTTCCTAACCAATGCAAGCAATATCGTTGCCTTAGTTAAAGAATCTTAAGCTGCTACGCATGAGAACCGGTAGAATATGTTCGTCAACACCAAAAGCTAGCGCATGCTCTGCTATACTACATACTCTCAGCAATCAATGGAATAATGGATATAGAAAAACAAACGAATCGTGATTCGTGAGGCAGACCTTTGAGGTTGACGGAGAGCAACGGTGGAACCTGCAGCAGCTGCAGCCGGGGAGTTGCCAGTGAATTCTCCAACCAGCGTTGCAACCACATAATGAAGATGCAGATTGACACCGCCTTCTAGAGTAGAAATTTGCCGACGTAGACTGGGAAGTGGAAGAAGACGTAAGGGGACCTACAACTATAAAGTACGGGAAGCGGACGGGTAATGAACCGCCGGCCGGCCGCTTGATTACCCCGTTAGTTAATCTTGTACGTGTGGGATAGTGGAAGATGTAAACGGTAGCAATAATGGCTGGCAGCGTGAAGAAGAAAGGAACTGATGCGTTGAGAACCCTTCTTCAGGGACAAAGCCAGCCAGCGATGCGATGATGTGGCTGCATGGCTGAGTTGACTAGGTGCATGTTAAGATGATTTGCAAACTGAATGGTGATGTGCCATGATGATGATATGGACAGTGTGTATGTTAAGAGAATTGGTAGTAGTGGGGATCAACTTCTTAAAAATGTAAGATAAGGCGATTGTTGGGATCCGACTTCTCCGAGGAGGCCCGCTCGTTGCCTGAGAATTTCTCCCCCACACTTGCAACTCTTTTTTCCTTTTTCGTTGAGTGGGTGCTCCCCATATGCAGGAGCTCTCTAAATGTAAAGTTAGTCATGGATCAACCTATGGATGTAAGGAAGCGCATCCCACATGCAAGAGCACTCTAAAATACATTAGTGATGGAACAACCTATAAATGAAAAGACCGGCAACACACATGCATTCAAACAAGACGACGTCGGCGCCATGGATGAAAAATCGCATCGATTTTAAAAACTTCGCCAAATCAAAATATGCTTTCGTCATTGTGTTCATTGTGATGAGACCTTCTTTGAAATTCGAGCCCATCTGGGCATGTTCTGATGAATATTGTCGAAAAACAACTTTTACCATGAAAATCAAGTTCCCGTTATGAACATGGTTCTTTGGCACATATCAATAAAGTTGAGACTTGTTTTGAAGCAAGTTTTCAATACAAACCTTACTTTCCTCTCACAAATAGGTAGGCCAACCGGGTGTTTGACGCTATATTATCATTTGCACAATTTGCAGCTATATTATCATTTGCACAATTTTAAGAGACTGCACTTGTATTGTTTAAAAGAAATTAATGTGACGATAAGTAGCATGCAAGACAAATTTATTAATACAACTTTTCTTCAAAGAAACTAGTATATGGTCTGAAACACAAAAGAAATTGAAATGCTATACAAGCACCCTACCTTTTTTGCGGGGTATACAAGCACCCAACCAACGACATGCACACTTGCGAACCCTCCCAAATCACATCCGAGCCCCTGCGTCATCCCTCCCGTGGGTGACTCGGGCGGCGGTGCGTGCCACCCTCCCCTCCCGCCACACTCCCAGACCTTCGCAAAACCCCTCGTGGTGGCTTGCGGCGGGGCATGTTTTCTCTGATGCTCGGGGATGGCCGATGTGGGGTGGCCTATCAAGGCGGCGGCGTCTGGTGAGCTCAGGGCTCGGTGGCACGGCGGTGACAGGGTGGACCTCAGATTGGCGGTGGTGGCCATTTCCTCCGTCGGAGGTGGTCCGCCTGATGCTGGGTGGTCTGATCTCGAGATCCGTCATCTAGTCCCAGCCGCGAGTCGGGGAGACATAGTTGCCGGTGAAAAGCAAGCTGACGGTGGGCGATGGTGGTGTTCAACGCCGTTACCTTGATGAACGCATCGTCGTGTAACTACTGTCGAGCTCCAGGGGAAACTCTAGGATCTCATCTTATAGATCGGACAATGGCGGCATTGTGATGTTGTTTCTCTCTTGGGAGCATAGTTTGTGGAGCATCGCTGAAAGACAAAGGTATGAGGCATGGAGAGGCTCCGTCTTGCATGGAGCTTCAGTGGAGATGTCAAGTCATGACTAGCCGACATGTGCTACGCTATGTCATGCCTGTTCGGCAGGTACTACGCACGACCGATCTTCCAGTGTCTTCGTGTCTAGATGGACGAGCGTAGGGCGGTGGCATTGATTGTTTCCCTGACTATAGCGCCACAAAACTCCTGTCTGCTAGGACTACGTCGGTATTTCCCCAAAGAGGAAGGGATGATGTAGCATAGCGAAGGTAGGTATTTCCCTCAGTGATTAAACCAAGGTTATCGAACCAGTAGGAACCAAGAAACACAACGTAAATGTTACCTGCACACAAATAACAACACCTCGCAACCCGACGTGTTAAAGGGGTTGTCAATCCCTTTCGGGTAATGATGCCAGAAATTTTTAGTAGATTGAAATAATAGATCGTAAATAAAATAAAGTGCAGCAAAGTATTTTTGTATATTTGGTTTAATAGATCTGAATAAAAATGCAAAGAAAAAGTAGATCGCAAGCAAATATATGAGGAAGAAGACCCGGGGGCCATAGGTTTCACTAGTGGCTTCTCCCGAGAAAGATAGCAAACAATGGGTAAACAAATTACTGTTGGGCAATTGATAGAACCTCAAATAATTATGATGATATCCAGGCAATGATCATTACATAGGCATCACATCCAAGATGAGTAGACCGACTCCTGCCTGCATTTACTACTATTACTCCACACATCGACCGCTATGCAGCATGCATATAGTGTATTAAGTTTATGGAAAAACGGAGTAATACAATAAGAATGATGAGATGATGTAGACAAGATCCGTTTATCTATTGCCTAGATATAGATCGCATCTTTTTATCCTTAGTAGCAACGATACATACGTGTCAGTTCCCTTTCTGTCACTGGGATCAAGCACCGTAAGATCGAACCCACTACCAGGCATCTCTTCCCATTGCAAGATAAATAGATCAAATTGGCCAAGTAAAACCCAAATATCGAAGAAGAAATATGAGGCTATAAGAGATCAAAGAAACTCAAATAACTTTCATAGATATAAAAAGATATGACTGATCATAAACTCAATGTTCATCAGATCCAACAAACACACCACAAAAAGAGTTATATCATATGGATCTCAAAGAGACCATTGTATTGGGGAACAAGAGAGAGAGAGAGAGACAGAGAGAGACGAAGCCATCTAGCTACTAACTACGGACCCGAAGGTCTACAAAGAACTACTCACGTATCATTGGAGAGGCACCAATGAAGGTGGTGAACCCCATCCATGATGGTGTCTAGATTGGATCTAGTGGTTCTGGACACTGCGGCGGCTGGATGGATATTTTGTCGACTCCCCCTAGGGTTCTGGTATTTTTGGGGTACTTATAGAGCAAAGAGGCGGTCCGGGGTGCACCCGAGGTGGGCACAACCCACCAGGGCGCGCCTAGGCCTCCTGGCGCTCCCTGGTGGGTTGTCCTCTCCTCAGGACCCCCCCCATGTGCAACCAGGGCCCAACATGTTCCTCCTGGTCCTTAAAAATCTCCGTAAATTTTTGTGGCATTTGGACTCCGTCTGATATTGATTTTCTGCGATGTAAAAAACACGAAAAAAACAAGAACTGGCACTATGTCAATAAGTTAGTACCAAAAATGATATAAAATGATTATAAAATATCCAAGATTGATAATATAACAGCATGGAACAATCAAAAATTATAGATACGTTGGAGACGTATCAACATCCCCAAGCTTAACTCCTACTCGTCCTTGAGTCGGTAACTGATAAAAACAGAATTTTTGATGTGGAGTGTTGTTTAATATGTCATATCATTTTCTTTTCTTTATAGCATGGACATTTAGACTTTTTATGTGATTCAAAGCAACAGTCTATTTTTGACATAGTAATTTAGATACTCAAGCATATCAACAGGCAACCATGTCTTTCAAAATATCAATGCTAAAATAAGTTATCCCTATAAAATCACATAGTCTTATCATGCTCTGTTTTCTTAACACAAAGTATTTATCATGCACAACCCCGATGACAAGCCGAGCAATTGGTTCATACTTCTTAACGCGCTTCCGCTTTTTCAACTCTTACGAAATACATGAGCGCAAGCCATGGATATAGCACTAGGGGTGGAGTAGAGTATGATGATAGGGGTAAATATAGAGAAGACAAAAAGGTAAGAAAGTCTCACATAGATGCGGCTAACCAACGGGCTATGGAGGTGCCCCTCAATCGATATCAATGTGAGCAATACGAATTGCCATGCAACAGATGCACTAAGAGCTATAAGTGTATAAAATCTTAATATGAAAACTAAATGGGTGTGCATCTAATCTTATAATGAAAATTTCCCAATAGTATATGAAAGTGACAACATACACTACTAGAAAAAGGTCTATAGCTAATATGGACATTAATGACGCACGATATATGTGGTGCGCCACTGCTATATAGCAGTGGCGCACCGGATACAGGTGCGCCATTAGTGTCCTCATTACTAAGGGCGCACCACACACAGGGTGCGCCATTACTAACATTTTTTCATTTTTCCAAAACTACTAATGGCGCACCAAGGCACAGTGCGCCATTAATAGTTTTAACTAGTAATGACGCACCACACATTCCGTGCGCCACTACTAAATTTTTTTTTTACTTTTTTTTCAAAACTAGTAATGGCGCACCAGGGTAGAGTGCGCCATTACTAGTTCAAACTAGTAATGGCGCACCACAACCAAGGTGCGCCACTACTAACCCTGGGTGAGAAATAATTATTCTTCACACACCTCTATTTCAACATCTATGCACCGTAATTTTACGTTTCATAAATTTTGTCTTGTTTTAGACATAAAAAGAGAACGTAAGAAAACCTATAATCTTGTAAAAAATATTTTATGTTCTGTAAAGTTACAAATGTAAAAACATAGCGTAGAATGTACATAAAATACAATTTTGGACCTATATTTTTTTGTTATGCCAAATTTTCTGCAGTAAATCAATATGAATGTAACTATTTGTATTTCAAATGTAATTTATATTTATGAAATGACTGTAAGATTACCTCGGTGAAGAATAACTTATTCTACACCCTCGGTGATGAATAGTAACACTATATATATATATATATATATATATATATATATATATATATATATATATATATATATATATATATATATTGCAAAAATAGTAATGGCGCACCACCTAATAATGCGTCATTAGTAACCTGAGACTAGCTAGATATTTTGGACAGCCACCTACCACACTCACTTTCCCCACTTCATTCTCTCCACCTTCCCCTCCAAGCTTGTCTCGGCCACCTCCTCCTCCTCACCTCATTTGCACCATAGATTCACCCAAATTAGGTGGTTAAATTTCTTTTTTTTCATGGGTAAGTAAGGGGAAAGCTTCTTTATGTTGTAGATCTGCTTTCTTCTCCCTCCAACAACGTGCACATGCACTTTTTATGGCCTAGATCTATGTATGTTTGTGGTGTTGCATATGTTTGTGTTGTTGCATATGTTTGTGTTTGGAGGTATCGGTATTTGAAATGCGATAGTTGCCAATATTTTTCCGGGATGTTGATTCATTTCCGTTTCGGCGAGAATTTGGCACTATGCATTCTTTTTGGTCCTATTTTTAGGCAAAGTCATGCCAAAAAAATTTGGTTCTAAAATATCGTTTTGCTCTACCCTGCAGGTGACCATGGTCCGCACGATGACCGAAGGCATCGTGAATAGGTTTTTGAGCTCCGCGAAGGCCGAGATGCTTCAAAAGAACGAGACGGAGATAAGATGTCCGTGTCGAAGATGCAAGCTGAGGGGCCTTATGGACCCGGATTCTGTACAGGTGCGGGACCACCTGCTCTTGCGTGGTTTCATGGATGGCTATCGGTGGCAAGGTGATGAAGATGATTATGAAGTCATCCATGGAGGCCGGGCAAGAAATGAGGAAGGGCAGCAAGACAACCGCGACGAGGGTGGGCGAGAAGACAAAGAATCTCCAGGACATGATCAGGAAGTAGATGCAGTACACAGTCATCATGTAGAAGATGTCGGACATGATGATGAGGAAGATGCCGGAGCAGACGAAGGGCGTGATCATGAAGATGAAGATGCCGGAGCAGACGATGATGGACCATCGATGGGCTGGGTGCAGGACCCTCATATTCAAGAGCTGCTTCTCAAGTAGACGAATAACGCAAGAGCTGCCGCCCGAGAGAAAGCCAAGCTGGATGAACTGGAGATAGACGCGGTTACTCCATTGTATGAAGGATGCAGGCCCGAAGATACCAGCCTGAAAGTAACGCTCATGGCTCTGGAGATGAAGGTAAAACACAAAATGACCGACGAATGCTTCGACGAGAACATGTCATTTTGGCACGAACGTCTTCCCAAGGGGAACAAGTGCCCGACCAGTTTCGAGGAGGCGAAGAAAATCGTGTGTCCTCTGGATTTACCGCACGTGAAATACCATGTGTGCATGAACAACTGCATCATTTATCGGGACGAGCACGCGGAGTCTACCATATGTCCGGTGTGCGGCGTCACTCGATACAAGAAGAGGAAGAAAACTCCTCGAAAAGTGGTGTCGTACTTTCCGATCACTCCTTGTCTGCAGCGATATTTCGCGGACCCTAAGCTAGCAAAGCTCCTACATTGGCATGCAGATAGGGAGGAGAAGAAGCGAGAAGATGACGGAAATGTTCCAGAGATAAATAAAAAAGACAAGATGCTGAGTCACCCTAAGGATGCGAGCCAGTGACAAGCGTTGAACTTCGAACACCCGGAATTTGGGGACGATCCAAGGAACATCGTGTTGGGCGTGAGCACCGATGGAGTCAATCTGTTTGGCAGCTAGAGGAGCACACATAGCACCTGTCGGGGATATACCCCGCGGTGTAAACCGGCCGGAAGTATAACCCGACCGGACTTGGTGTTTTACTTGAGACCCGGCTGAGACTTAACGATTCACTGGCGACCTGTTTGGACCTGGCGGTTTATGATTCATTGGTAATCCGGCAGGCGGGTCAGAGGAGTGACAAGACCCGATGGCCCAACGGGCAGTTCATGAAGGCCGGTTCATACTATGGTGGGCCGGTTTAAGAGGAAAGGCGTGAGGAATATTTGTCTTACAAGGAGTTAAGACCTGGACTTGTATCTGGTTTGTATTAGAGATAGACTAGTCCTAATCCTAATAGGACTCCACATGTAACCCGCCCCTTCAACTTATATAAGGAGGGGTAGGGCTCCCCAAAGAAGAAGGACAAAAAACAATCTCTAGGCTAGACACAAAGAGCCGGTTTACCGGCGACTCTCTCGTGATCATAGTGAGACCTAGCCTCAAATAACATGTAGGGCTATTACCGGATGATGTTTCCTGGGGCCCGAAGCTGTCTAAATCCTTGTCTTGTGTTGCGTCTCTCGATTCCGCTCAACCCTTCTCAAGCTACCACATAGATGCGTTGGTCTCGCGACTAAGTCTTGACACTAAGGACATCTGCCGTGACAAAACCACGACAGTTGGTGCCCACCGTGGGGCTCACGCACGGTGGTGATGAGTTCTTGGAGGGATCTCTTGTAGGGTTCGAGAAGCTCGCAATTTTCAGATGAAGAAAAGCCAGTTTGAAAGGATTTACATCAGTTGAGTTCATCGGTCAGATTGTTAGTCTGAGATTTAAAATTCAAGAGAAATAAGGTTGCGACATGATCGTTTTTCGCAAGTCGCCAAGATCGACAGGAGCGTTTCCGCCGCACACAATATACTACAGGAATCCACCGCAGTCATTGGTGAATTTTTCTACGGATACGACAGTCGGGTCCGATTGTTATTAGGCGGTTACCACAAAAATCAGTCCGGTCGGGTCAATGGTCGACAAAGCGATTTCGTGCAGCCGTTGGATGGGCCCACGCCCCGCTGATATTTTCTAATCAAGGTACTGGTTTAACACGCCTTTGTTTATTGGGAAACAGACTGAGGGCCAGTTCTTTTCGGCGATTCTCCCAGAATCACTCCCTCCCCAGCTTCTCCTAGAATCGCCACTCCATATGTTTTTTACAATCCTATCTAGTTAAGGTCTAATTAGCTAGGATTGTAAAAAACATATAAAGTGGTGATTCTGGGAGAAGCTGGGGAGGAGGGCGATTCTGGTAGAATCGCCCACAAGAACTGGCCCTGACCCCATAGCTGTACCTAAGGTGCCCCTGAAACTTGGTTTTTTGTGCGGAGCGGCCACACCTGAAGAATCATATAGATGGGTCCACAGCAGCCGTGTTACAGGAGCACTTCAAGTCCCAACGGAAAAATACTACTTTGCTTTCCAAGATGGTTTGGTTGTTGCTAGCTCGTATGATTAAAACCGACGCTCAACGGAAGCCTCTATGACTATTTGTACTACTACTAGTATCTCACGCGAGGAAAAAAATCAGGTTTTGGTTCAGTCTTTTGTTGTTGAGTGCACACCTAGCCAACACAGCGGCATATATGGTCAAATTACAAAGAATCAGTCAAAGCTGCGTCCGAGAAGGATTGGCACAAGGATCTGAGGTCAACACAAATTTCCACCACCCCGCCGTCTCAAAAACACTCTAGTCAAGGAGAGTATATTGCATCAATTCAATAAATTAGTACTACTTTCTCACCTGGAGATCAAGAAGCTACCATTGGTTTACGTCATCACATCAAGACAAACATCACGTATTATATTTAGTTGATGCCCAAGGCAAATACAGCTGCAGTACTTGCGTCAAACCGCCTCCATCTTGCACTGCATCGGGGTCTCCGTCTCCGCTGGCGGGTCTTGCTATTACGGCCGTGTGGCCGCAGCCTCTGCCGAGTCACTACGGGCTGGAGGGAAATCCGGACGCCCCCACAACAACTTGCCGGCCTGCCACCTCTGCCTTGGGGTACCTGCTTGGTGGGAGGACAGGCGGATTAATCATGCGCTGTTAAGAAGAACAGAGGTTATCTACGGACATTGCATACGGATAATCTGTTGTACTAATGCACCAGGTGATATTCATCCAGTTTACTTTTTAGCAGTAAATACTTAGTAATTTTTTGTGAAAACAACCACTCTGCCCTCTAGTGTTGTTATATACAGGTAAATTACTCATTACAAAAGTGGTGTTATACCGTGGATGCACGTTCGGCTGTGCCGCGTGGCTCCATGGGCACGCGTGTCGCGGTTCAGTTTACATCAAACACGCCAGCTGACTCGCCCGTCCGCACCACCTTACAATGCCACGGACGACTCGCCCGTCCGCCCTTGCGGCCGGTTCACGTATCCGCGCCAGCTTACAACGTGGAAGACAACTCGCTCGTTCGCGACGGTCTACAACACTATGGGCGATTTACCCGTCCGACCGCGTGGCCGACTCTCCCGTTCGCACTGGTTTATAGTATCACGGTCGACTCATCTGTCGGCTCCCACGGTCGACCCGGCCGTGATTGATTTCAGCTTCACCATGGTGATCATCCACTCCGAAGTGGATAATTTCTGGTTTAACATATCAGGTGAAATCCATCCAGTATATTTTTATATTTTTATATTGATTTTCTTTAAAAAGAGCAATTACTCTGGCTTGCAAGTTCTCCAATGCGGGACAAGTTGTCTACTGCAAAAAGGATTATTATAACACTGAGCTATTGAATGACTCCTACCGGTTTTTACATCACGATCAAATATGGATAGTCTCAAGCCAACTCCTCGAGTCACCTTTGAGACTCGGGGGCTACGATGACATGACTCAGCAAATCTTGCCAGTTTCAGCAAATTTAAGAACCTCAGGACGATGGAGGGAAAGATAACCCGCTCCCGGCGGCTACTGTTATATTGATGAAAATCTAAAGGCCGTCAGAAAATTCCCGGCTTAGAAAGTATATGACAATTACAAAATCCCGGCTCAATGAAGAAGTTCCGGATCATCAGAAAGGATTCCGGTTTAAAATCCGGCTCAAGGGGAGTCAGTCTCACTGAAGCTCTCAAATATCCGGTTTATAATCCGGTTCAAGGGAATGATGTCTTCCATAAAGCTTTGAAGCTCTCGATATCTGGTTCAAAATCTCGGTTCAAGAAGAATTTATCTCTTGCAGGAAGTTAAAGGTTGCCGAAGAGGGCCTGTTGCCATGATGCGCGGTTCAAACATGGGTTATCCTGCCTTATTGGTTTATCATATTATTGATCACATGGGGGCTTCTTTTTATAAAGCGGAGTTCTGATTACATATTGATCCGGCTATCAAACCAATATTCTCATAAGGGGCCAAAGAGAGTCTGTTGCACAGCATAGCTCAAACATGGGTATCCCTTGAGCACAGCTCACAATATCACTTGGGGGCTATGTTCGAACCATAGTCACACCTCTTGATAGGCTTAAAGCCACCAGGGAAATCACTTGGGGGCTCTGGTCATATCCGAACCATAGCTTATACCCTCTTGATCAGCATAAGGGCACCAGGGAAATCACTTGGGGGCTTGGTCGTATCTGAACCATAGCTACACCTCTTGATAGGCATAAGGCCACCAGGGAAAATCACTTGGGGGCTATGGGTTCGAACCATAGTTACACCTCTTGATAGGCATAAGGGCACTAGGGAAATCACTTGGGGGCTTGGTCGTATTCG
>NC_041392.1:721730312-721794064 GCF_002162155.2 Triticum dicoccoides
CGGCTATCAAACCAATATTATCATAAGGGGCCAAAGAGAGTCTGTTGCACAGCATAGCTCAAACATGGGTATCCCTTGAGCACAGCTCACAATATCACTTGGGGGCTATGTTCGAACCATAGTCACACCTCTTGATAGGCTTAAAGCCACCAGGGAAATCACTTGGGGGCTCTGGTCATATCCGAACCATAGCTTATACCCTCTTGATCAGCATAAGGGCACCAGGGAAATCACTTGGGGGCTTGGTCGTATCCGAACCATAGCTACACCTCTTGATAGGCATAAGGCCACCAGGGAAAATCACTTGGGGGCTATGGGTTCGAACCATAGTTACACCTCTTGATAGGCATAAGGGCACTAGGGAAATCACTTGGGGGCTTGGTCGTATTCGAACCACAGTTACACCTCTTGATCGGCGCAATGCCACAATTATGACTACATGGGGGCTCTGGCTGTATCCGAACCATAGCTTAAACCCTCTTGATCATACATATACATCATCATATATTGCATCATACATTGCAGCATCATTACATCATCATAGCATGTATCATATGTGCATGGATAAACCGGCATTCATTAACCCGACTTGGCTTTCAACTACAAGTTGTCTGTACATGATCAGTTATAATCCGGAGACTACCAGCCCGGTCTGGTTCCGACTCAAAGTCACCAGTATTGAATAAATCGGTGTTTATCACAACCCGGAACGGTTTTATCATAAACCGGCAAAATATGGGAGGAGTTATCAATACTCAAGATTTGGGTTATCACCCTTACTATAAAAAGTTGGTAAGCCAACGATGTGATTCAATGTCACATGTATGATATATTTCATATTTGATTATTCTTAAGTGCAGCCTTGGTTATAAACCCGGGTTATATGTTGGGCATTATGACCCGCCCGGCGGTAAACCGCCAGGACACTTTAAACTTGTTGTATACAGAAACAGGTTGAATAAAGAATGATTATAAATCACCGGCGTTTATTAACCCGGCCTGGCTTTCGATTATAAGTCGCCAGTATGATGATAAATTATCCAGTGTTTATTAAACCGGTCTGGCTTTGGACTATAAGTCGCCAGTATATATATATATATATATATATATATATATATATATATATATATATATATATATATATATATATGGATTGCGCCATTGTAATCATGCGCTTATAAATCATTGAGTATATTATTCAAATCTTTAAATAGCCAACCTGGCTGGGTTTTTTATTATGGTTATCAACAGATGAGGTATTCAAAGTCGCTTTGGTGCAATGGCTATTATTTTATCAATGGATATGGTTTATTCTACAATGGAAGGAATAGTCACGAGTCGCTGCAGGCTTACGACCCGACACTTGGGGCTACATTATTTAAATTGAGATTATATCAAATATGCAAGTCTCATGTCGCTGCAAGCATGCATCATGATACTTGGGGGCTAATGCAAAGTCATTTTTTGCTAATCTTATTGAAGACCCGACTCATCATATCATAATGAGCCGGCCCTTGGGGGCTACCAATTGCTCCTGTCATACATTCAAGGTATACAAGCCTTAATCCATTATATTAAAGGGTTCGTTGCTCAGTTGATAAAGCACAAAGCTCTTAACCTTCTGGACGTGGGTTCAAGCCCTATGATGGAAGCTACATTATAATATGTTATTTCCATTGAAGTATATATCAAGTCCCGGTTCAGTATTATCTTACTAAGCCGACCCTTGGTGGCTAAACATCACTGCTAAAATCTACATGATTATATTTACAAATTCCCTGTTCATTATTGCATAATGACCCGGCCCTTGGGGGCTACACTGATTGAAGTTTTTATAAGCAATTACAAGTCCCAGGTTGCTGCAAGCATGACAACCCGACACTTGGGGGCTGCATATATGGAGTATTCAGTCTATATGATTGAGAGGAACAAACTGGATTTCTTCAAGGTTGAAACACTTATTGGAGCAAGTCTTAAGTTATCACTATGTTCTCCTCTTAAGACTTGGGGGCTACAAGTATTATGCATATAAAGGAGGAACGTCTTTAGTTTATCAGTTTTGAGTAAATCAGGAAGATCAATTACATGACCCGGTGTCAACAACAATTATGACCCGGTGCCAACAATATTTATAAACCGGCAATTTTGGTAATATTAAACCGGCAAGTTTTACATCTTCAAACTGGCTGAATATCAGATAAGTATTTCAAGACCCATATTTCTTAAACCGGCACTTTGGAAGCCGACTCAAGTGGATTACTCTTCACAATATTTCTCTGTGAGAAACCAATGTCAGCAAATTGAGTATGAAGCTGGCTTGTTAACCCGGATTTTCTAGAAGGAGGAAATGACAAGGACTTAAGGATCATCAGATGCCGGTTTACAAGAATTCTTAACCCGGAGCATAATCTGTCAAATTTGGTCTTGTGTTTGTTTTACAGGATCAGTTTAACATGGATAAATCCAAATTAAACTGGGGGCTAATGTAGGGGATATACCCCGCGGTGTAAACCGGCCGGAAGTATAACCCGACCGGACTTGGTGTTCTACTTGAGACCCGGCTGAGACTTAACGATTCACTGGTGACCCGTTTGGACCTGGCGGTTTATGATTCATTGGTAATCCGGCAGGCGGGTCAGAGGAGTGACAAGACCCGATGGCCCAACGGGCGGTTCATGAAGGTCGGTTCATACTATGGTGGGCCGGTTTCAGAGGAAAGGCGTGAGGAATATTTGTCTTATAAGGAGTTAAGACCTGGACTTGTATCCAGTTTGTATTAGAGATAGACTAGTCCTAATCCTAATAGGACTCCACATGTAACCCGCCCCTTCAACTTATATAAGGAGGGGCAGGGCTCCCCAAAGAAGAAGGAGAAAAAACAATCTCTAGGCTAGACACAAAGAGCCGGTTTACCGGCGACTCTCTCGTGATCATAATGAGACCTAGCCTCAAACAGCATGTAGGGCTATTACCGGATGATGTTTCTCAGGGCCCGAAGCTGTCTAAATCCTTGTCTTGTGTTGCGTCTCTCGATTCCGCTCAACCCCTCTCAAGCTACCACATAGATGCGTTGGCCTCGCGACTAAGTCCTGACACTAAGGACATCTGCCGTGACAAAACCACGACAGCACCTGGCCTGTGTTTGTGTGGATGTACAACCTTCCCCCCTAGTTGTGCATGAAGAGGAAGTGCATTCACATGAGTATGCTAATTGAAGGGCCGAAACAACCAGGGAATGACATCAATATATATCTGGGGCTGCTGAAAGAGGAGCTAGACACACTGTGGAAAACGCCAGCCAATACATGGGACGCCGCAGAAAAAGAATGTTTCCCTATGAGAGCCGCACTGCTCACGACGGTGCACGACTATCTCGGTTACGGATATGTCGCGGGGCAAGTGGTCCATGGATTTTCTGGGTGCGTCAGGTGCATGGATGACACAACGTATCGCCAGCTAGATAGAGATCCCGGGTCTTCGAAAGCCGTGTTCATGGGTGTCGGTGTCAAAACCGGCGGATCTCGGGTAAGGGGTCCCAAACTGTGCGTCTAGGCGGATGGTAACAGGAGGCAGGGGACACGAAGTTTTACCCAGGTTCGGGCCCTCTTGATGGAGGTAAAACCCTACGTCCTGCTTGATTAATATTCATGATATGGGTAGTACAAGAGTAGATCTACCACAAGATCAGAGAGGCTAAACCCTAGAAGCTAGCCTATGGTATGATTGTATGTTGTCCTACGGACTAAAACCCTCCGGTTTATATAGACACCGGAAAGGGCTAGGGTTACACAAGGTCGGTTACAAAGGAGGAGATATACATATCCGTATTGCCTAGATTGCCTTCCCCGCCAAGTAGAGTCCCATCCGGACACGAGACGAAGTTTTCAATCTTTTATCTTCATAGTCTAACAGTCCGGCCGAAAGATATAGTCCGGCTGTCCGGGGACCCCCTAATCCAGGACTCCCTCAGTAGCCCCTGAACCAGGCTTTCAATGACGATGAGTCCGGCGCGCAGTATTGTTTTCGGCATTGCAAGGCGGGTTCCTCCTCCGAATTGTAACACCCCAAAAATTTAACCAGGTTTTAGTTATTAAAATTTTGCCAAGAATTTAAAATTTTTGCCTGCAAGAATATATCTGTTGATTTCAAAACTTTTCTTTTAATATTAAGGAGTTTTTCCCAAGTGGATCCTTCCAAAGCATATTGGACTTATTTTCCCTCTCATTTAAAAACATCCCTCAATCAGTAGATTTATTTATAAAATTATTTCACCCTGAGCTTTATTCATTAAATGACTTGTTTTAAAATTTGGAGCCCTTTTTGAACTACAACCATTTGATAAATTCACTTAAAATTCCCACAAAAATTTGGAGATGTCATGAGATGTTTTTAAATCACTTTTATGCAAAAATATATTTCATTCATGAAATATTTTGAGCTCTACACTCAATTTTTCTTCTCTGGTCCAGTGTGCATTTTGCACTACAACCTATTTAAATATTTCTTTAAAACTTCTTCCAAAATTAGGGGAGGTCAGTAGGAGCCTATTATTTCACTTTGTGCAAAAACCTATTTATGTTCTTTGGAAAATTTGAGTGAATCAACCTCATTTTCATTCTGGACCAACTTGATGGTTTGTACAGCAACCATGTTTTTACTTACTCTTTGACCCTTGATTATTTCTCCTACTTGTAGTCCCCCATGCTAAACCCTTAAGTCCAGGAGCATGCACCTTTTGGATTAATTTTGGTTCATGAAATAATGTCATTTATTTCCTGTCCAGAATTGAAGTTCTGCAAAACTTGCACTAACAAGTTTGTGCTTTTCACAAACTAACCTCACCACCCTCTTGTACATCTAAGGAGACCCTGGTATGGAGAATTTGGCCCCTCCAAGAAAAGCCTAGGTGCCTGTGGCATTTTGTCAAACACCTTAGGGACATGATCAGTTTTGACATGATTTTTGTTTTGCACTGTGACCTTGCACCTCTGATCAAACTACATGTCCACTAGCATCTCAACTAGCCCTAGACTAGAACTGCTAATCCTCAGCTCCAACCAAGACATCTAGCAGGCCACGACATTTCGCCGAACAGATGGTGGGCGTGCTCTGGGCGCGCCGAGAGCGTGCGTTTGGCACGCTAGTGCGCTCGAGCCGCCGCGTCTCGCCCCGCACCCGTTCCGACTCGTTCCGGCCCTTGGCCAATAGCTGCTAGCACGCCACGTATCCCCCACACCGCCACGCCACCCCGACCACCCCTGGCACCCCACAGCACCGCCGCCAGAGCCCTCTTGGCGGCATGCCCGCGGCCGCATCCACCACCGCCATGGGCAGCACCACCCCGACCACCACAGCGCGCCAGCTCGCCTCCATGGACAGTGGAGCTTTCGTCGATAGCTCCTGGAGCCGACCAACCACCGCCACGTCGCCCTGCAGCACAGTACGGCGGTCGCCGACGTTCTTATCCTCGGCCATCGTCGGAACCGCCCCCGATTGCCTATATAAACCCACTCCGAGCTCTTCATGCTGGACATGAACCCTCCTCGATGCCGTAGCAAGGCCCCTCTAGCTCCCATTCCTCCAGAGGCCGTCGTCCCCTCCATCTCTGGCAGTTTGGGCCGCCGCCACCCTCCGGTCGATTCCGAGCAACCAGAGCTGCTTCCCCTCCATACTATCCTCCATTAGCTCCAAATCTACCCCGAGAACCCTTTCCCACTTCCATTTTCACCCGGGAGCCACGGTATGCCGAACGCCATTCCCTCCCGAAGCTTCCCCTCCGCCATGGAGGAAGGTGCTCTCACCCTCAAGCTCCCCCGCGCCCCCAACCACTGCAGATGGATGCGGTTCCTCCTCCCGATCACCCCCATATCGCGAGCGCGTCGAATGGTGGCTTGTGTCGCCGGGGATCGCCGTTGGAAATGGCCCGTGTCCCTGTCGAGGCGCGCATGGGGGGGGGGAAGAAGATGAACCGACAGGTGGGGACCACCTGTCGGTGAGCCAACCCAAGCCACTAGTGGCGCAACCCGACCGATACGTTTTTCTTGGTGGAAGGGTATTTCCGGTAAGTACGCGACCAATCTCAGAAGACGTAGTCCAGGCGAACCGTTTTCCGTTTTCTATTTTTTTTTAAACAGAACTTTGACTAAACTTTGACTGGTTATAACTTTTTAAATATAACTCCAAATGAATTAATTCTTTTTCCTACATCTCTCAAATATTGTCTAGTTTATTTTAAGATTTATTTGAAAAAATTTCAGAACAACTTTTTGTGCTGTTTTTATTTTGTGTGTTAATTCTTTTATATTGCTAAAATAGGATTTTTGGAAGAGAAGAGAAATGTTTCAAGTTTTGGAGTGCACCCTGCCTTTCCACACATTGAAGGCAAGCATTCTGAACCCCGGCATAATATTTTTGTGTGTTCGATGACACGTTTATAACATCACCTCACTTCGGAGAAACTTGTTATTTCATGTGACATGATCATATGCATGGGTGCATGTTATTGATTTCCATGCTGTTGGAAATGAACACACTTGTGATGATAATCACCCTCATGTGCCTTGCATGCATACCGGCAGGAACCCGGGAAAACCTCTGCCTTGGGTAGGCATGAGTTTGTCGCCGGTCTCCGTCGGGACGGTTATGTCTGGTATGGCATGGCCAGGTGATATGAGCGGTGACTCTGTTGGTTGAAATATATTCGTTATGCTAATCATGCAGGGAATACTTAAACCTCCTGAGTCGACCGTAGATCGAGTCTTGTTCTAGTAACCCCCATACTTGTTTCGTACTACCACTCGTCTCTACAGCAAGTAGAGTACGGTTCAATAAGTTGTCAACCTCTTTCTAGCACACACCGTACAGAGAGGCCAGGGTGGAAGATACCGGTTGTAGCTGGTAGGCAGGCCACCTGGTCCAGGGGCATGGGTGTTTCCGGTTGGGACCGAGAGGGGGGCACCCCTTAGAGCGCGCGGTATAAATTTGATCCCATGCTACGCGAGGTTGTAGCGTCCCCACTTAGAGTTTTGCTTGACAGGTGTCGTGGTGATTCCAGACACCGGTGAGTTAAGCTGGTGTGTGCAAGTTAGGTGTGTTTTCAACAAAAAGACCGTAGACGGAATTAGTACCGATGGACTAAAGAAATCCGTTACTCGTGGGTAAAGAGTACCCCCTCTGCAGAGATTAAACCTATTCGAATAGCCGTGTCCATGGTTAAGGATTACAGTCTGGGATGGGTCAGGTATCGGTCTTAGCGTCGGTCTTCGGAGGTGAAACGGTTAACAAAAAATGGAATTACTGCTTGTGACTTGTGATAACTATGATTATTATTATTATTGACTAACCCGTGATATTATTGTTATTATCGAGTATCTCTGGGATGGTCCTATCTCCGGGATATTCACTATGATTGTTTCTTTTGAAGCCCTTTATGTGGCATCGCTCAGACGCCCGACTGTGGCATTTCTTTTAAAGCCCTTTATGTGGCGTCGCTCAGACGCCCGACTGTGGCATTTCTTTTAAAGCCCTTTATGTGGCGTCGCTCAGACGCCCGACTGTGGTATTTCTTTTAAAGCCCTTTATGTGGTGTCGCTCAGACGCCCGACTGTGGCATTCTTTTTAAAGCCCTTTATGTGGTGTCACTAAGACGCCCGACTGTGGCATTGCTTGTTATTTATTTCATAAATTTTAATACTACTATGTTATTGCAATTTTATAAATAACTTGCTTGCACGTATCCGAGATTTATTTATCTTTTGTGACTGACGTCATGAGCATAAAATATTTTTAGTACATCATTGTTATATTATACCTGTGTTCATAATGTTTGCGAGTACATTCAAAGTACTCACTGGCTTGTCCCTGGCTATTGTCTTGGCCAGATTTTTGTTGCACGGAGAGGAGCGACGCGATGCCAGCCCCGGAACCCACTCAAGGGAGATAGCAGCCTCGCGAAGATAGGAGTTAACCTGGTCAGCTGTTCCTGTGGGAATTGGAGTCCCATAGACACTGATGATTCACAACCCGCTTCCGCCATCAACCACTAGAAACCATTTGTTGTACTCACACGCCAGAACGGTCTTGTACTACATATTTTGTATTTTGCTTGGAATTTCTGTATCAAGTTGGAGCCTCATCAGCTAACAGTAATCCTGGGGCTGATGAGCACGACGGTCTTTTCTGGAAATTTATTACCCGGAAAACCCGGTCGTGACACGAATACACCATGGAAGAATTTGAATACAAGGTTAGTGTCTGACCCTGCAAAATAAGTTCCACATAAGACCGCAGAGAGAATAATATTTTCGCAAATCTAATTTGCTGACTTGTTTTGGCAACACGACATTATGTCATGGCCCGGCGATTATTCGAACCGTTTCCTTTAACTAGCCCCGCACATAACGCGAAGCAGTTTTTTGACACGTCTCGTCAAAGCAGAGATCGTGTCCCCTTATCACGGGATTCTCATTAATACGGGTGTGGGTAACCCAACCGCGCCATCGATTACGGTTCTTGGGGGATAATTGAGTTTTACCAGGCTAGTGGGGACGCATAGTTTCGTCCGCCCATATAAAGGGATAAGGATTTACCTTTTCATCCACGCCTTCTTCCTCCTTTGCTCATCCATTTTTGCACAGTCGAGCTCCAGCGCCCAAGTCCGCATTTCCCACCTCAACCCTCTCCAACCATGTCCGGAGCGGTAGGCAGGTGGATGGTCTCCTCCGTCACGGAGGGACACATCAAGAAGCTGAGGAGAGCCGGATACCTGCCCGACGTCATCGCGCACCGGCTCCCAGAAGAGGGGCAGCTCATCCCCACCCCCAGGCCCCATGAGAGGGTAGTGTTCCTTACCCATTTCCTCCACGGACTGGGATTCCCTCTCCACCCATTCGTCCGGGGGCTCATGTTCTTCTACGGCCTGGATTTTCACGATCTGGCCCCGAACTTCATCCTCAACATCTCGGCGTTTATCGTCGTGTGCGAGGCCTTCCTCCGCATCAAGCCCCACTTCGGCTTATGGCTGAAGACCTTCAATGTCAAGCCGAAGGTAGTGAGCGGCCGCCAGGCGGAGTGCGGAGGAACCATGGTGGGCAAGATGCCCAATGTCACATGGCTCGAGGGCTCCTTCGTGGAGACTATAAAGGGGTGGAAATCGGGGTGGTTCTACATCACCGAGCCGCGTGACCCTAAATGGGCAGCGGCCCCTGAGTTCCGATCTGGCATCCCCACGCGGCTCACCTCCTGGCAAGAGAAGGGCCGGTCCTGGGGTAGTTCGAGAGAGCTGACCGGACTCCAAACATGTATTCAAAACATGGTGAACAAGAAGCTCAAACTTGTCAATGTAGTCCAGGTCATGCTCATCCACCGGATCCTCCCGTGCCAACAACGGGCTTTCAACTTGTGGGAGTTCGACCCGGCCCAGCACCGAACTCTGAACAGGCTCTTCGACACAACTCACAAAGATGCCTGGAAGGTGCTATTCCAGAGTGCCGAGGTTTCCCCTCCCACTACCGAGGACCGCGGATTCTGCGCAAAGCGCTAAGCCAGCGCGGTAAGCTGTTTTACCTCTCACAGGATACTTGTTTTCCATAGTTTGATTCTATGCGGGATCTAAGCTCCCGTACCTTTGACAGGACTGGCAGGAGACGGCCGGACAGATCGACTGTCCGGCTCCTTTGCCCGAAGGCCCAGCAGACGCTCTCCTGGCGAAGATGCTGACTCAGGCTCCTTATATGCTGCCGGAGAAGACCAAGAAGGCCAAGGGAACCCGAAAGAGTTCCCGACGCCAGGCGTCATCGGACTCACCGTCTGATGAATCTACGGCACACTCCTCCCCCGAAGACGAGGAGGCAGAAGAAGATGCTCCCCCTCCAGATGGGGGAGACGAGAAGAGGAAGGCCGCCCCAACTAGGGAGGCCGAAGGGTCTAAGAAGGGAAGGACTCTCCTTCCGGACAGTTCTACCACCGCCGCCGACGGCGAAGACGAGTGGCTGCCCAGGGTCAAGCCCCTGGGGAAGTCTTAAGTATTCGAGTACTAGAGTGACTCATAGCATTCCTCTGTTGCACTGCTTCCCCTAACGCCGAATATGATTATGCAGGCCGCCACGAGCCCGTATCGGTGTATCGTCGGACGGCTCCCTGGACTTGTCGGATATGGATAGCGATCCACTTCCGACCGCCACCTCCCCTTACCCTGCAGACGACGCCGAGGTATTGTCTCACGAGGCACCGGCTCGAGGGGAGACAGTTCCGGAGGCGCCTCAAGGCGACCATCCGGACTCCGGGAGCAGAGGAGACAGGGCCCCTGAGGGCTCCGACTTCGGCCCTCAACCGAACACTGCATCGGAACCTCTAGTGGTTCCGAACTCGGGCAGGCGGCCTTCTTCCAAGAGGGGCAAGACACCTGTACCGGTGACCTCTGCCCATCTAGAGGCGTCGGACAATCTGCTGGAAGCGCTTCGCAGCGCTTCCATCGACGGGGAGCACCGTACTATTATGAGTGCGGTGGTCCAGAAGGTTCAGTCCACCAAGAGCGGACTGACTGAAGCCTGTGCCAGCATTCTAACAGGCTTTGAGGTAAGTGTTTAAAATATAGGAAAAATATTACCGCATAGACAGTAGCCCCTGATGCTCTGTTCGGTGTTCACAAAGAAAAGCCGAACAGAGGATCAAACAATATCGTAGGAGACTTATATAAGTATGTCAATATGCGTATGCAGGCTTCGCTGCTGGCATCTGTCGCACTGACTGCGGAGGTCGTCGTACTGAAGCAGGACCTTAAAGGGTCCCAGGACGAACTTGGCCTTGCCAAGAGGCAGCTCGAGGAGAACAAAGGTAAGTAATACCTAGTTTATGGATATGTATAAAAAGAATGCGATTGCAAAATGACAGGATCATCATGAATTTGCCAGGGGCCACGACCGAAGTGGCGACCCTAAGGCAAGCGATGTCCGAGGCCGAAGATAAAGCGGCCAAGGAGCGCACCGAGCAGGAAAGGCAAGAGGCTCGGGTGGGCGAGGTGCAGCAAGATCTCCAGGATCTCGTGACGAAGCACGAGGCGTTGGAGCTTGACTCGAAGACGCGAGAGTCTGAGCTTGCCGCGGCCCTCGAGAGCGCAAAAAGTGCCAAGGCCGAAGCCCAAAAGGCCCTCCAGGAGATTGACGCGATGAAGAAAATAGCGGCGGGTAAGGCATTCTATATGCAAAGAAAGCATGTGAAAGTAAATTACCTATTACTTACCCGAATCCGGAGCTCTCCAGGAGCATTCGCAGATTTTCCCCGCAGTGTGTCGGATGCCACACAGTTTTACCAGGCCGAGGAGGGAAGCTCAACGAAGAAGTTGTTCTGGTCTTAGTATACTGGGACTGAACACCCGGTGCCTATGACCGACCAGCTGAAGCAGCTGGTCGAGCTACACAATGCGGCCGAACAGGCTATGAAGGGCTTTATAGTCTGGCTGTGGCCTGGCGACGCCCTTCCAAACAGCTACTTCGGCCTGATGAGGCGGCTTGTGGATGCCTGCCCACGGCTGGAGGTCGTCAAGCGGTCTGTCTGCATTGAAGGTGCACGTCGGGCTTTCGCCCGCGTGAAGGTGCAATGGGCCAAGCTAGACGCCGTGAAGCTGATCAAGGAGGGACCGCCGCAGGGCAAGGAGCATCGCGCCCCCGAAATTTATTATGAGGGTGTCCTGAAGGGTGCCCGTCTTGTAGCGGACGAATGTTCAAAGGATGTAATATTTGAGTAAACTTGCTCGCGTGATCCTGTATGATGAAAACTTGTTTCATATGCGCTATGCAACGCTTGTTTGAATTTAAAATATTACCTTTTGTTTGGCTGTTTATCCAATCTGAGAGATGGCTAGTCCTCGGCTTCTGCCCCCATGCCGCGAGTGCTGGGGTGTTCGGGATAAACCTGAGCACTCTTGTTCCCATTTTTGGGTCCTTGGAGGGAGGTGCTCAGCACAGCGAACAAGGCAACCGGACTAATAATGCTTTATCACTCTCACTTAGCCATAGAATTCTATAATTTTAAATTTTGGCGAGGCCCCTGGTATTCGGAAGGCCGAATTCAGGGCGTGATACACGCGTTTAAGCCGGACAGGACCGACTCCTCGCTCTAAGCGGCATAAGTCTTTAGGGACTCGAAACCTCGCCGAACAGCGACTAGTCTCTCGCCTTATCATGACAGTCAGTTTTAGCTTTCTCTACTGAGGTGCTTAGCCCAGCAGAATCGGGGCACAATCGCAGTAGTTCTCCTAGTGCTACCTTAGCCGATAGAGCGGAACATAAGGTACCAAAACATAGGAGCCGGGCAAACCCAACATTTGACCAAACACATGATTCGGAGTTGATGCATATAATGCTATAAGTTCGGGGTGCCGCACTTGTCAAAGTGTTCGGACTTCTCACACCATATTGTGGGGTACTTAAGCCCCTGGTGTGTTGGCCGTACCAAAGTGTACGGTTGCAAGGTGTCATTAATGAACACATATATATATAACAAGAATGCAATAATAGTCTTAATGTTATGCGTTGTTTATTCAAAGAGGTGCATTAAAGCAGAATGATACAGATAGTGCGATAAGCAAAAAGTAGGACTATGTCCCTTCCAAGGGCAAGCTGAGGAATAGTATTAAAGCAAATATTTCACTCGTTATCGTAATCCACCTGGGAGTTCCGTGGTGTGACATAGGTTTCTGCCTCTCTTGGTTGCTGCATCACGTGTTCGGCAATCATGCTGTCGGACAAGGTTTCCAGAGATTAAAGTCCTGAAAGAGAAAAATAACAAAGCAGGAAGCCCCTAGTGCAGTTTAGGCGGTGCCTTGGAGCGTGTCGTAGTTGTGCCCCCCTCCCCACCTGTGCCCATGGTATTTTTAATGCGTAGTTATGTACGCGTGGCACGGATTTCGCCGTTTGGCCGGGACTGGGGTGGGGGCCGCATTGCTACGCGAGCTCAGATCGTGCCAGGCGATCTAGTTGCTGATTACTCCGAGCGCGCTTGAAGGTGTCCGGGTCTTGAAACGCCGAACTGGTGGATTGCCTTGAGAGGCTGCTTTGCGCTTCTGCTGCGAGGGCCGCAGTGTGCTCCTCCGTCCGGAGAGAGCGCTTTGTGTTTCATTAACTGTAATAACCCCACGAGGTCCTGGCATCTTGAGCTTGAGGTGTGCATAATGCGGTACTGCATTGAATCTCACAAATGCGGTTCGCCCGAGCAGTGCATGATAACCACTGTGGCACGGGACTATATCGAAGATAAATTCTTCGCTTCGGAAGTTATCTGGGGATCCGAAGACCACTTCTAGTGTAATTGAGCCTGTGCAATGGGCCTCTACACCTGGAATGACGCCTTTATGGTCGTTTTTGTGGGTTTGATCGTTGAGGGGTCTATACCCATTTTGCGCACTGTGTCCTGATAAAGCAGGTCCAGGCTGCTGCCGCCATCCATAAGGACTCGAGTGAGGTGAAATCCATCAATGATTGGGTCTAGGACCAGTGTGGCGAATCCACCATCACGGATACTAGTGGGGTGGTCCCTGCGATCAAAGGTGATCGGACAGGAGGACCATGGGTTGAACTTTGGGGCGACTGGCTCCAACGCATATACGCCCCTGAGCGCACGCTTCTGCTCCCTCTTGGGGATGTGGGTTACGTATATCATGTTCATCGTCCGCACTTGTGGGGGGGAACCTCTTCTGTCTTCCGGTGTTCGGCTGCGGGGGCTCTTCCTAGTCATCGCTATGTGGCCCCTTATCTTTTTCTTCGGCAATTAACTTGCCGGCCTGCTTGAACACCCAACAATCCTTGTTGGTGTGGTTGGCTGGCTTGTCGGGGGTGCCGTGTATTTGACACGAGCGATCAATTATACGGTCCAAACTGGACGGGCCCGGAGTGCTTCTTTTGAATGGCTTTTTCCGCTGACCGGGTTTAGAGCCTTCGAATCCGGCATTGACTGCCGTATCTTCAGTATTATCGCTGTTAATGTGGCGCTTATGTTTGTTGCGACGTGACCTGCTATTGCCATCCTTGGTATCCGAAGTACCATGGTTCTTTGACATATTGTTACTGCGAGCCAGCTAGCTGTCTTCTCCCGCACAAAAGCGGGTCATGAGTGTCGTGAGGGCTGCCATAGATTTTGGCTTTTCCTGACCAAGGTGCCGGGCTAGCCACTCGTCGCGGATGTTGTGTTTGAAAGCTGCTAGGGCCTCTGCATCCGGACAGTCGACGATTTGATTTTTCTTTGTTAGGAACCGAGTCTAGAATTGCCTGGCCGATTCTTCTGGCTGCTGAATTATGTGGCTCAATTCATCGCCATCTGGTGGTCGCACATAAGTGCCCTGAAAGTTGTCGAGGAATGCGGCTTCCAGATCTTCCCAACAGCTAATGGACTCTGCTGGCAGACTGTTAAGCCAATGCCGCGCTAGTCCTTTGAGCTTTAGTGGGAGGTATTTGATGGTGTGAAAGTCATCACCGCGGGCCATGTGGATGTGGAGGAGGTAATCCTCGATCCAAACCGCAGGATCTGTTCTGCTGTCGTATGATTCAATATTTACAGGTTTGAAAGCTTCTGGGATTTGATGATCCATTACTTCGTCTGTGAAGCAGAAGGGGTGTGCGGCGCCTCTGTATTGGGCTATATCGCGACGTAGCTCGAATGGGTCTTGCCTGCTGTGTTCAGCCCGGCCGGATTTACTTTTACTGTATCCGGCGTGATGTTTATCGTCTCGCATAGTGGCGCGCCCTCGTGATCCGTAGATCGATCTTGCATGTTTTGCTTTGTCCTCCAATACATCTCGCAGGTCTGGTGTGTTTCCCCATGCTTTTTTATTTGAATGGCATTGGGGTGCCGGCTGAGCTTTTGGCTGGAATGCCTCTCTATCACATCCATGAGGTGGCCGATCAGCCGCGTCATACGCTTCTTCCTCCAGTCGAGGCAGCAACCTGCATTTTGGGCAACTCTTGGAGGGGCGCTCGAGTTTATATTCCTCGGCCGCGAGGAGTTCAGTCCATCTGTCAGCTAGCAGATCTTGATCAACTTGAAGCTGCTGCTGCTCTTTCTTAAGGCTATTTGCCGTGGCCATAAGTCGGCGCTTGAAGCTCTCTTGTTCGACGGGATCCTCTGGCACGGCGAATTCGTCATCGCCGAGGCTTGCCTCGTCTTTGGAGGGGGGCATGTAATTATCATCCTCCGCTTCTCCATCTGCCGCTCTCTCAGGAGGGCTGGCTCCTCCATCCTCCTGCTCTAACTCTTGATGGAGGAGGTTGTTGTTGTCTTCGGCACTATCCGGAGTGTTATTACCTCCTGTGCCGGTATCACCACTTTTTCTTTGGCGGGACTTAGAGCGGCGCCGCTGACGTCGGCGCTTGGCTTGCTTCTTGGAGGGGTCATCCTCCGCTGTCTCGCCGCCATTGCCTTCTTTGGGTGTATCCACCATTTATATATATCGTATGATGAGGTGGTTGTCCAGTGCCCTGTGGGCAGTGGTTCCTCTTCGTCTCCCGCATCATCGTCCATACCGTCGATGTCTTTAGAGTCGAAGTCGAGCATGTCGGTTAAGTCATCGACAGTGGCTACTAAGTGGGTGGTGGGTGGGCCGCGAATTTCTTCGTCGTCCGCATCCCAGTCCTGTCGAACATAGTTCGGCTAGGATCCTCCTGACAAGGAGAGAGACCTTAATGAGTTCAGTATATCGCTGAAGGGCGAGTGCTGAAAGATATCCGCGGAGGTAAACTCCATGATCGGCGCCCAATCGGATTCGATAGGAACGGGAGCAGGCGGTTCGGAGTCCGTCGCCGGAGAAAGATCCGGCAGTTTAACAATACAGCTCTCTTGCAAGGTAAGGTGGATGTTCGGCTCGATCGCCGCTAAGGGTAAGGCCTCCGTAGCAGGTTCCATCCACCCGTCCATGGACGGCGCAACTGGCTCCGAATTGAGGGTCGGAGCGGCTGCCAGTGCGATCTCCTGAAAACTGTCTGATGGTAGAGCTAAATCATACTCATCGTGACCGCGTGACGCACAAGGCGGAGGCTTGAATCCGTCGAAGATCAATTCTCCATGGACATCGGCCGTGTAGTTTAAGCTTCCAAACCTGACCTGGTGGCAAGGGGCGTAGCTCTCAATCTGCTCCAGATGGCCAAGCGAATTGGCAGCAGTGCAAAGCCGTCGAACACAAAGATCTGTCCGGGGAGGAAAGTCTCACCATGGACTGCATCGCTTGCGATGATAGTAGGAGCCATCAAACCTAACGACAACGACACAGAGGAACTCTCAATGAAAGCACCAATGTCGGTGTCAAAACCGGCGGATCTCGGGTAGGGGGTCCCGAACTGTGCGTCTAGGCGGATGGTAACAGGAGGCAGGGGACACGAAGTTTGACCCAGGTTCAGGCCCTCTTGATGGAGGTAAAACCCTACGTCCTGCTTGATTAATATTGATGATATGGGTAGTACAAGAGTAGATCTACCACGAGATCAGAGAGGCTAAACCCTAGAAGCTAGCCTATGGTATGATTGTATGTTGTCCTACGGACTAAAACCCTCTGGTTTATATAGACACCGGAAAGGGCTAGGGTTACACAAGGTCGGTTACAAAGGAGGAGATATACATATCCGTATTGCCTAGCTTGCCTTCCATGCCAAGTAGAGTCCCATCCGGACACGAGACGAAGTTTTCAATCTTGTATCTTCATAGTCTAACAGTCCGGCCGAAAGATATAGTCCGGCTGTCCGGAGACCCCCTAATCCAGGACTACCTCAATGGGACATCGAAGGTGGCTTCGCGATGATGACCCATGGAGAAAACGCAAAGATCTGTTCGATGGTGAAATCGAACCCCAAAGACGCCCGCGTACGAGGAGCGGCGAGGAAATAGACGAGCTATTTAAAAATTGGAAAAAGTGCTCGGAGCCGGGAAAGAAGTGAAAGGCGCCAGAGCCGCTACTGAAGGTATGGAAAACGAGGTCCGTTTTCTGGGACATGCCGTACTGGAAGATCCTCCGTGTGCCTCATAGCCTTCATGTCATGCATATCACGAAGAACGTGTGCGAGAGTCTGCTTGGTACCCTACTCAACATGCCAGAGAGGACCAAAGATGGGCCGAAAGCAAGGGCAGACTTGAAATCAATGGGCATCAGGGAGGAGCTTCACGGTAATGATGATGATGATGAGGCAAAGCAGGACACGGAAAGTCGTCGCAAAGGCAAAAAGGCCAAGAAGAAAGGAAATGACTACCCTCCCGCGTGCTTCACTCTATGTCAGGAGGAGATCGAGCAGTTTTTCACGTGCCTCGTAGGAGTAAAACTTCCTTACGGTTACGCGGGGAAGATAAGCAGATACCTAGACTCAGCGAAGCAGAAGTTCAGCGGAATGAAGTCTCACGACTGTCACGTGCTGATGATGCAGATACTTCCAATTGCAATCCATGGGATTATGGACGCGCACGTCCGTGAAACGCTATTTGGCCTATGCAACTTTTTTGACGTCATCTCTCGGAAGTCGGTTGGCGTGAGGCAACTCGGAAGACTATAGGAAGAGATCATGGTGATACTATGCGAGCTTGAGATGTACTTCCCGCCCGCATTCTTCGATGTTATGGTGCATCTGCTGGTCCAAATCGTGGAGGATATCATCCAGCTCGAGCCGACGTTCCTGCACAACATGATGTCGTCCGAAAGGATGAATGGTGTCATCAAAGGATACGTTCGCAACATGTCACGTCTACAGGGAAGCATAGCCAGGGGCTTTCTGACCAAAGAGTGCATCTCCTACTGCACGAATTATCTAGGCATCGAGAACCCCGTTGGTCTGCCCGTCAACAGGCACCTCGGCAGGCTCGCTGGATGGGGTCAGCGCGATGGTCGCCGCTAAATGCATGTCGACTTCGAGGGTCGACTCGCCGACTTTTTGAAAGAGAAAACCTAGTCGCGCTACAACACATAGACGTGGTCGATCCTTGGGTCGTAGAGCACAAAACCTTTGTTGAGAAGACGTACAATGACCGAGGCCAACAGAGGACGGACGGAGATATAATCAAAGAGAGCAACTCATGTTTCATGCGTTGGTTCAAGGAGAAGCTTCTGTCGTACCCTTTACATGAGGATTCTTCCGCGGAAGAAAAACTCATATTGGCCTTGTCACAGGGCGCCGAGCACAACCTGATGACCTATGAGGCGTACGATATCAACGGTCACACATTCTACACCGAGGACAAGGAGATGAAGAGCGATGGTTATCATAACTCCGGGGTAACGATTGAATCCTACACTGATAACGACAAGGACATATACTATGGAAGGATCGAGGAGATCTGGGAGTTGAGCTACGCTGGAGAGAAGGTCCCGATGTTCCGTGTCAGATGGGCCAAGAGCGTCCTAAAAGAAGACCGATATTTCACCACCATGGTTATACCCGAAGCCAAATCCAAGACCGCGGGCGCAAACATCACCGCGAAAAATGAGCCATGGGTACTGGCTTCCCAAGTGGACCAATGCTTCTTCATTACCGACCCGTCAAAGCCCAGTCGTGTTCTCGTGAGGAGTGGCAAACGGAAGAACATCGGAATGGATGGAGTCGCCAATGAGCAAGACTTCGACAAGTACGGTGACCCAAATATGGAACATGACGACGACGATGAAGTGCCATACACCACAAGAAGAAGCAGGATCACCCTACCTAAAGGACGTCCGTTCAACAAAAAAACTCCATTTGCGAAAAAGAAGGGCAAGAAGATTGTGAAAAGATAGCTAGCTAAGATCGATTGTATTTAAATCATAGTCTTCATTTCTCGATTGTATTTCGACATATGGAAATGGGCAGCACTTTTTGAATTCATCAATATTTTGAAATCTGATGATATTTTTTCATATTCATCAATGTTTTCTAAAAAATTATTAGATGCAACTAAAAATCCAAATAAAATCAAATAAAAAATTTGATGATATTTGTTCATATTCATAAATGTTTTCATATTCATATTTTTTCATATTCATAAATGTTTTGAAATCTGATGATATTTTTCCACATTCATAAATGTTTTCAAATTTGATCATCATTTTCTAAAAAATTATTAGATGCAACTAAAAATCCAAAAAAATAGTTAGTAACGGCGCACCAGGGGAGGGTGCGCCATTGCTATGAAGGTATTTATGGCGCACCCGAATGAGGTGTGCCATTGATATACAAATTTTTATTTTTATTTAGTCTTGTATTTTATTTTTCAGTGTTCCTTTTCCTGCTTAAATTTCATGGGCACTTTTTGAATTCATGAATATTTTTTCAAATTTGATGATATTTTTTCATATTCATAAATGGTTTACCAATTCACAAATGAATGCAACTAAAAATCCAAAAAAAATTACTAATGGCGCACCGCTAGGTGGTGCGCCATTGCTATCCAAAAAAGTTACTAATGGCGCACCGCTAGGTGGTGCGCCATTGCTATCCCTCCCCTGACTAAAATCCCCAATCCCCGATCCCCAATCTCACATCTCTCTCAGCCCCCCCCCACTGTGCGCCGCTGCCCAGACCCACTGCGCGGACGCCCCTACGTGCGCCGCCGCCCCCGCGCCCCCGCCGCCTCCCTCTCCCCATCCTCCCCTTCACCCCGAACCCTCCCCCGCTCCACCTCGCCGCCGATGACCCCCTGCCCCTGCCTTAACAAGCTGCTTCGCTTCGTCTCCTTCTCGCCCTGCCTCCTCGCCGTCGTCGTCGCCGCGCCACCAGGGCCTCGTCTCTGGCGCTGCCACAGGCGCCATTCTGACAACCCCTTGGGCTCCGCTGCCGGATCCAACTCCTCAACCACCGCAGGACAGCGCAGGTACCCAAGTTCGTCCCCTTCTCCTTCTTGCTTATCTAATCTAAGCCGGATCCCAACTAATTTGGTTGTTCTTGTTCTACAAGATCGCCACTGAGGGGCCTTGCACCGCGCCGTAGCCCTCCGCCCTCAAGCTCAAGGCCCACGCCAAGTGGTAGATTCTGCCTCCCTTGCCTCACTCGAATCCTTAAAATCTGGATCCACCTTCTGCCACAGTTGGGTTTAGCCTAATGTTTCTAGGGGTCAGGGCTTAGGAGATCGGTTGGATATGTCTAAACTTAGCTTTTGTTGCTACAGGGACTGCCCATGGGATGTGAACAATGGTGTAATTTCTGAGTTGGACCGACCAGGAGAGATTGTTCATGATTAGTATATCCCCAATTTCAACTGTTGCTAACTTTCTAGCTAGAGTTCTTGATACATACTTAGAATTGGTCCACTGATTATCTAGGTTTGATGCACCGGATTTGTCCCAAGGTTGTCGATGGTTTTCACCAATTGATTGTGTGTTTGCATTGCCTGCTTGTGCACTTTACTTTAAATCTGAGCATCCAAGTCCTTATATTTACTGCAATAGATCTAAATCCAGTAATGTCATTTGTGATCAAGGTTGCATAATTATGTAGGGCTTAAGAGTTTCACTTTGATGATGATGCCCTTTGCTGCTCTAGATTTTTCATATATGGGCACTGGAACTCGCGCATCTATTATTTCGCAGTGAACATGTAACCTTTTTGCTTTTGCTCTGCCTGTGCTTCCTCAGTTTGCTAGCTACATCTCTAGGTTCTTGATTGGCTTCACTAGTTGATTGGTTGTTTGCATTGTCTGTTTGTGCTACTTTCCCCCGAGCACCCATGATCTATATTGAAGAATGTTACTTTTCAATTCTGATTATGCCGAATAGTTGTGTAGGGGTAAGAATTTTCACTTTGAAGATGCCTTTGGTGTTCTGGATGTTCCAATATGAGCACGAGAACTCAGATGTCTACTATTTGCATTGAATAGATATTAGCAGTTGACCTCTTTGCTTATGCTCTGTCTGCGCTTCTCAATTTGGAAAGTCAATTCAGTTTACCTTGTACCTTATTGATTGAGCACTTACTAGGTAATTTTAGCTTATAATACTAGGTAATTGCCATCTGGATGTGAAGTGCATAACTAGTATATCCCCAAGTGCATCTGGTGCTAGCTTCCTAGTTGTAGTTCTTGTAACAGACAGAGAGTTGGTCCACTAGTTATGTAGGTTTGGTGCACACGTGCATAGGAAGCAAGCCTTCTTGTGCTAGTTTATGGGTTCTCTAGGTTCAGTTACATGTATAATAAATTGGTAAATTATCTCTAGGTTTTATATAGGATCTGTCAATTGCTTCTGCGTTTCCATTGCCTCTTAGTGCTACTTTTACCTGAACATCCAAGTTCTTATATTCAATGTAACTGATCTAGATTTTCAGTTATTGCACTTCTGCAGGTTTGGTGGGAGTGGTTATGTGTAATGCATGTCTTTGCTAGGATCAGACAGTTATAGTGAAAGGCTTCTGTATAAAGAAAAGAAAATGTGATCATGGTGGATGAATTATGTACACTAGTTAGAGCATTAGTGTGGTTTGCTGGTGAGAAGGGAATCAAGGGATACACATTGTGGGGGTGATGCTGACTAACACTTTGACAAACAAATTCAGAATTTGCTGGACTATATGTTCATTGGTACTACTTGTGATGATGCTGCTGTACTACTTGGAAATTTTGTCAACTTGTGATGTTGCTGCAGTACCCCGAGAGGTGCTTGAGTTTGCCGGAATGTCGATTAACTTCCGTTCCGGCAAATTCGGGTACTCCATATGTCCTATTTTCAGCAAAGGTCATGCTGAATTTTTCCGTGAATTTTAGCATGACTTTGCTAAAAATAGGACATATGGGGTACTTTTGACTAATGCATGGGCCGGGGTATCTTAGTACTTAATTAAGTAGGATCAACTGCCCCTTTATTCTTGCTGCATTAAACCATAGGTGACAATGGAGCCAAGTGATTAGGCCCAACTTAGAATTCTCCTTCCCTTTTCTTGATAGGGTATATTATTAGAAGATACCCATATATATCAGTCAACCTAGGGTGCCTCGGCATCGATAAACCCAAAATGATGAAAACTTAACTTAGCATTTAGGGTGCCTCAGTGTCGACAATCCCCTAAATGATAAAACCTTGGCTTTTAGGGTGCCTCGGTGTCGATAAAAACCTAAATGATGAAAGCTTAGGCTTTTAGGGTGCCTCGGTGTCGACAAACCCTAAATGATAAAATCTTAGCTTTTAGGATGCCTCAGTGTCAACAAATCCTAAATGATGAGACCATGATCTTGTTCCTTGACAATAACCAACTTTTTGACCAAACTTTTTTCCTATTTAGAGCGAAACATGGCCCACAATGATGAGGCCGGCGGTTCGGGCAAGGCATTCTGGGAGCTGTCCCAAGAGATGGAGCAAGAAGCTCACCGCTATGAGGATGCCGCGGAAGACACCGATCCTGACTATACAACCCCTAGTGGCGTCGGGGATGATACCACTGATGGTGCCACCGAGGATGCCACCACTGATGATGGCAGCGCACACACAGATGGCAGCCAACCGAAGAGGCAACGGAAGGACCGGCACCCGAACATGCTCGACACCGTCAAGGAGGAATTTACTGAAGTGTCCTCCGAGGGGCATTGAACGGTGCCCAAAGAAATAGTCAAGGGGTATGCGGGACAGCTCGGGTGCATTCTCCGGAGCACCATCTCGATCAACACCGAGAACCTAAGGCATCGTGATCGAGGGAATTTGTGCAACCTCCTCTTCATGAAGCTGCACGAACGATACAAGTTCCCCGGTGACTTCGCAAACACAAGCCTCGCAGGGAATAAAGTGAACAGTGCCGCCCTCACGAAGATGAGCACGGCCCTGGCTACTTGGAGAGCCGCGGTGGAGAGAATGATTGAAAAAGGTGACAGTTATGAGAAGATCAAGGAGAAACATCCTTCGATCATCGAAGATGACTACCTGGAGTTCAAGATCAAGTGCGAGAGCGACGCAACCGTGGAATCAAGTCAGTGTGGGAAAGAGATGCGGGACTTGAACTTAGGGCTCCACAAACTCAGTCCCGGCGGTTATAGAGTGGCGGAACCTATATGGGACAAGGAGGACGAGGAGTGTTCCGAGCAAGGCCTATGGCCCCTCTTCGAGAAATACCGTGACAAGCAGACCAGGAACTATGTCAGGGCCCGGTACAAGGTGGACCCGGTAACCAAGGATCTTATCGCGGATCCGAAGACCAAGGTGCTTGAGCGTGTTCTGGTAAGGAATACACCCCCGCGTAATTAGCTCCATATGGTTGCATTCTAATTAATGAAGCCAATTTTCTAAATGGTTCACGTTCCTTCCGTAGGACACTAAAAGCAGTAGCGCGGGGTCGTCTCAGAGCTCGCCTTTCGACACCCCTTTAAATAGGGCGTTGAACGTAATGAAAAACAAGGATAAGCTCAGTAAGCCGTCGTCAGCTGGTCATGTGGCCGGTAAAGGCTTGTCCACGAAATGGTCGGAGTACTATACCGTTGGGCGAAAGGAGAGAAATACCAGCTTGGAAAGCCAGGAGCGTGAGGTTCAACAACTCAAGGCACAAGTGGCGTGCATTCCGGAGATCGTCGAAGAGCAAGTGCGAGACCAACTGGGAGCGACGATCACCGCCATTATGCCTACCTTGGTTTCTGGGCTGCAGGAGTGGATTGCGGGCGGCCAACAGGGGCCGCCCTCGATTCCTAGCTTCACGGGCAGCAACTCGCGCAACGTGCCGGTGGCGCCATTGGTGTCTCCGGCGGAGGCGGCATTGGTGTCTCCCGCGGTGGCACCGGCATTGTAGCTTAATGAACCCGAGTGTGGGAAGAATATGCCGGCCAGCACCTCGGCAGCAAGCGGACCCTTCGTTAGTTGCACGCCCGCCGTTGGCGGTGCCTCGACATTAGCCCAGCTCGATGCCATCACGGTAACTAATTAAGCCTCTCGATTGATGACTTCATCTCCTTACCTTTGACTGGGCATCCCTGACGCCCTACATGTTTTCGCAGGGCGCCGCCGATGTTCCGTGCACTCTCATGCACTTCGTGAACGACGAGTTGGTCGATGTCGCCAAGGGCAGAATCATTCAACCGGGCAGCCGCGCGTTCCACGGTAATCAGATGCCACCCACCGTTTATAGGGTTCAACTGGTTCGGGTGCTGTCGGGCTTTGACGACTTGTTACCTCTGTATCGACCCCATGGGGCTGACGAAGATGATGTGATGACCCTCATTGCCTGCATAAGCTGGCCCATGCTTTGGCCGAAGAGCCAGATTCATTTGGGGGCGGGGGACACCACCCCACAGACAACACAGCTAGTCGTGCCGGCACCAAGCCATGGCAAGACCCCCATAACGCTACCGGACATGCCAGACATGCATATGGCACATGATCTGGACATGCATATGGCACAGGATCCGGACGACGAGGACAACGACGGAGGTACATTTACCAGGGTCGATAAGTACTTCAACGAACATGGGTACGGTGAAAAATTCTTGGGGCCTTCTCAAGAACCCAACCCTGCAAAAGACGATCTAGCTGGTACCGCGGAGAAACCCAGTTGCAATAGGCATCGTCTGGCGTTCAGTTCTCAGGAGACGCCTCCAGCTGCCGCCTTCACCGAGCCTCAGATAGCCGAGGTGCAAAATATTATCAGCCCCAACACACTCAAGAAGGTTGTCTGTGAGCAGAACTCAATCCCATTACAGCAGAAGAAGAGGGGAAGAAAAGAAAGAGTAACAAGGGTGCGAGCCAGCTGGCACCGAGTACGATCCGTGCTCAGGACGGGCCACCTTCACCTAAGGATATCTCGAGGAGGGTGCATGTGGCGGGTAGGCCGATGCTACCGACTAATCTACTCAATGCTGAAACTGGTGCTATGCGGAGTCTGCATGATAGTGTTCTTTCTTTGGAGAAGCGCGTCTCCGAGAGAATGATGTGGCATACCCGGTTTTCGTGGCCAAGGTGCCAGAGGGCAAGGGCTTTGTGGATAGCGCCATCGGGGGTATGATCGTCATGCGGTTTGATGACATCTTCACTGTGTTTAACCTTCATCCGCTGCACTACACCTTCGTTCGGCTATTTTCGCTGAGTATGGAGATGTTAATCATTAGAGACAAGACCCCAGACATCGTGATAGTCGACCCCTTCTACATGCGTGCCAAGATCTTGGGCAGTGCTGGGGACCGGCAAGTCACGAGTTCATACCTCGAAGGCATCATTCTGGCAAACCCAGATAAGGATAACTTCCTCGTGCCTTACTTTCCCGAGTAAGTCATCCCCTCACTGCCCCGTAACATATGATTTCTTAGATTTCGATCGTTCTTTTTTTTCTAGCATTCCGTGTTTTGTGCAGTGACACACATTGCACACTCATCCTCTTAAGACCGAAATATTCCATGGCCACGGATTTCGACTCGGACTGTCAGTCGAAGAAAGGCTACACAAATATCAAGAAAGTTCTTGATGATGTTCTCCCCGGCTACGCCAGATCTGGAGGCACCTTCAGCAGGCCAATTCGTAGGTACGGCAAGCACGTGTTCGCCCACAATACGACATTCCCCTGTGTCAAGTAGCCGCCTGGCGGTCAGAAGGATGCCTACTACGCCCTCCATCACATGCCGGCAATCGTACGGGACCATAATCACCTTCTGCTACCAAATAATCTCAAAGATTGGGCCGCAAGCTTGTCGGCAATCCAGGACGTGGACATCAGACAAGAATTCTTTCGCATCCAGTCGGAGTTTGCGGAAATCATCCATCAAGATGTCCTTCATACCTCAGGGCAGTTCTATCTCAGATATCAACCGTCCAACAGTGAGATAGAAACAATGCTACAAATGCAGGCTGACAACACCCGCGATTTCATGACCATCACGACAGACGGCGGCTTGATCCATGCTCCGGTCCCTGAGTCGAGTCGAAAGTAGTGATGCTATGTAGTTCTGAAATATCGATTAGCTCATGTTGTAATTAAACTTTAATGAACTTGTATGTCTCTTTGGTTTGGACAGTCGTTCAACTTATATGTAATCGATGCTATTTATTAGTAGGACCATGAATCGTGCTATTAATGTGTTGCTTTTCTCTTCCGATCCTTTTGTTGCATACTTATATATTGCTTATGTATTGTCTGTGAATTGCTACTAACGTTTTGTTTGGCTAGTGCATAGAGATGTCGTCGTATGTCGTGTACAAGGGTAAGGTTCTCGGAGTCTACGATGACTGAGAGGAGTGTCGGAGACAGATTCACCGTTTCAGCGGTAACAGTTACAAAGGGTACACCACTAGGGCGGAGGCGGAAGCTAGATACGCGCGCTATCTAGCGGGAGAGAGGAGGGAGCGGAGGAGGAACCAGATGAACACCAGTTTCATCGCGGTGATGCTCATCGTGATGACAGCAGCTCTCTTCTATGTGATGGTAGTTTAGATGATCGATATCGACTTGTAATGTGAAGAAAAACTCTCTACTCGCGGTCTCGAGACTTGTAATGTTCTAACTTTATTCGGTCTTTTGAATTCGGAGACTAATATGATGAATTGTATTCCAAGACTAATCTTCTATTGTATTCGATGAATATGTTGTTTATATGTTGTGCTGTGTATATTCTGTGCAGTAATATATTTTGTAACCTGTGCAAATATCAGAAAAGAAAAAAATTCCTAATATTCATACTAGTGGCGCACCACACTGCACTTTAGTGGCGCACTACAATAAACACACTAGTGGGGCACTAACTAGAAGTGCGCCATTAGTAACCCAGAGCACAAGGTAAATATGCCCCCCTGGGAGGCATAGTAATGGCGCACCGTTTGACATACTAACGGCGCACTCCCTGGTGCGCCACTATTGTCTGGTATACTAATGGCGCACCAGGGGGCGCCATTAGTATTAGTTACTAGTGGTGTGATGATAGTGGCGCACCTGTAGTGCGCCATTAATGGCCAAAACAGGTGCGCCACTAATTAGCATTTTCCTAGTAGTGATAGGAGACTCTCCATATAAAAAACAAGGTTCTACTTTGAAGCACAAGTGTTGTAAAGGATACTAACAATGCCCCTTCTATCTTTGTTTATTATTATTTTTTCTTTTTTTTTCTTTTCTTTCATTGTCCGGAGTCTCATCCCGACTTGGGGGAATCATAGTCTCCATCATCATTTCCTCACTAGGGCGCTGCTCTAAAAATGAATAATGATGATCATCATACTTCTATTTACTTATAAATCACAAGAAATAAAACTTATAACTCGATACCTATGACAAAGTATGACTCCATATAAATGCCTCTGGCATGTACCAGGATGTGCAATGATCTAGCGTAACATGTATGAAAAATGATGAATAGTGGCTGAGCCACAACTACTATGTCAGCTATATGATCATGCAAAGCAATATGACAGTGAATGCTCAAGTCATCAAATGGAAGCGGTGGAAGTTGCATGGCAATATATCTCGGAATGGCCATGGAAAAGCCATAATTGATAGGTATGGTGGCTGTTTTGAGGAAGATTTAATAAGGCTTATGTGTGATAGAGCGTGTCATATCACGGGGTTTGGGTGCACCTGCGAAATTTGCACCACGTCTCAATGTGAGAAAGGGCAATGCACGGTACCGTAGAGGCTATCAAATTGCAAAAAAGTAAGAGTGCATATAATCCATGGACTCACATTAGTCATAAAGAACACATATACTTATTGCAAAAGTTTATTAGCCCTCGAAGAAAAGTACTACTACGAATGCCCCTAGGGGGATAAATTGGTAGGAAAAACCATCGCTCATCCCCGACCACCACTTATAAGGAAGACAATCAAAAATAAATCATGCTCCAACATCATAGCATAATGAGAGACTATACGTGCATGCTTTGGGAATCACAAACCTTAACACCAATATTCTTACTAAAGCATAATTACTCATCAACATAACTCACATATCACATCATAATATCTCAAAACTATTACTAAGAATCAACTTTATTGTGTCCAATGATCTTCATGACATATTTCTTTTCTTTATCCTTCTTGGATATCTTTCACTTTGGGACTAATTTTCATGTGTTTCTTTTCATAAGATCAAACAATAAGTGAAGATCATGAGCATCACAAATTTTCTTTCTCTCAAAATAATTTAAGTGAAGCAAGAGAGAATTTCTTCAAAATTTTACTAACTCTCAAATAAATCTAAGTGAAGCAAGAGAGCATTTCATCAAAAATACTAAAGCACACCATGCTCAAAAAGATATAAGTGAAGCACTAGAGAAAGTCCTAGCTCATAAAAGATTTAAGTGAAGCACAAAGAGCAATTATAATAAGTCATGACATAACTTTGGCTCTCTCAAATAGGAGTGTTCAGCAAGGATTGATGACTTAAAACACAAAATAAAACAAGCAAAGACTCATATCATACAAGACACTCCAAGCAAAACACATATCATGTGACGAATAAAAATATAGTCTCGAGTAAAATACCGATAGTTGTTGGAAGAAAGAGGGGATACCACTCGGGGGGCATCCCCAAGCTTAGTTGGTTGCTCATTTTTTGATAATAGCTTGGGATGCCGGGGCATCCCCAAGATTAGGCTCTTCCATCCTTCCTTCATCCATCGTAAGATAATGCAAAACTTGAAAACTTCAATCACACAAAACTCAACAAAACCTTCATGAGATCCCGTTAGTATAAGAATAATAAACCACTACTATATGTGTTGTATCAAACAAATTCATATTTTGTTCTTGTATTATATATACTGTATTCCAACTTTTCTATGGCAAAAAATCATCAAACAAAACCATAGAGCCATCAAAATAAGCACACAACACAAAGAAAACAGAATCTGTCAAAATAGAATAGTGTGTAGCAATCTGACTATATCGAATACTTCTGTAACTCCAAAAGTTCTGAAAAATTAGGACGACCCGAGAAATTTGTATATTGATATACTTCAAGTAGAATGGATATTTTATCGCTCTCTGGTAAAAAATTAAAATTAATTCCTTGAGCGTAAAAGTTTCTGTTTTTCAGCAATATCAAACAATTATCACCCAAGAAGATCCTAAAGGCTTTACTTGGCACAAACACTAACTAAAACATAAATAACAGAATCATAATAGTAGCATATTTGTGTAAACACTCAAGAATAGAAAGCAAAAATAAAAAAGAAAATTTATTCATTGGGTTGCCTCCCAACAAGCGCTATAGTTTTACGCCCTTAGCTAGGCATAAAGCAAGGATCTAAGTTTTGTCATCTTTGGTTCGAGATCCATAATATGCCCTCATGATTGATTCATAAGGTGGCTTAATTCTAGTTCTAGGGAAGTTTTCCATACCCTTCCTCAAAGGAAACTGAAACTTAATATTGCCTTCTTTCAAATCAATCACGGCACTGATAGTGCGTAAAAATGGTCTACCAAGAATAATTGGACAAGAGGGATTACAAACAATATCAAGAACAATAAAATCTATGGGCACATAATTTCTATTTGCAAGAATAAGAACATCATTAATTCTTCCCATAGGCTTTTTAATAGTAGAATCTGCCAAGTGCAAATTCAAAGAACATTCTTCAAGAGTAATAAGACCAATCACATCACATAAAGATTTCGGAATTGTAGAAACACTAGCACCCAAGTCACACAAAGCAAAACACTCATAGTTTTTAATCTTGACTTTTATAGTAGGTTCCCACTCATCATGCAATTTTCTAGGGATTAAAACTTCCAATTCCAATTTTTCTTCAAGAGCTTTCATCATAGCATCAACAATATGTTTAGTAAAAGCCTTATTTTGTTCATAAGCATGGGGTGAATTTATCATGGATTGCAACAAAGAAATACAATCAATCAAAGAGAAACTATCATAATTAAAGTATTTGTAATCCAAAAGAGTGGGTACATCACTAGCTAATGTTTTGACCTCTCCAAACCCACTTTCATCAATTTTCTCAACAAGATTTTTACCCTCCGAAATATTGGGACACCTTCTACCTAAAGTTGAATCTTCTCCAGTCCCTTTTTCATCAATATTATCTTTACTAAACAAGGAATCAATAGAATAAACACCAATCATTTTAAGATCATCATCACTTTTATCCTCTAATGAGATTGGTTTGGCAGCCATTTGATTTAATAGAGTAGCTTGTGCATCGGATATTTTTACTAGCAAACTTTTAGCAAAAGCATACTTAGATTGAAGATTGCAAACTTCTCTACTAATATCATCAAGTTTTTTTGTGATAGCATCCAGCACAACAAAGTGCTCCTTAAGTTCTTCAGTAAAATACTTATTGTGCTCAAATTGTGTAGTCATATATTCCCTAGTAATTCTCTCAATTTCAAGCAAATATTTGGGTAAGGAACATCATAATATTTTCTTTGAGGCATCATGACTACGCAAACAAGAAAACACACAAAAACAGATCTGGCAAGAAAACGGCAAAAGAAAAAGAGAGGTGAATAAAACGACAAATTTTGTGAAGTGGGGAAGAGGAAAACGAGAGGAAAATGAGAAATGATGTAAATTGCGAGGAGATGAGATTTGTGATTAGGAACCTGGTTATGTAGAAGATCCTCCCCGACAACGGCGCGAGAAATTCCTTTTGATTGCTCCCTGACTATAGCACCAGAAAACTCCTGTCTGCTAGGACTACAAAGGTATTTCCCCAAAGAGGAGGGGATGATGTAGCACATCGAAGGTAGGTATTTCGCTCAGTGATGAAACCAAGGTTATCGAACCAGTAGGAGAACCAAGCAACACAACATAAACAGCTCCTGCACACAAAAAACAACACCTCGCAACCTGACGTGTTAAAGGGGTTGTCAATCCCTTCCGAGTAACGATGCCAGAAATTTGTAATAGATTGAAATAATAGATCATAAATAAAATAAAGTGCAGCAAAGTATTTTTGTATTTTCGGTTTAAAAGATCTGAATAAAAATGCAAAGGAAATAATAGTGGCTTCTCTCGAGAAAGATAGCAAATGAGGGGTAAACAAATTACTGTTGGGAAATTGATAGAACCTCAAATAATTATGATGATATCCATGCAATGATCATTACATAGGCATCACATCCAAGATTAGTAGACCGACTCCTGCCTACATCTACTACTATTACTCCACACATTGACCGCTATCTAGCATGCATCTAGTGTATTAAGTTCATGAAAAAACAGAGTAATGCAATAAGAACGATGACATGATGTAGACAAGATCCGTTAATCTATTTCGTAGATATAGATCTCATCTTTTTATCCTTAGTAGCAACGATACATACGTGTCGGTTCCCTTTCTGTCACTGGGATCAAGCACCGTAAGATCAAACCCACTACTGGGCACCTCTTCCCATTGCAAGATAAATAGATCAAGTTGGCCAAACAAAACCCAAATATCGGAGAAGAAATATGAGGCTATAAGAGAATATGCGTATAAGAGATCAAGGATACTCAAATAACTTTCACGGATATAAAAAGATATGACTGATCATAAACTCAAAGTTCATCAGATCCCAACAAACACACCGCAAAAAGAGTTACATCATATGGATCTCCAAGAGACCATTGTATTGAGAATCAAGAGAGAGGGAGAGTTGAATCCATCTAGCTACTAACTACGGACCCGAAGGTCTACAAAGAACTTCTCACGCATCATTGGAGAGGCACCAATGGAGGTGGTGAACCCCATCTGAGATGGTGTCTAGATTGGATATTGTGGTTCTGGACTCTGCGTCGGCTGGATGAATATTTCGTAAACTCCCCTAGGGTTCTGGTATTTTGGGGGTATTTATAGAGAAAAGAGGCGGTCCGGGGGCACCCGAGGTGGGCACAACCCACCAGGGTGCGCCTGGGCCTCCTGGCGCACCCTGGTGGGTTGTCCCCTCCTCGTGACTCCCCCCAGGTGCAACCAGGGCCCATCATGTTCCTTCTGGTCCATAAAAAATCTCCGTAAAGTTTCGTGGCATTTGGACTCCGTCTGATATTGATTTTCTGCGATGTAAAAAACACGGAAAAAAAGGAACTGTCACTTGGCACTATGTCAATAGGTTAGTACCAAAAAATGATATAAAATGACTATAAAATGATTATAAAATATCCAAGATTGATAATATAACAACATGGAACAATCAAAAATTTGGAGACGTATTAGGCGTCAACGGATAGCCGGACCGGCAAGGATGATGCGGATCTCTCTCCTAATGATGGGTTAGCGGTTCGATGATGATGGCAGCTTTCGAAACGTGTGCATGTGGTGTATGCTTTAGGTCTGCTGCACCGGTAGTTGCTTCCAATATGTTATCTGGATGGATCAGCTATGACACCGGTTTTAGATCTGGCGAGTGAGAGCACTCCACATTATTGAGTTTGCAGGTGTGAGTGGTGGCTTCGGGTGGCTTGATGTATATATGTTCTAGTTAGTGTTGAATAATTAATAAAGATAATTGTATGCATCAATTGATGCGGATGTCGGGGGTTTAACCTCCTTTTCCAAAAAAACACTCTACAAATGCCTCTAGGCCATTCTCCCTCCTATCCTCTCACTGCGCCTCCACTGGAGGGCCGCAAACAAAGACCTGGCGGGGCGTTTCATGCGCATCAGGGCTCACCTGGTGATGCATGCGTGATAGTGGTGTGTGGCACTCAATGGAGTGGTGCGAGCGCGCATTGGGCGCGGAGGTGCATGCTATGCCGGGATGCTGGCTAGGGCCGACTAGGTGTGTTTATGGTGGTGGCGCTGTTGGGTGAGGGTGTGGCCCAGCAAGTGTTCAACAATAATGCCTTCAAGAAGGAATGATGATCAAGGGCCATTGCCACTGGATCCAATCACTAGAGGCCAGAATCTATGTTTTCACCAAGAAGATCAAGTTTGAACATATCCTGTCAAAGACTCAAATACGGTAATAACCCAAGAACATCATTGCTAGATATAACCCACTAGGGTTAGACCTTGGGGTTTCACCACGAAGCTCGCTAACATGTTCTCAAGAAGCACCACCAAATCGGGTTTGTCGTATGTTGTCGCCACCACTCTTCTGTGATCCCAACAACTACAGGCGCTTGGCTAGAAATTCCACCGTCGTCACTGCACAGCCATGCCTTCTCTGTCAAGCCGCTATCCGTAGATCACATCTCAATGCCGAAGGCAAGCTTGTCGGTGTGAGAGCGACCACACTTCACAAAGGAGCCTTTCGGTTGCATCCGACAACCTCTCCAAAACAAGCTGCCCACCGTACGAACTATATTTAGAGAGATGAACCCTAACCAAGAGCCATCAGTGGTTGCCTCAATCTGCAGATCGAGTGCTATAGCACCACCACACACATTAACTTGCTGCCTCATCCTAGGGAACCGATTGGAGGAGAGACTGCCGCACCGATGTGACCTCGCCGATTGCCCACAAGGGTACCAGCTGATCAGGTGGCCGCATGCTTGCCGCTCCGTCTTCCTGTCTCAGAACTACGGTGTTACCATGATCTGCCGCTCCAACTTCGAGCGCCGACTAAGGAAAAGTATACTGTATGTACGCATATACATCAGCAAGTCAAACAATGAAAAGTGTGCCATGATAGTTATACCCTATGTATACCAGTAGTTGTCCGTGCTGAATAGTAGGACCTAGCTAGCTATGATGGTTGTCACTATACATTGTCAATCGTTCTTTCTATGCTTCGGGATTTTTCTTTTTGTGCCTTTGCTAGCATGCTTCTTTGTGTGTATTGGCTGTGTGCATTTTAGTTATGCAGAGGGCAGGTGTAGCTCATTATAATTGTATCCTCGATGCTATATTTTGAGTCAATAAAGCCACTCTTTATCGAAAAAAGCTAAAGAGCCGCCACATTAACTCTCAAAAGACTTGTCCTGATTTGAATGACAAGGTCAAGGAAATTACACATGATCCAGCTTTTGTTGCAGAATATCATGTTCACACCGGGAGTAGTACATTTCGTGCCGTTTACTAGCTAGAGCAAAAGAAATGTAAACTTCATTAGTCATTTTGTGCCTTTCTTCTAGCTACTAATACATATAGGTTGAAAGATATATCTATGGAAGAGGTGATCACAACACATACATGTGACATTCTAAAAAAACACATACATGTGACGAGTCTCAATTGCGACTAGAAATATATTTCATATGTGGTTTGTACATCGTGTTCAGAGAACTGAGCATTAATTTTAATTCACTTCCAATAATTTTTGTCCACTTTCTGGACCGCGTGCAGTCGACACATATTCCATTGACTAGGTAGATCCTGTCAAAGCAAAAGCCATGGGTCAAATTAAACATTTAATGACATTAGCACTCACTCAAAGCAGTTCATACACTCCTAGTCAATGTAATCAAGTCGTGCAAAATTTAATTTTAAAAATTATACATGTAATAGTTTCTCATTAGATGTCATGATCGCTCTAATTGATGCAATTTCTACAATTCCCGCTCCGTATGCCTCTATAAGAATAAAATTTTCCCCAAGCATTTGGCATCATAGTTCAATCTACCTCACAAACGGTTAAGCTTATGGCGTCCAACAACAAGAATGAAAAGGCGAAGGGTGAGCTTCTTACCATTGCACTGACTAAGTACATAGTACCAGTGGCGAGTCCAGAACGAAATTAGAGGGTGGGCTCAAAGTTAACGGCAGAAAAAAATGAAACATTCCTTTCAAGAGAAACAACATCATCTCGTAATTCTTTTATCCAAATGAGCTGAGAATATCACAGAATACTACTGGAAGCATCTAGTGTTGACTCTAATTGTTTTGGGATTTTTGAAAAATATTAAATTTTGAGCTGAAATTTGAATTTGTACAGCTAAATAACCATTATCTCCTTGTCCTTTTGCCGAAATGTAATCAAACTTTCCCAGAATACTAACTAAAGCATGCAGTATTCATTTAAACATACCAGAAAGGTTCATACAATTCACAGACCAAGGCATCAAAGTATGAGAGAAGCAATAACAAAAGACAATGAGATGTTGCTTCTTATTACTGGTTAGTACTGCTACTGGTATTGTAGTTATAGAATAGCTTCACACCAAAATATAGAGATGTATGCCCAAGATCCCTCGCTCAAGTCACCAACCACAAGCCATCTGTCCAAATTAGCACACTTGTTAGTGATACAACAATAAGTCATGCACATGTAAGTATTAAAACTAGTAACACTAACATATATACCTCTAAGGAATCACATTAAACTCATAAGGCAAATGTCCTTTCCGATCACTCATTTTCTGAAATTGTATCATGATTTTGTCATCGTGAGTGCTTCTGAATATCTCTTTCTCACAATAGCACACCATTAAATCATTTAGCCAATCATTTGATAGTTTGTTGTGCAAATCTGTCTTGATGATCTTCATTGCTGAAAATATTCGCTCAACAGACGAAGTTGCTACAGGAAGAATGAGTGTCAACTCAATGAGGCGATATACCAAATGGAAAGTTGTGTGTTTCGTTGTTTCAACCATCAAACGAGCAAGTGTGGACATCCCGGCATCCATTAAATTCATCACTTCTCCTAATGTTCATAAGGAATCTGGGGAGGTGTACTCTTAGCAAGAACTGGTCAGCTTCTGTGAAGTCCTCATCATAAATTTTAGCAAGACGAATAAGTTTGTCAACGTCAAACTTTGCAAAGTTGTTTGCTGGATTAAGACAAGACATGCAATCCAATAACTCGGTGGAAACTTCATTGAATCGGTGATTCATCTCGGTGATAGTTGCATCAATGGCAACATTGAATATGCTAACCTTGTAACAGTGAAGCCGAGGATTGGCCCATTGTTCCAACAAGATCATCCATGTTTGGCACATCAATATCATGTGTTTCACAAAAGTTCTTGGCTTGGCAAAATAAAGGCTCCCAACCATTGTCCCTCATGTCCTGCAAGCTTTTTTTCACATCCAAGATCAAACGCATGGCCTCAACAATATTTTGATTATTCCTTTGCAAAGCTTGGGATAGTTGATTTGTGTTGCTCATAAAGTTTATTAAGAAGAACATGATGAACACAAATTCAAAGCATTCCATGTTTTTAAGCAAACCTCTAGCTCCACCTTGGCATGTGTGTTCCCGAGCATCAGCCACAACAATTCCTAGCACATCCACCACAGCATTCCACATTGTGAATATACGAAGCAAGGTTTTGAGGTGTGAGCCCCAACAAGTATCTCCTCGTCTTGTTATGTTAGATTCTTGATGCAACCCGGTACCGGCTGAAATCTTTCCATTCTCCATCAAATCTAACAATTCATCTTGATGTTTGGCAAGTAATGCATCTTTCCTTTTACAAGATGAACACACTTGAGTCACTATCAAGGGAATATAATTGAAGAAATCAGCAATAGCAGGACAACATTGAGCATCGGTGACAACCACCAATTGTAACTGGTGAGCAAAGCAATGAACATAGAATGCATACAGAGCTTCATCTCTAACCAATTTTTGCAAACCATTGAACTCCCCTCTCATATTTGAAGCCCCATCATAACCCTGACCACGTAGCCTGGAAATTGACAAACCATGATATTCCAACACATCAACTAAAGCTTCTTTAATTCCAGCAGATGTGCAATATGTGATGTGCTTAATGGCAAGGAATCTCTCTTGGAGCACTCCATGATCATCTAGAAATCTACGTGCATCACGAAATCAGATTAGTAAACATTACTAGTGCAATATAAAAACACTAAAAGATGGTATGTGTTACCTCAAACTCACCGCCATTTGCTCCTTTATTGAACAATCTCTAGCATCATCAATAAGTATTGAGAAATTCTTATCTCCAATGTCTTTCTTAATACTTTGGTTACCTCCATCGCACAAGCTGTAGCAAGGTCCTTTTGGATGTCAGAACAAATCATTTGTGCATTTCCAGCCCCCTTGTCAAATGCATCCTTCACATCTTCCTTCTTGTCCTTATACCAGTCCAATAACTCTCTAAAATTGCCCTTGTTGATGGAAGTGGAGGATTCATCATGCCCACTGAAAGCTTCACCTTGTGTTATGAGATACCTTGCACAATCCAATGGTGCAGTTAGGCGGATTTTATAAGATATCTCAGCCTCTTTGCTGTACACTCGGAATTTGGTAGCCACACTTGCTCGTTGATTGTTGAAATCATCACAATCTCCCCTAGCAATGTTGTGGTAACTAGATTGACCACCAACATGCTTTTCAAAACTAGCTAAACCTGTTTTCCAACAAGTGTACCCATTTTTTGTGAAAACATCATTGCCAAATCTAATGGCTTGGGATGGTTTCTTGAAAAGGAAGCAATGAAAGCAAAACACAGCCTCCTTATCCACACTATATTCCAACCAATCAAAATTGTCAAACCACGCACGCTGAAAGGATCTCCAAATTTTACCATCTTTTGTCTTCTTGAATTTATGCCCAATAGCTTTGTTTCGCTTGTTCAACAAATAAGCTCTTCTCACATCACGTCTTATTTCAGGGGCATAATCTTCTATTGGTATTCTAAGTCCTGGATCAGCAATAATTTGACTTGGATGAAATTCTAGTATAGGCATTCTTGGTTGGTTTGTACTCTCATCAAATGTGGTGTCATTTCTCTCATTGCTTGGAGTTGAGGGATCAGGTCTCTCATTAGTTGAAGTAGGAACTATGGTCGCTACAGCCAGGGAAAGGGGATCTGGGTTCACATTCGCTGGGATCAGTGGACTGGCTGGGATAGGATCAGGTTCGGCACGAGGAGTACTTGAACTACTTCAAAAAAACTGTTTATGCTCGTATTTTTTCTTTTCATCTCTGCAAATCTGCAAATAATTTGCATAGGAATAGGACTTAAATTAATTAAGATAACATGAACTAACAAGTAGCAACTACAAATGTACCGAAATTATTGATTCAAATTACCCAGCCGGCCAGCAGTGAGCACAAGTCAACGCCTCAACTCCTTCAGCAGCAGGCAGCAGCAACAGCAGCAGTGCGCCTCCGATTCTCCGACTTAAAGGCTTGGTTGGCACCTGGCAGCCTCGCACCGAGCAGCAGCCGGCCGCCGGCGGTCGATGGCCAGCTAGGGTTGGCCGCGGCCAGTTGGCGCCTTGGCTCGTCGCCGTCGTCGGAGAGGCGCGCGCGCTTAGCTGCTGGCGCGATGCTCCGGCAGTCCGACGCCCCGGCCGGTTGCATGGTCCGCCCCAACGCCGACGAACGCTTGGTCTGGGGCCCGGATGCGCGTGTCGGCGTGTGGATTGTGCGGCGTGCGTGGAGGCTGGAACCCTCGATGCGTGCTTCGTTGCTCTGGTGTGGCCGTGTGGGCTGTTCTGCTGGTGCCTCTGTCGGGCTAATGGGCTGACCTGAAAAGAAGAGTAGTATTAAAAAAATAATACATTTTTTTGGAGGGTAGGCTAGAGCCCTATGAAGCCCACCTACTTGACTCGCCACAGCATAGTACCCCTATATCGCATGCATGCTACTGTACTTACTAACTAGCTACTCCATTTATCTTTATCTTTATCTTTACCTAATATTAAAGGATGGAGACTTTCACACCTACTTGACTCACCACTGCATAATACCCCTATATCGCATGCATGCTACTGTACTAACTAACTAGCTACTCCATTTATCTTTATCTTTATCTTTACCTAATATTAAAGGATATTTGCCAAAAAAAATATTAAAGGATAGAGACTTTCATAGTTCTCCATAGGCTTAATAGTTTTCTTATACACCGACCCATATATGTGTTCCCAGCCCATTATTTGAACAAACTATGATGGGCCGAGGTAGGCCTCCTCTCATTTTTTCTAAAATCAATGGAGGAGCAACGAAAAAATATAGGACCATGGGGCAATCGAACTCGAAACCTCGCCATCACGTATAGATCATGGGAGCCAACTCAGCTATGGTATGGTATGTGATAGGAAACAGATCGCTTTGCTATAAATAGTCCCACCTCGCTCCTTTCGATCAAGTTCCACCAAGTTTTATATGTTTCTGAGTTGAAACCGACAAGCCGCCTATTAAGGAATCAAAAGGAGGAGGAGCGAGAGGAAAAGAAGTAAGAGAAATAACTTCCTTTCCTGAGTTATGACTTATGAAGGAAAGAAAATATAGTCATTGCCATGAACCACGGAGGAAAGGAATTAAAGTAAGGGAGAGAGAAGGCCATGCATATGGAATGAATAAGCCAGAAAGGAAACGAATTCTACATGGCCATTGATGGGGGTGTGAGAGAATAAATTAAGAAGGCCAGGAGTGGAATGGAATTATAGCCATAGGATATATTTGCGCTGGTTACTACAGAATGCAAGAGGCACATAAGTTCTCAAATAATTTCATGTCATCCGCACAAGTAGAGGCAGTAATGAGTAGAGGGATAAATATATACCCTAGGTATTTTAGGGGACCAACTAAAATAGGTTTCTGAGTTCTGCATTTTCTAAAGCTCTCTTTGCATTGGCTGAAGGAGGGAATTTTTAATGTATAAGGCATACAAACTTGACCTAAATAAGTGATCTTGTAATTCTAGAAAAGTTTCCAGATAAATTAAATCACGTGTATGGCCAAAATATTGTCTCTATGGCTGAGATATTATAACTTAAAAAACATGATAAATTAAACTACATGTATGGCCAAATTATTGCTTCAGGTACTGTACAAAAGTTTCCTACAAAAAAGGTATTGTACAAGGTGAACTTCACGTGCGTGTACATAAGGATCGACCAGGACAACACTTGATATTACAACAGAACCTTGCAACACAACCACTGACATTATCATAGTTCTCAATGCACGCCTGCGGTTACATAACCAACAAAGGAACTACATATATAATTTACCAAATAGCTGACAGCCAAGTTCACTAACCAGACATACATAGCACTTACGTTAACATAACAAGGACATGCCCAAGTTCAGAACTCACCACTGCCATCAACCATGACCAGAGCAGGGGTGAATGTGAGCCTACACGTAATTAAGTCCTTAACAACATGGCTGTGCTTCTTCGGCACCGACAAAATCAGCCACTGGTCATGCACTGGGCACACGACTTTGATAGGCAGCACAGATGGTGGGACGCCGCACTGCTTCTCGGTGGCACCCAGAAGTGCGCCAGCGTTTGCCATCTCCGACCGCCGTCGCCAACACAGCAGCGCATGCCCATGGTAGTGCGCCACGAGCGCATCCATTGGAGGGCGTGCACGCTAGGAGCACCTCCGGACATAGACAGGGCTCGCCCCTCCGCCATGCCTCCTGCGGAGAGGACATGGAGATCAAGCTACGACTAACACCATCGGCTGCGAGCAAAGGGGTGTAGCCGACGACAGCGGCACCGTCAATGTAGAACTCACTATTAGTCACTCTGAGCTGCCCATGGTGAGATCGGAATGGGGCAAAAATCTAAGGTGAGGGATTGGTAATTTATATACTGTTTAACTAATTAGTTGATGACCTAGGGGCACGCGCACGCCCTGTTAAATAGAAAAAGTCCCTAGCAAACCAAACAGGGTGAGACATTTCTGGGACTTTTTGCTAAAAGTCCTTAGAAGCACCTCCTGTAGAGTCTTTTTCAAAAAGTCCCGGGGACTAGAAAAAGTCATAGGACTAGAGAACCAAACACCACCTAAATGGCCTTGTATACATAAACGGAAGGAGTACTAATTGGCGCATAACACACTAGACTGCAGTGAACATATGTACATTACGTGGCATCAGCTTTTTTTCTCAGCAATTTTTATCTAGGTTTCATTCCATGTCCAAAATGAGTTTGCTAAAGTTACTTTGGTCATCTCCCTGTGACCTTGCGTGAATGCAGATCAACCTAGACCTCATTCCCCATCATCGACCAATAGGAATGGGCAGTCATCAGCAAGCAACAGTCAAAGGGGGCATGATAAGGAGTCTCATGGTGCCGGAAAACCGAAGTCTGCAGGAATAAATAATAAGTGAACTATATAGTTTCATACTCATGGATGGTAACAATTTATTGTTCTACTTAAGTACATACTGTTCACCTCAAACACTTTGTCTTATTCAAACCATTCTTGTTTTTTTCTCAGCCAAGCTACGATGTGTGTAGCAGTTCAACTAGGCGAAGCATCGAAAAGATCACAGCCGTCTGATGTTCGATCGACATACTCTGTCTTTAAAACAATGAATACTATATGTGTATTGTACTCTCTGATATGTTGATTTTAATTAAGTCGCTACATAGGGAACTAAGAGGAATATATGAATCAGTTACATGTAGCGGTTTGTAATTGCCTCTCGACGAATTTGCACGCTGCACCTAGTCCATATGTATCTTGTGTTGTATTGACTTCACATACATTGTATTTCGGATTTGGGGTTGTACTAATAAGTATTTGAGTGTGTGCAACACACAAAAAGTATTCGTTTATCTCAAAATATTTTACATGGATGTTAAGAAACGAAAGGTGCTCTACCATATGTTGTTGCTCCAAATACTTGGGCGCAGAGCACAGCAAGGCTAGCTAGAACACACAAGCGCTTGCAGCACACGTCACACCTGCAAGGACGATGAAAGGCTCCTGCCCTGGCCCTGTACCTCACATCTAACACGACCTCATGAACGCGCACGGCAGAGCGGGCGCCAGCCCAACTGTAGGTAAGTTTGATTCTCCGGTCTAGGTGGTCGGGTAGGACCAGGCCCGTCTTCTGAAATTTGCAGTCCAGGGCAAAATGAAATATTAGGCCCTATATTGTACAAAATGCATATAACTAAATAACTAATAAAACTTAAACTTACTGTTTTTTGTAATACATTAATCCATGGTTTTTCTGTTTTGTAAAGCAAACAAAAATAATGTGAATGAACTCGTATTCTCGAGACAACAACATAGGAAACACCAAACCTTAATTCGAACGAGCTACTATCTTAAATTTTTTGGAGCACGACAACTTGAGCAACTAGCCAACTATCTTGCCCAAACAATTTGACTGCAGCGCAAAAGATGGAAATACCAAAATTAATGAAATGATGCATGTGTACACAAAAGTTTAAAAAAAATGTTGAATATAACTTTTGCCAAGATAAACAAGTGGTTTTATTTAACATTTTGCATACTTTTTAACAACTATACTCAAAATACAGATCAGAACAACATGGTCAGATTGTACTGATTTAACTATTTTAGTGTGCGTATCTCTCAAAATGAATTTTGAATCGGACCGATGGTTTGAAATATAAAGCATTTTGAATTTTGATGAAATCTTTGATGGCATAGGTATTTTTGTATTTTTTACATGCATGCATGTATATGATGAGGGAAGGTGGAAAGTGCCTTTGGTAGCGAAAAATGCCAAATGAAGACCGAGCTCCACAGAGGACTTAATTTGAAAGCCTCGAAATTCAAACTTTTCAGTTTTAAATAATTCTAAACAAAATACACGTATACATAGATACATAATGTACGTGTGTGTGTGTGTGTAGATTTTCAGGTCAAAAACACTAAAATGAGAGCTACGCAAAAAAGACAAATCTGGGGCCTTTTATCATGTGTACTATTCATTCTGAAAGTCCATGATTTTGTTTCTTTTTATGTAGCTCGTGATTCAAGGTATTTGATTCTGAAATTTTATAAACATACACATTACATCCTTTAATTTTAGAGTATCCATGTAGCTCGGTCTCCAAAATGCCCTACTCGATTGCAAAATGCATGCACTATGTTCTTGTATAGCACAGTCATATTGTATTTGGGATTGTACTAATTATAAGTATCTGAGTGTGTGTACCACGCAATTACTGTTCATTTTGTAGCTAGAACAAGCGCGCCGGCAGCACATGTCTCGCGCCGGGGAGCACACGGCTGCTCCCCTGGTCCTGCATCTCACCTCCGGTGTGACTTCCAGGTTGCGCCCCAACCGATTCCTGAATCCAGGTGCAGGGTAGGACTTTCAAGTTAACAGGTACAAGGATTCCTGAATCCAGGTGGCCTTGTAGGACTTTCAAATTAACAGGTACAGGTAGGACGCACCATTCTATCTACCTGTCGTTCAAAGTTTGCTACACACGATTCTTGTATCTATTGGTTTCCCAAGACGTTTCTTCGTCTCCACGTTGACGCATGCATTCTTAGTCTGGCCGCGGGTATAGCTACAAGCGTACGTACGTGGGATTGCTGACTCCATGTGCAATACGTACCTACCTACCGACCAGAAAAATCTTCTATAAATATAGCTATAGGCTCATGCACGGCCACAACCATCTAGCTCCCCATAGCCGCCTCCCGGAGCCTCGTAACCATGAAGCTCATGCCGACCGTCTTCTGCCTTCTCCTCGTCGTCCTTGCATTGGGTGGTAATGCACATCATAAACTCATTACTGCCTTGCTTTAGCTTTTAGATATTCCTTGCTAGCGCGATCTACAAGTATACATGTTAGTTCGACCACGTCATGTTCTTCATGCATGCACTAAGACATGATTGATCTACGTTACAGGGGCTCGTGTGGAGGCTCGAGGCACACCTTCGGCTGATCAGGGGTCAAAGAACCAATGGTCCAGCATGTTCGTCTTCGGCGATGGCTTCGTCGACAACGGCAACCTCCCAAAGACCGACACATGGCGTCAATGGAGCTATCCCTATGGCTCCTATCTCAACTCCCGTGGATCTGCGACTCCTGTTCCAACTGGACGCCTTTCCAACTATTGGATTCAATCTGACTTCATCGGTACGTAGCTAGATATATACTGGTATGCTAGATAGAAAAAATATTTTTGAGCACGTACAACCTTATATCTAAGACCATCCAAAATAATCCATCATATCAAGGCTCTAGATCATTTAGTTCTGACCCTTACAATCTTATATGTGTTGTACTAAAAATAATCCTTCATATTTATTGATTTATTTCCCTTGCAGCAAGGATCTTGGGCCTCAATGAAGCCCCTCCATCGTACAGGCTCACGCCACATCTATCTTGCGACCCATCTGGCATGACCTTTGCTTTCGGCGGTGCTGGCGTCTACGAGGTGCCGGACAAGAAGGTGCCGACCCTTGCCACACAGGTTAATGCTTTCACGAGGCTACTTAATACTGGGGTCATCTCAAAACAACAGCTTCAGAGCTCCGTCGCTCTCGTCTCCATCTCCGGCAGTGACTACATGACTGGTGCCAACGTCGACAATGCCTTCTTGAGTAGCTTCGATGATGTGAGTAGTAGTTAGCAGACTCAAACTTGCAAACACTAACCAGTATGCAATTACTATATACCCAGCTTCTTACCAAGTAACATCTCTTGCATGCAGATTGATAGTTATATTGGGAACGTGACGACTGAGATTGCGAAGAACGTGGGGAAGCTACAGAGGCTAGGTGTGAGAAAGGTACTAGTGAACAACATGCATCCCATTGGCTGCACGCCTTTGCGGACTAGTGCGAACAACTACACGACATGCGACCTTCTGGCAAACTATGCCGCAACTGTGCACAACAACAATATAGAACACCTGATGGGGAACAAGAATAATGCCCACATACTGGACCTCTACACTGCCTTCACTGACATCGTTAATCACGCCCCGGGTAAGTACTCGTACTTTACATGTCTGCACGCGCATGATGCAAATTAAGTCCGGTTTCACATGTATGCACTTTATTCAACGTCTGTTGGAACTGTGTGTATGCAGGTGAAGGGTCGGAGCAGTCAAACAATTTCAAGCGCAAGCTGACACCTTGCTGTGAGGCTTCCACCGAGCTGGGGTACTGTGGACAGGTTAGCCCTTCAGGGAAGCGCCTCTACGACCTATGCAAGAATCCTGAAAAGAATTTCTACTGGGATGAGACTTACCCGACGACCGCTGGGTGGGAAGCTGTTACAGAGGCACTAGAAGAACCTTTGAGGGAGTTCCTAGATCGGGACTATGTTCCATGATTTCTTTGTAATTTAGGTTTGGATCGATCCGTTGCTTGTTGGTGCAATATCTTTTTGTTAGGTTAGCATAGATAGTATTCATATTTAGGAAGAAACTTGTGAGTTTTTATTGCCTTGTATTCCATGAAATTTTGTCTAGTGACCTTAATGTTTTAATAAAGTTCGTCATACTATATATGTTGAATCTAGCATGGATCTATTTGAGGAGCACGGGGGAGTTGCAGCAAACGAGAAGGTGCTTGGATGATGGGTTCTATTTGAGTAAAGAGTAGATATATAGCTCTGCATGTGCGATCTTTGGTCTCAAAGACTGCGGCTTAGTCGATTGAGGTAACGCTCCACACCTAGTGGTAGCACGGGTATGATCGGTGCCAAGCCAGCTATGTTTGACGTTGCAAAGACGAGAAAGAGGCACACTGGCAACCGCACTCCATACGTTCGTTCAGCCTTCTCGGCTGTTCCATCAGGTTCTGCCTTCACCATGTACACCCCGGCTCGCCAAGGCCGTGTTTATGCCGTTGTTCCCATACCTGTAATTAAAAGTGCACGGGTCGTGCCTGTGAGAACTTCCACTTAGCTCCCTGCCGCTGTTGGGGATGACCTTTGCATTAATCGGTATTTGTTTCAATTCAAATGGCAAAAACATTTCTGTAACAAGCTAGGCCATATGCCACATATTTTGTTAAGCATTTGATCGTGTAGCTGCAATGTGTAGATTTCAAGTATTGGAAGCAAGTTAAGGGGGGAGAGAGATGTCTTCGGGGAACAAGGAAATATTGGTCAAGTCGGTGGCTCAAGCGAGTCCAACATGTTTTGAGCATATTCAGCACTAGTAGATGGTGAAGAAAGTACAAAGGAAGATGGCCTAGTTGAATTGGCGCAAAATGATGCTGCCTAAGTCAAAGGGTGGTATCTGTTTACATCGTGTGCGTGCATTCAACCAAGAACTTCTAGCAAAACAAGTTGGCGATTGCTTGATGCTCCGACGGGCTTATGTGCCTGATTGCGATAGGGAAAATAGTACCCCAGTGGGAATTTGTTGGATATAGTGTTTACCGGCAATGTGTCCGCTGTGTGGATAGCGGTAGAAAACGGGCTGGCGCTAGTCAAGGAAGGGATAATTTTACAGAGTTGATGACGGTATTTCCATGAAGACTTGGATCCTGTGAGGACCATCCTTCTGCCCCAGCGTGCTGAAGAGAGATTGCAGACTACACCGTGTTGCTTATTTTTTTGACGTCAATGGTGCATGGAAGTCTCACTGTTTACAAGACCTCTTTTGACCCTTGGATGTGAGTCAAAATTTTAACATTCATGCCTCACACAGAAGACGCCAAGAATTTATTGACTACTAGGGAAAACCTTATGCACAGAGGATTATCAGTAGCGCTGGCTAAAACAAGGCGCTACTACTACCTAACAATAACACGGGGAGAACAAGCCCGCTACTATTTATATAGTAGTAGTGCTGCCAAATAAAAAGCGCTACTACTATAACTGCCACACCGTTGGAGACAAGCTAGGTATAGTAGTAGTAGCGCCCGTCTACACACCGCGCTACTGCTAAGCAAATAGTAGTAGCGCGTTTTAAGGCGACAGCGCTGCAACTAAAAAAGGAAAAGAAAAGAAAAAAGAAAAGGAAAATTAAAGAAAATGGAAAAATGAAAGCAATAGCAGTAGCGCCTGTTTATGAAAGCGCTGTAGCAACCTTAGCTATTGCGTGTTTTCGCTACACGCGCTATATTTAACTTAGCTAAACTAGTAGCGCGGTCCACCAAACAGCACTATAGCTAAGTTGCTATAGCGCTGTTGCAGAAACCGCGTTGCCGTTATGTTTGACTCGCCCCTGCGCGCGTCCCTCCTTCCCCCAATTCTCCATTCTTCTCGCATCTCCTACCTCTCCCTCGCCGCCCCTGCTCCCTCGCCATCCTGCCTCCGTCGCTGTCATCAGAGCTGCGCGCCGTCGCCGCCACCGGAGCCGCGCGCCCTCGACGCCCCCGGAGCCACCCTCGCCGTCGAAGCTGCTGTAGACGCCACCGAAGCCACCCTCGACGTCCTCCATGCCACTGTCTCCCCCGAGCACCTCCCTGCCACCGTCTCCTCTGAGCACCCTCTCTGTAAGCCCCCACCCCTCCTCTCTAGGTTAATTTACTTAGGTGAATTTAGTTATGAACCCTAGGTTTAAGCATGAACCCTAGGTTTTGGTATGAACCCTAGATAGCTAGGTTTTGCTATAAAACCTAGGTAGCTATTTTCATATATATCAAATTAGCTAAGTATCAAATTAGGTCAGAAAATATTATTCTAGGAATTAGCTAGGTTAAGTAGGTTAACTAGCTAGCTAGGTTACCTAACTAAGTTAACTAGCTAGGTTAATTAGGTTAACTAGGTTGGCTAGGTTAGAGCAAAAATTTATCTAGGGCAGTAGGGTTTAACTAGGGCAGTAGGGTTTAGAGCAAAAATTTAGGTAGGGCAGTAGGGTTTAAATAGGGTTTTTGTTTCCATAGATGTTTTTCTTGAAGGAACAAACTGAAGAAAATGTTGCAGCAGCGCTGCTAGTAGTATATAGTCATACTAGTAGATGTTAATTAGGTCAGGGCAGTAGTGGTACTAGTAGATGTTAATTAGATGTTTTTTAGTGAGGGTAGTAGGGTTTTACTAAGTTAATTAGGCTAGTAGCGCTACTGGTAGTAGTGGTACAATAGGTTAATTAGGTGAAGTTAAATGAATGACCTAAATGATTGAAATTAATAGTTAACTGGATTTTTTATCTCATCATTATATAGCACTAAAGTTAACTAAGTTTCTCTATTAGTAGTTAGCAGAATTTTCTTCTACACTTAGGTTACTAGTGGTAGTGGTAGTGGTACCATTAGTTAATTAGGTGAAGTTAAATGAATGAAATTAGTAGTTAACTGAAGTTTTTTCATTTCATTATAGAACACTAAAGTGAACTGAATTTTGTTCTATTAGTAGCTAACTGAATTTTCTTCTACACTTAGTTTTTGAATTAGCTTGTGAAATTTCGACTTGTATCATAATTTTTGATTGTTCCATAATATTATATTACCTGTTTTGGATGTTTTATATGCATTAATATGCTATTTTATATTATTTTTGGGACTAACCTATTAACTTAGAGCACAGTGTCACTTTCTGTTTTTCCTTATTTTTGAGTTTCGTAGAAAAGGAATACCAAACGGAGTCCAAACAGAATGATACCTTTGCGATGATTTTCCATAGACCGGAAGACAACCAGAAGACTTAGAGATAAACTGATAGGAGCTACGAGGTAGCCACAAGGACGGAGGGTGCGCCCAGGGGGTAGGACGCGCCCCCAACCATGTGGGGCCCCCGTGACCCTCCTAACCTAATTCTTTCGCCTATATGTTCCCAAATATCCCCAAACCACTAGAGGCATCCACAAAAACACTTTTCCACCACCGCAACCTTCTGTACCCATCAGATCCCATCTAGGGACCTTTTCTGGCTCCCTGCCGGAGGAGGATTCGATCACGGAGGGCTTCTACATCAACTCTATTGCCCTTCCGATGAAGCGTGAGTAGTTTACCTCAGACCTATGGGTCCATAGCTAGTAGCTAGATGGCTTCTTATCTCTCTTTGATTCCCAATACCATGTTCTCCTCGATGTTCTTGGAGATCTATTCGATGTAATACTTTTTTGCGGTATGTTTGCCGAGATCCGATGAATTGTGGATTTATGACCAGCTTATCTATGAATATTATTTGAATCTTCTCTGAATTCTTTTATGCATGATTTGATATCTTTGTAATTCTCTTCGAAGTATCGGTTTGGTTTGGCCAACTAGATTGGTTTTTCTTGCAATGAGAGAAGTGCTTAGCTTTGGGTTCAATCTTGCGATGTCCTTTCCCAAGTGACAGTAGGGGCAGCAAGGCACGCATCATATTTTTGCCATCGAGGATAAAAGGATGGGGTTTTCATCATATTGCTTGAGTAAATTCCTCTTCATCATGTCATCTTACTTAATGCATTACTCTGTTCTTAATGAACTTAATATTCTAGATGCAGGCAGGACCGGTCGATGTGTGGAGTAATAGTAGTAGATGCGGAGTTGTTTCGGTCTACTTGAAACGGATGTGATGCCTATGTTCATGACCATTGCCTTAGATATCGTCATAACTTTGTGCTTTTCTATCAATTGCTCGGCAGTAATCTGTTCACCCACCTTATTATTTGCTATCTAGAGAGAAGTCTCTAGTGAAACCTATGGCCCCCGGGTCTATTTTCCATCATATAAGTTTCTATTTTCCATCATATTAGTTTCCGATCTACTATTTTACAACTCACAAAAAATATTCGTTTATCTTAAAATATTTTACATGGATGTTAATGAACGAAAGGTGCTCTACCATATATTGTTGCTCCAAATACTTGGGCGCAGAGGACAGCAAGGCTAGCTTGAACACACGAGCGCTTGTAGCACACGTCACCAAGGACGATGAAAGGCTCCTGCCCTGGCCCTGAACCTCACATCTAACACGTCGTCATGAATGCGCACGGCAGAGCGGGCGCCAGCCCAACTGTAGGTAAGTTTGATTCTCCGGTCTAGGTGGTCGGGTGGGACCAGGCCCGTCTCCTGAAATTTGCAGGCCAGGGCAAAATGAAATATTAGGCCCTATATTCTACAAAATGCATATAACTACAGAACTAATAAAACTTAAACTTACTATTTTTTTTGTATATATGGAAGTGCCTGTTTCCTAACAAGATCCAATTATTTGATAATGGTAGTAACTTTTTATAAAATCCCACTATTATTCACAAAGCGCCTGTTTCCTAACAAAATTATGATATCATAGGAGTACTTCTGAAGAAAATCCTAAACATCTAATGTATTTATTTGAAAACATATGTACAAAAACATCAGGAAGGATAATGGTATTGTTCCTTGCACACATGTTAAAGTAAAGGCAACAAAAAAGGTATTCTGAATTATACTGCTTAGAACGCAAACAGGCAGAGAAAAGGTTACTCAGGATTCGTGATTAGATGGAAACCCAACTATACATACTTCTCATTTGATGCTCTTGAATATATACCTCTCAAAATAAACCAATGAGCTCTGTTAGAAGAATGCATACTAGGTTGCTTTATGTTTGCAATATAATCTTGAAAGATTCGTTAGATACTACATTACAACTTTATGATATATTGAAGTTAATGGAATGATGTGACTTGTTATCAGAATTATCATTGCCTATGTGAGCAAAAGTTATTTCTATCCTAGCATTCACACTACATAAATTATTTGTTTATTATTTACCTACTCGAGGATGAGCAGTAATTAAGTTTGGGATGTTAATACATCTCTAACGTATCTATAGTTTATGAAGTATTCATGCTATATTTACATCAATTATGTATGTGAAAGAGCATGGTGCCCCATGATTTGTTTTTCTAATTGATGACAGTCCCTATAAATTAATGGTTGCTTTGAGTATATTTTTTACTCCGGTGTTCATTGTACTGCCATGAAAAATGATGAATAGGATTGAAAGTTTCTCCATAAAAAACTTAAGGCCAAAATAAGAGGGGACCTGCTTATAAACCCGGATGGAGGGAGTACTTGTACGAATTTTTGAATTTTCAAGAAATAACGAATACACATGAGTCGAGACGACTAGATTAATTGGCTCTCTCCTGCTGCAGAAGTGTGAAAGGCATTCATTCATAGTTTTGTTGTGCGGTCACATAGCGAGGCGCCCTCAGTTGCATGTGTTGAGTATCGTGATTATTAGGAAAGTTAGGATAGCGTAGGATATTATTCTTTCTTGCCTTGTACTCCAAGACGATCATATACTCTTATATATATGCCCATGAGGCTCAAGCAATACATCAACTATTCCGCAACAATTCCTCTCTGTCCCTTTTAACATGGTCCGTTGGTTGCCTTCGGATTCTTCTCCAGTCTCACTGTCTGCGTCGCTACCGTTGTGACTACGGAGGGATGTTGAGTATCGTAATTATTAGGAAAGCTAGGATAGCATAGGATATTATTCTATCTTACCTTGTACTTCAAAACGATCAGGTACTCCTTTATATGCCCATGGGGTGCAAGAAATACATCAACTATTCCGCAACAATCCCTGTCTCTCCATTCTAACAGCATGCATAATTAGTCTTTGCAAATGGCCGCCACAGTGAACTGAGTATAGCTCAGATGATTAGTTTGCTTATGGTTGAACCAGCTCATCAGGGTTTAGGTCCTAAGTTTGGTACTGGTGCTTGCATTTTTTTTGAATTTGTTTAGGCTTTTCGCCCATGTTCATCCCGTGGGAGAATGCGTTCTCATCCACTACGAAGGTGCTCATGATTATTTTATTGATCTCAAGATATTATGCCGGTTCGGTATCTCAGACAGTGGTGCTTATAGGATAGGATGAGTGTATGTACGTTTATGTCCGCATTTGCATTGCTCTGTGTTCAAATGACCGCCACCGAAAAGACAATACATGCGTACACACTATGTTCGGTCGATGTGTCTGCCCTTTGCCGACCATGTCGATCTATGTGCGTGCGCGCATGGCTAGTGTTTTTGAGTTGTTTAAGTGCTTTGAAGAACATGTACGGATACTTGATTTTTTTACTTTTTATTAGTCCCACACGGGTAACTTTCATCGCTGGCGACACGCTTAAGAGGGGACGCGCGTGCACCCGTGTTGCCGGGCCTGGTGGCACGGGCCTGTCCCCCCACGCTTCGGGGGGCAAACCGTCGGCAAGGTAGGGTGATGCACTTTCCACGGCGACGGGCAGGACTGGAGTTCTCGGTGTCGGATTCAGGCGGGCACTCCATGGCGCCCGCGCTCGCACGCGGAGGTACGTCATGCGGCTCCGTCACGGACATAGCAATTGGCTGGCTACCACCCCGGCTAAGTATCCTACCCTTAATAACTAGACGATGCCCCGCGCGTTGCTGCGGGATTTTCTGATGATTTGTTTGAGATATGGTTGTTGAAGAATATTAAGGTCCAGTTTCATCTGACGAAGACTGTAAATCAGTGCCCGAAAATTCATAACATATTGGGTATTCATGATACCTGAAAGTATTGATTTTCTAAAAGAACATGAAAATATGATGGTACACTCTACCTACTATGGTCGGCAAAATATTCCAAGATCTAGCAACATATGTAGAGCTTATCTCAAATCAGAAATCGTATTCGTTCAATATTGACAAGAGTCCCACTCACAATTTTTTTGATAAAAATGTACAAACACTGACGTAACTGAATGAATAATTAAAAAAGGTGTGATTTTATGCTGCCATTGCTCAGTTACTGCAGTTTGGGATTTCGCCTTGCGTTTTTGTAGTTTCTAGACTGATCTTGTTCCTTCTCTGCTGACTCAAAACGTGGAGGACTGGTTGATCGATTGCCATTTTAGCCACCTACAAAAATGATTTCCCTGCTTTGGTTATACTAATATGGTGGCACCTGAGGAACGAAAAGAAACGGGCGATCTTTAGTTGCACAGATATGTGGACAACTGGCCTCCACAACTTGAAGCAGATGGCATTACATAATTTCTTTCTTCCACTCTTCTAATCTGTAAATATTCTTCATACCTCCAGTCTTCCAGGTTATACTTCCTTTCTAATGAACTTTCTTCCTAACTAATGCAAGCAATATCGTTGCCTTAGTTAAAGAATCTTAAGCTGCTACGCATGAGAACCGGTAGAATATGTTCGTCAACACCAAAAGCTAGCGCATGCTCTGCTATACTACATACTCTCAACAATCAATGGAATAATGGATATAGAAAAACAAACGAATCGTGATTCGTGAGGCAGACCTTTGAGGTTGACGGAGAGCAACGGTGGAACCTGCAGCAGCTGCAGCCGCGGAGTTGCCAGTGAATTTTCCAACCAGCGTTGCAACCACATAATGAACATGCAGATTGACACCGCCTTCTAGAGTAGAAATTTGCCGACGTAGACTGGGAAGTGGAAGAAGACGTGAGGGGACCTACAACTATAAAGTACGGGAAGCGGACGGGTAATGAACCGCCGGCCGGCCGCTTGATTACCCCGTTAGTTAATCTTGTACGTGTGGGATAGTGGAAGATGTAAACGGTAGCAATAATGGCTGGCAGCGTGAAGAAGAAAGGAACTGATGCGTTGAGAACCCTTCTTCAGGGACAAAGCCAGCCAGCGATGCGATGATGTGGCTGCATGGCTGAGTTGACTAGGTGCATGTTAAGATGATTTGCAAACTGAATGGTGATGTGGCATGATGATGATATGGACAGTGTGTATGTTAAGAGAATTGGTAGTAGTGGGGATCAACTTCTTAAAAATGTAAGATAACGCGATTGTTGGGATCCGACTTCTCCGAGGAGGCCCGCTCGTTGCCTAAGAATTTCTCCCCCACACTTGCAACTCTTTTTTTCCTTTTTCGTTGAGTGGGTGCTCCCCATATGCAGGAGCTCTCTAAATGTAAAGTTAGTGATGGATCAACCTATGGATGTAAGGAAGCGCATCCCACATGCAAGAGCACTCTAAAATACATTAGTGATGGAACAACCTATAAATGAAAAGACCGGCAACACACATGCATTCAAACAAGACGAGGTCGGCGCCATGGATGAAAAATCGCATCGATTTTAAAAACTTCGCCAAATCAAAATATGCTTTCGTCATTGTGTTCATTGTGATGAGACCTTCTTTGAAATTCGAGCCCATATGGGCATGTTCTGATGAATATTGTCGAAAAACAACTTTTACCATGAAAATCAAGTTCCCGTTATGAACATGGTTCTTTGGCACATATCAATAAAGTTGAGACTTGTTTTGAAGCAAGTTTTCAATACAAACCTTACTTTCCTCTCACAAATAGGTAGGCCAACCGGGTGTTTGACGCTATATTATCATTTGCACAATTTGCAGCTATATTATCATTTGCACAATTTCAAGAGACTGCACTTGTATTGTTTAAAAGAAATTAATGTGACGATAAGTAGCATGCAAGACAAATTTATTAATACAACTTTTCTTCAAAGAAACTAGTATATGGTCTAAAAACACAAAAGAAATTGAAATGCTATACAAGCACCCTACCTTTTTTGCGGGGTATACAAGCACCCAACCAACGACATGCACACTTGCGAACCCTCCCAAATCACATCCGAGCCCCTGCGTCATCCCTCCCGTGGGTGACTCGGGCGGCGGTGCGTGCCACCCTCCCCTCCCCCCACACTCCCAGACCTTCGCAAAACCCCTCGTGGTGGCTTGCGGCGGGGCATGTTTTCTCTGATGCTCGGGGATGGCCGATGTGGGGTGGCCTATCAAGGCGGCGGCGTCTGGTGAGCTCAGGGCTTGGTGGCACGGCGGTGACAGGGTGGACCTCAGATTGGCGGTGGTGGCCATTTCCTCCGTCGGAGGTGGTCCGCCTGATGCTGGGTGGTCTGATCTCGAGATCCGTCATCTAGTCCCGGCCGCGAGTCCGGGAGACATAGTTGCCGGTGAAAAGCAAGCTGACGGTGGGCGATGGTGGTGTTCAACGCCGTTACCTTGATGAACGCATCGTCGTGTAACTATTGTCGAGCTCCAGGGGAAACTCTAGGATCTCGTCTTATAGATCGGACAATGGCGGCATTGTGATGTTGTTTCTCTCTTGGGAGCATAGTTTGTGGAGCATCGCTGGAAGACAAAGGTATGAGGCATGGAGAGGCTCCGTCTTGCATGGAGCTTCAGTGGAGATGTCAAGTCATGACTAGCCGACATGTGCTACGCTATGTCATGCCTGTTTGGTAGGTACTACGCACGACCGATCTTCCAGTGTCTTCGTGTCTAGATGGACGAGCGTAGGGCGGTGGCATTGATTGTTTCCCTGACTATAGCGCCACAAAACTCCTGTCTGCTAGGACTACGTCGGTATTTCCCCAAAGAGGAAGGGATGATGTAGCATAGCGAAGGTAGGTATTTCCCTCAGTGATTAAACCAAGGTTATCGAACCAGTAGGAACCAACAAACACAACGTAAACGTTACCTGCACACAAATAACAACACCTCGCAACCCGACGTGTTAAAGGGGTTGTCAATCCCTTTAGGGTAACGATGCCAGAAATTTTTAGTAGATTGAAATAATAGATCGTAAATAAAATAAAGTGCAGCAAAGTATTTTTGTATATTTGGTTTAATAGATCTGAATAAAAATGCAAAGAAAAAGTAGATCGCAAGCAAATATATGAGGAAGAAGACCCGAGGGCCGTAGGTTTCACTAGTGGCTTCTCTCGAGAAAGATAGCAAACAATGGGTAAACAAATTACTGTTGGGCAATTGATAGAACCTCAAATAATTATGATGATATCCAGGCAATGATCATTACATAGGCATCACATCCAAGATGAGTAGACCGACTCCTGCCTGCATTTACTACTATTACTCTACACATCGACCGCTATCCAGCATGCATATAGTGTATTAAGTTTATGGAAAAACGGAGTAATGCAATAAGAACGATGAGATGATGTAGACAAGATCCGTTTATCTATTGCCTAGATATAGATCGCATCTTTTTATCCTTAGTAGCAACGATACATACGTGTCAGTTCCCTTTCTGTCACTGGGATCAAGCACCGTAAGATCGAACCCACTACCAGGCATCTCTTCCCATTGCAAGATAAATAGATCAAATTGGCCAAGTAAAACCCAAATATCGGAGAATAAATATGAGGCTATAAGAGATCAAAGAAACTCAAATAACTTTCATGGATATAAAAAGATATGACTGATCATAAACTCAATGTTCATCAGATCCAACAAACACATCACAAAAAGAGTTACATCGTATGGATCTCAAAGAGACCATTGTATTGGGGAACAAGAGAGAGAGAGAGAGAGAGAGACAGAGAGAGACGAAGCCATCTAGCTACTAACTACGGACCCGAAGGTCTACAAAGAACTACTCACGTATCATTGGAGAGGCACCAATGAAGGTGGTGAACCCCATCCATGATGGTGTCTAGATTGGATCTAGTGGTTCTGGACACTACGGCGACTGGATGGATATTTTGTCGACTCCCCTATGGTTCTGGTATTTTTGGGGTACTTATAGAGCAAAGAGGCGGTCCGGGGTGCACCTGAGGTGGGCACAACCCACCAGGGCGCGCCTAGGCCTCCTGGCGCTCCCTGGTGGGTTGTCCTCTCCTCAGGACCCCCCCATGTGCAACCAGGGCCCAATATGTTCCTCCTGGTCCTTAAAAACTCTCCATAAATTTTTGTGGCATTTGGACTCCGTCTGATATTGATTTTCTGCGATGTAAAAAACACGGAAAAAACATGAACTGGCACTATGTCAATAAGTTAGTACCAAAAATGATATAAAATGATTATAAAATATCCAAGATTGATAATATAACAGCATGGAACAATCAAAAATTATAGATACGTTGGAGACGTATCAACATCCTCAAGCTTAACTCCTACTCGTCCTTGAGTCGGTAACTGATAAAAACAGAATTTTTGATGTGGAGTGTTGTTTAACATGTCATATCATATTCTTTTCTTTATAGCATGGACATTTAGACTTTTTATGTGATTCAAAGTAACAGTCTAGTTTTGACATAGTAATTTAGATACTCAAGCATATCAACAAGCAACCATGTCTTTCAAAATATCAATGCTAAAATAAGTTAACCCTACAAAATCATATAGTCTTGTCATGCTCTGTCTTCTTAACACAAAGTATTTATCATGCACAACCCCGATGACAAGCTGAGCAATTGGTTCATACTTTTTAACGCGCTTCCGCTTTTTCAACTCTTACGGAATACATGAGCGCAAGCCATGGATATATCACTAGGGGTGGAATAGAGTATGATGATAGGGGTAAATATAGAGAAGACAAAAAGGTAAGAAAGTCTCACATAGATGCGGCTAACCAACGGGCTATGGAGGTGCCCATCAATCGATATCAATGTGAGCAGTACGGATTGCCATGCAACGGATGCACTAAGAGCTATAAGTGTATAAAATCTTAATATGAAAACTAAATGGGTGTGCATCTAATCTTATAATGAAAATTTCCCAATAGTATATGAAAGTGACAACATACACTACTAGAAAAAGGTCTATAGCTAATATGGACATTAATGACGCACGATATATGTGGTGCGCCACTGCTATATAGCAGTGGCGCACCAGGTACAGGTGCGCCATTAGTGTCCTCATTACTAATGGCGCACCACACACACGGTGCGCCATTACTAACATTTTTTTATTTTTCCAAAACTACTAATGGTGCACCAAGGCACAGTGCGCCATTAATAGTTTTTACTAGTAATGGCGCACCACACACTCCGTGCGCCACTACTAACAATTTTTTTTACTTTTTTTTTCAAAACTAGTAATGGCGCATCAGGGTAGAGTGCGCCATTACTAGTTCAAACTAGTAATGGCGCACCACAACCAAGGTGCGCCACTACTAACCTTGGGTGAGAAATAGTTATTCTTCACCCACCTCTATTTCAACATCTATGCACCGTAATTTTACGTTTCATAAATTTTGTCTTGTTTTAGACATAAAAAGAGAACGTAAGAAAACCTATAATCTTGTAAAAAATATTTTATGTTCTGTAAAGTTACAAATGTAAAAACATAGCGTAGAATGTACATAAAATACAATTTTGGACCTATATTTTTTTGTTATGCCAAATTTTCTGCAGTAAATCAATATGAATGTAACTATTTGTATTTCAAATGTAATTTATATTTATGAAATGACTGTAAGATTACCTCGGTGAAGAATAACTTATTCTACACCCTCGGTGATGAATAGTAACACTATATATATATATATACATATATATATATATATATATATATATATATATATATTACAAAAATAGTAATGGCGCACCACCTAATAATGCGTCATTAGTAACCTGAGACTAGCTAGATATTTTGGACAGCCACCTACCACACTCACTTTCCCCACTTCATTCTCTCCACCTCCCCCTCCAAGCTTGTCTCGGCCGCCTCCTTCTCCTCACCTCATTTGCACCATAGATTCACCCAAATTAGGTGGTTAAATTTCTTTTTTTTCATGGGTAAGTAAGGGGATAGCTTCTTTATGTTGTAGATCTACTTTCTTCTCCCTCCAACAACGTGCACATGCACTTTTTATGGCCTAGATCTACGTATGTTTGTGGTGTTGCATATGTTTGTGTTGTTGCATATGTTTGTGTTTGCAGGTATTGGTATTTGAAATGCGAGAGTTGCCAATATTTTTCCGGGATGTTGATTCATTTCCGTTTCGGCGAGAATTTGGCACTATGCATTCTTTTTGGTCCTATTTTTAGGCAAAGTCATGCCAAAAAAAATTTGGTTCTAAAATATCGTTTTGCTCTACCCTGCAGGTGACCATGGTCCGCACGATGACCGAAGGCATCGTGAATAGGTTTTTGAGCTCCGCGAAGGCCGAGATGCTTCAAAAGAACGAGACGGGGAGATAAGATGTCCGTGTCGAAGATGCAAGCTGAGGGGCCTTATGGACACGGATTCTGTACAGGTGCGGGACCACCTGCTCTTGCGTGGTTTCATGGATGGCTATCGGTGGCAAGGTGATGAAGATGATTATGAAGTCATCCATGGGGGCCGGGCAAGAAATGAGGAAGGGCAGCAAGACAACCGCGACGAGGGTGGGCGAGAAGACAAAGAATCTCCAGGACATGATCAGGAAGTAGATGCAGTACACAGTCATCATGTAGAAGATGCCGAACATGATGATGAGGAAGATGCCGGAGCAGACGAAGGGCGTGATCATGAAGATGAAGATGCCGGAGCAGACGACGATGGACCATCGATGGGCTGGGTGCAGGACCCTCATATTCAAGAGCTGCTTCTCAAGCAGACGAATAACGCAAGAGCTGCCGCCCGAGAGAAAGCCAAGCTGGATGAACTGGAGATAGACGCGGTTACTCCATTGTATGAAGGATGCAGGCCCGAAGATACCCGCCTGAAAGTAACGCTCATGGCTTTGGAGATGAAGGTAAAACACAAAATGACCGACGAATGCTTCGACGAGAACATGTCATTTTGGCACGAACGTCTTCCCAAGGGGAACAAGTGCCCGACCAGTTTCGAGGAGGCGAAGAAAATCGTGTGTCCTCTGGATTTACAGCACGTGAAATACCATGTGTGCATGAACAACTGAATCATTTATCAGGACGAGCACGCGGAGTCTACCATATGTCTGGTGTGCGGCGTCACTCGATACAAGAAGAGGAAGAAAACTCCTCGAAAAGTGGTGTGGTACTTTTCGATCACTCCTCGTCTGCAGCGATATTTCACGGACCCTAAGCTAGCAAAGCTCCTGCATTGGCACGCAGATAGGGAGGAGAAGAAGCGAGAAGATGACGGAAATGATCCAGAGATAAATAAAAAAGACAAGATGCTGAGTCACCCTAAGGATGCGAGCCAGTGACAAGCGTTGAACTTCGAACACCCGGAATTTGGGGATGATCCAAGGAACATCATGCTGGGCGTGAGCACCGATGGAGTCAATCTGTTTGGCAGCCAGAGGAGCACACATAGCACCTGTCGGGGATATACCCCGCGGTGTAAACCAGCCGGAAGTATAACCCGACCGGACTTGGTGTTTTACTTGAGACCCGGCTGAGACTTAACGATTCACTGGTGACCTGTTTGGACCTGGCGGTTTATGATTCATTGGTAATCCGGCAGGCGGGTCAGAGGAGTGACAAGACCCGATGGCCCAACGGGCAGTTCATGAAGGCCGGTTCATACTATGGTGGGCCGGTTTAAGAGGAAAGGCGTGAGGAATATTTGTCTTACAAGGAGTTAAGACCTGGACTTGTATCTGGTTTGTATTAGAGATAGACTAGTCCTAATCCTAATAGGACTCCACATGTAACCCGCCCCTTCAACTTATATAAGGAGGGGCAGGGCTCCCCAAAGAAGAAGGAGAAAAAACAATCTCTAGGATAGACACAAAGAGCCGGTTTACCGGCGACTCTCTCGTGATCATAGTGAGACCTAGCTTCAAATAACATGTAGGGCTATTACCGGATGATGTTTCCCGGGGCCCGAAGCTGTCTAAATCCTTGTCTTGTGTTGCGTCTCTCGATTCCGCTCAACCCTTCTCAAGCTACCACATAGATGCGTTGGTCTCGCGACTAAGTCTTGACACTAAGGACATCTGCCGTGACAAAACCACGACAGTTGGCGCCCACCGTGGGGCTCACGCACGGTGGTGATGAGTTCTTGGAGGGATCTCTTCTAGGGTTCGAGAAGCTCGCAATTTTCAGATGAAGAAGAGCCAGTTTGAAAGGATTTACATCAGTTGAGTTCATCGGTCAGATTGTTAGTCTGAGATTTAAAATTCAAGAGAAATAAGGTTGCGACATGATCGTTTTTCGCAAGTCGCCAAGATCGACAGGAGCGTTTCCGCCGCACACAATATACTACAGGAATCCACCGCAGTCATTGGTGAATTTTTCTACGGATACGACAGTCGGGTCCGATTGTTATTAGGCGGTTACCACAAAAATCAGTCCGGTCGGGTCAATGGTCGACAAAGCGATTCCGTGCAGCCGTTGGATGGGCCCACGCCCCGCTGATATTTTCTAATCAAGGTACTGGTTTAACACGCCTTTGTTTATTGGGAAACAGACTGAGGGCCAGTTCTTTTCGGCGATTCTCCCAGAATCACTCCCTCCCCAGCTTCTCCTAGAATCGCCACTCCATATGTTTTTTACAATCCTATCTAGTTAAGGTCTAATTAGCTAGGATTGTAAAAAATATATGAAGTGATGATTCTGGGTGAAGCTGGGGAGGAGGGCGATTCTGATAGAATCGCCCAAAAGAACTGGCCCTGACCCCATAGTTGTACCTAAGGTGCCCCTGAAACTTGGTTTTTTGTGTGGAGCGGCCACACCTGAAGAATCATATAGATGGGTCCACAGCAGCCGTGTTACAGGAGCACTTCAAGTCCCAACGGAAAAATACTACTTTGCTTTCCAAGACGGTTTGGTTGTTGCTAGCTCGTATGATTAAAACCGACGCTCAACGGAAGCCTCTATGACTATTTGTACTACTACTAATATCTCACGCGAGGAAAAAAAATCAATTTTTGGTTCAATCTTTCGTTGTTGAGTGCACACCTAGCCAACACAGCGGCATATATGGTCAAATTACAAAGAATCAGTCAAAGCTGCGTCCGAGATGGATTGGCACAAGGATCTGAGGTCAACACAGATTTCCACCACCCCGCCGTCTCAAAAACGCTCTAGTCAAGGAGAGTATATTGCATCAATTCAATAAATTAGTACTACTTTCTCACCTGGAGATCAAGAAGCTACCATTGGTTTACGTCATCACATCAAGACAAACATCACGTATTATATTTAGTTGATGCCCAAGGCAAATACAGCTGCAGTACTTGCGTCAAACTGCCTCCATCTTGCACTGCATCGGGGTCTCCGTCTCCGCTGGCGGGTCTTGCTATTACGGCCGTGTGGCCGCAGCCTCTGCCGAGTCACTACGGGCTGGAGGGAAATCCGGACGCCCCACAACAACTTGCCGGCCTGCCACCTCTGCCTTGGGGTACCTGCTTGGTGGGAGGACAAGCGGATTAATCATGCGCTGTTAAGAAGAACAGAGGTTATCTACGGACATTGCATAAGGATAATCTGTTGTACTAATGCACCAGGTGATATTCATCCAGTTTACTTTTTATCAGTAAATACTTATTATTTTTTGTGAAAACAACCACTCTGCCATATAGTGTTGTTATATACAGGTAAATTACTCATTACAAAAGTGGTGTTATACCGCGGATGCACGTTCGGCTGTGCCGCGTGGCTCCATGGGCACGCGTGTCGCGGTTCAGTTTACATCAAACACGCCAGCTGACTCGCCCGTCCGCACCACCTTACAATGCCACGGACGACTCGCCCGTCTGCCCTTGCGGCCGGTTCACGTATCCGCGCCAGCTTACAACGTGGAAGACAACTCGCTCGTTCGCGACGGTCTACAACACTATGGGCGATTTACCCGTCCGACCGCATGACCGACTCTACCGTTCGCACTGGTTTATAGTATCACGGTCGACTCATCTGTCGGCTCCCACGGTCGACCCGGCCGTGATTGATTTCAGCTTCACCATGGTGATCATCCACTCCGAAGTGGATAATTTCTGGTTTAACATATCAGGTGAAATCCATCCAGTATATTTTTATATTTTTATATTGCTTTTCTTTAAAAAGAGCAATTACTCTGGCTTGCAAGTTCTCCAATGTGGGACAAGTTGTCTACTGCAAAAAGGATTATTATAACACTGAGCTATTGAATGACTCCTACCAGTTTTTACATCACGATCAAATATGGATAGTCTCAAGCCAACTCCTCGAGTCACCTTTGAGACTCGGGGGCTACGATGACATGACTCAGCAAATCTTGCCAGTTTCAACAATTTTAAGAACCTCAGGACGATGGAGGGAAAGATAACCCGGTCCCGGCGGCTACTGTTATATTGATGAAAATCTAAAGGCCGTCAGAAAATTCCCGGCTTAGAAAGTATATGACAATTACAAAATCCCGGCTCAATGAAGAAGTTCCGGGTCATCAGAAAGGATTCCGGTTTAAAATCCGGCTCAAGGGGAGTCAGTCTTACTGAAGCTCTCAAATATCCGGTTCAAGGGAATGATGTCTCCCACAAAGCTTTGAAGCTCTCAATATCTGGTTCAAAATCCCGGTTCAAGAAGAATTTATCTTTGCAAGAAGTTAAAGGTTGCCGAAGAGGGCCTGTTGCCATGATGCGCAGTTCAAACATGGGTTATCCTGCCTTATTGGTTTATCATATTATTGATCACATGGGAGCTTCTGTTAATAAAGCGGAGTTCTGATTACATATTGATTCGGCTATCAAACCAATATTATCATAAGGGGCCAAAGAGAGTCTGTTGCACAGCATAGCTCAAACATGGGTATCCCTTGAGCACAGCTCACAATATCACTTGGGGGCTACGTTCGAACCATAGTCACACCTCTTGATAGGCTTAAAGCCACCAGGGAAATCACTTGGGGGCTCTGGTCATATCCGAACCATAGCTTATACCCTCTTGATCAGCATAAGGGCACCAGGGAAATTACTTGGGGGCTTGGTCGTATCCGAACCATAGCTACACCTCTTGATAGGCATAAGGCCACCAGGGAAAATCACTTGGGGGCTATGGGTTCGAACCATAGTTACACCTCTTGATAAGCATAAGGGCACTAGGGAAATCACTTGGGGGCTTGGTCGTATTCGAACCATAGTTACACCTCTTGATCGGCGCAATGCCACAATTATGACTACATGGGGGCTCTGGTTGTATCCGAACCATAGCTTAAACCCTCTTGATCATACATATACATCATCATACATTGCGGCATCATTACATCATCATAGCATGTATCATATGTGCATGGATAAACCGGCGTTCATTAACCCGACTTGGCTTTCAACTACAAGTTGTCTGTACATGATCAGTTATAATCCGGACACTACCAGCCCGGTCTGGTTCCGACTCAAAGTCACCAGTATTGAATAAATCGGTGTTTATCACAACCCGGAACAGTTTTATCATAAACCGGCAAAATATGGGAGGAGTTATCAGTACTCAAGATTTGGGTTATCACCATTACTATAAAAACTTGGTAAGCCAACAATGTGATTCAATGTCACATATATGATATATTTCATATTTGATTATTCTTAAGTGCAGCCTTGGTTGTAAACCCGGGTTATATGTTGGGCATTATGACCCGTCCGGCGGTAAACCGTCAGGACACTTTAAACTTGTTGTATACAGAAACAGGTTGAATAAAGAATGATTATAAATCACCGGCGTTTATTAACCCGGCCTGGCTTTCGATTATAAGTCGCCAGTATGATGATAAATTATCCAGTGTTTATTAAACCGGTCTGGCTTTGGACTATAAGTCGCCAGT
>NC_041392.1:721794603-721821009 GCF_002162155.2 Triticum dicoccoides
ATTGCGCCATTGTAATCATGCGCTTATAAATCATTGAGTATATTATTCAAATCTTTAAATAGCCAACATGGCTGGATTTTTTATTATGGTTATCAACAGATGAGGTATTCAAAGTCGCTTTGGTGCAATGGCTATTATTTTATCAATGGATATGGTTTATTCTACAATGGAAGGAATAGTCCCGAGTAGCTGCAGGCTTACGACCCGACACTTGGGGCTACATTATTTAAATTGAGATTATATCAAATATGCAGTCTCATGTCGCTGCAAGCATGCACCATGATACTTGGGGGCTAATGCAAAGTCATTTTTTGCTCATCTTATTGAAGACCCGACTCATCATATCATAATGAGCCGGCCCTTGGGGGCTACCAATTGCTCCTGTCATACATTCAAGGTATACAAGCCTTAATCTATTATATTAAAGGGTTCGTTCCTCAGTTGGTAAAGCACAAAGCTCTTAACCTTATGGACGTGGGTTCAAGCCCTATGATGGAAGCTACATTATAATATGTTATTTCCATTGAAGTATATATCAAGTCCCGGTTCAGTATTATCTTACTAAGCCGGCCCTTGGCGGCTACACATCACTGCTAAAATCTACATGATTATATTTACAAATTCCCTGTTCACTATTGCATAATGACCCGGCCCTTGGGGGCTACACTGATTGAAGTTTTTATAAGCAATTACAAGTCCCAGGTTGCTGCAAGCATGACAAGCCGGCACTTGGGGGCTGCATATATGGAGTATTCAGTCTATATGATTGAGAGGAACAAACTGGATTTCTTCAAGGTTGAAACACTTATTGGAGCAAGTCTTAAGTTATCACTATGTTCTCCTCTTAAGACTTGGGGGCTACAAGTATTATGCATATAAAGGAGGAACGTCTTTAGTTTATCAGTTTTGAGTAAATCAGGAAGATCAATTACATGACCCGGTGTCGACAACAATTATGACCCGGTGCCAACAATATTTATAAACCATCCGGCACTTTGGAAGCCGACTCAAGTGGATTACTCTTCACAATATTTCTCTGTGAGAAACCAATGTCAGCAAATTGAGTATGAAGCTGGCTTGTTAACCCGGATTTTCTAGAAGGAGGAAATGACAAGGACTTAAGGATCATCAGATGCCGGTTTACAAGAATTCTTAATCCGGAGCATAATCTGTCAAATTTGGTCTTGTGTTTGTTTTACAGGATCAGTTTAACATGGATAAAGCCAAATTAAACTGGGGGCTAATGTAGGGGATATACCCCGCGGTGTAAACCGGCCGGAAGTATAACCCGACCGGACTTGGTGTTTTACTTGAGACCCGGCTGAGACTTAACGATTCACTGGTGACCCGTTTGGACCTGGCGGTTTATGATTCATTGGTAATCCGGCAGACGGGTCAGAGGAGTGACAAGACCCGATGGCCCAACGGGCGGTTCATGAAGGCCGGTTCATACTATGGTGGGCCGGTTTAAGAGGAAAGGCGTGAGGAATATTTGTCTTATAAGGAGTTAAGACCTGGACTTGTATCCGGTTTGTATTAGAGATAGACTAGTCCTAATCCTAATAGGAGACCTAGCCTCAAACAGCATGTAGGGCTATTACCGGATGATATTTCCCGGGGCCCGAAGCTGTCTAAATCCTTGTCTTGTGTTGCGTCTCTCGATTCCGCTCAACCCCTCTAAAGCTACCACATAGATGCGTTGGCCTCGCGACTAAGTCCTGACACTAAGGACATCTGCCGTGACAAAACCACAACAGCACCTGGCCTGTGTTTGTGTGGATGTACAACCTTCCCCCCTAGTTGTGCATGAAGAGGAAGTGCATTCACATGAGTATGCTAATTGAAGGGCCGAAACAACCAGGGAATGACATCAATCTATATCTGGGGCTGCTGAAAGAGGAGCTAGACACACTGTGGAAAACGCCAGCCAACACATGGGACGCCGCAAAAAAAGAATGTTTCCCTATGAGAGCCGCACTGCTCACGACGGTGCACGACTATCTCGGTTACGGATATGTCGCGGGGCAAGTGGTCCATGGATTTTCTGGGTGCATCAGGTGCATGGATGACACAACGTATCGCCAGCTAGATAGAGATCCCGGGTCTTCGAAAACCATGTTCATGGGTGTCGGTGTCAAAACCGGTGGATCTCGGGTAAGGGGTCCCAAACTGTGCGTCTAGGCAGATGGTAACAGGAGGCAGGGGACACGAAGTTTTACCCAGGTTCGGGCCCTCTTGATGGAGGTAAAACCCTACGTCCTGCTTGATTAATATTCATGATATGGGTAGTACAAGAGTAGATCTACCACAAGATCAGAGAGGCTAAACCCTAGAAGCTAGCCTATGGTATGATTGTATGTTGTCCTACGGACTAAAACCCTCCGGTTTATATAGACACCGGAAAGGGCTAGGGTTACACAAGGTCGGTTACAAAGGAGGAGATATACATATCCGTATTGCCTAGCTTGCCTTCCCCGCTAAGTAGAGTCCCATCCGGACACGAGACGAAGTCTTCAATCTTGTATCTTCATAGTCTAACAGTCCGGCCGAAAGATATAGTCCGGCTGTCCGGGGACCCCCTAATCCAGGACTCCCTCAGTAGCCCCTGAACCAGGCTTTCAATGACGATGAGTCCGGCACGCAGTATTGTTTTCGGCATTGCAAGGCGGGTTCCTCCTCCGAATACACCACGGAAGAATTTGAATACAAGGTTAGTGTCTGACCCTACAAAATAAGTTCCACATAAGACCGCAGAGAGAATAATATTTTCGCAAATCTAATTTGCTGACTTATTTTGGCAACACGACATTATGTCATGGCCCGGCGATTATTCGAACCGTTTCCTTTAACTTTCCCCGCACATAACGCAAAGCAGTTTTTTGACACGTCTCGTCAAAGCAAAGATCGTGTCCCCTTATCACGGGATTCTCATCAATACGGGTGTGGGTAACCCAACCGCGCCATCGATTACGGCGCTTGGGGGATAAGCGAGTTTTACCAGGCTAGTGGGGACGCATAGTTTCGTCCGCCCATATAAAGGGATAAGGATTTACCTTTTCATCCACGCCTTCTTCCTCCTTTGCTCATCCATTTTCGCAGAGTCGAGCTCCAGCGCCCAAGTCCGCATTTCCCACCTCAACCCTCTCCAACCATGTCCGGAGCGGTAGGCAGGTGGATGGTCTCCTCCGTCACGGAGGGACACATCAAGAAGCTGAGGAGAGCCGGATACCTGCCCGACGTCATCGCGCACCGGCTCCCAGAAGAGGGGCAGCTCATCCCCACCCCCAGGCCCCATGAGAGGGTAGTGTTCCTTACCCATTTCCTCCGCGGAATGGGATTCCCTCTCCACCCATTCGTCCGGGGGCTCATGTTCTTCTATGGCCTGGATTTTCACGATCTGGCCCCGAACTTCATCCTCAACATCTCGGCGTTTATCGTCGTGTGCGAGGCCTTCCTCCGCATCAAGCCCCACTTCGGCTTATGGCTGAAGACCTTCAATGTCAAGCCTAAGGTAGTGAGCGGCCGCCAGGCGGAGTGCGGAGGAACCATGGTGGGCAAGATGCCCAACGTCACATGGCTCGAGGGCTCCTTCGTGGAGACTATAAAGGGGTGGCAATCGGGGTGGTTCTACATCACCGAGCCACGTGACCCTAAATGGGCAGCGGCCCCTGAGTTCCGATCTGGCATCCCCACGCGGCTCACCTCCTGGCAAGAGAAGGGCTGGTCCTGGGGTAGTTCGAGAGAGCTGACGGACTCCAAACATGTATTCAAAACATGGTGAACAAGAAGCTCAAACTTGTCAACGTAGTCCAGGTCATGCTCATCTGCCGGATCCTCCCGTGCCAACAACGGGCTTTCAACTTGTGGGAGTTCGACCCGGCCCAGCACCGAACTCTGAACAGGCTCTTCAACACAACTCACGAAGATGCCTGGAAGGTGCTATTCCAGAGCGCCGAGGTTCCCCCTCCCACTACCAAGGACCGCGGATTCTGCGCGAAGCGCTAAGCCAGCGCGATAAGCTGTTTTACCTCTCACAGGATACTTGTTTTCCATAGTTTGATTCTATGCGGGATCTAAGCTCCCGTACCTTTGACAGGACTGGCAGGAGACGGCCGGACAGATCGACTGTCCGGCTCCTTTGCCCGAAGGCCCAGCAGACGCTCTCCTGGCGAAGATGCTGACTCAGGCTCCTTATACGCTGCCGGAGAAGACCAAGAAGGCCAAGGGAACCCGAAAGAGTTCCCGACACCAGGCGTCATCGGACTCACCGTCTGATGAATCTACGGCACACTCCTCCCCCGAAGACGAGGAGGCAGAAGAAGATGCTCCCCCTCCAGATGGGGGAGACAAGAAGAGCAAGGCCGCCCCAACTAGGGAGGCCGAAGGGTCTAAGAAGGGAAGGACTCTCCTTCCGGATAGTTCTACCACCGCCGCCGACGGCGAAGACGAGTGGCTGCCCAGGGTCAAGCCCCTGGGGAAGTCGTAAGTATTCGATTACTAGAGTGACTCATAGCATTCCTTTGTTGCACTGCTTCCCCTAACGCCAAATATGATTATGCAGGCCGCCACGAGCCCGTATCGATGTATCGTCGGACGGCTCCCTGGGCTTGTCGGATATGGATAGCGATCCACTTCCGACCGCCACCTCCCCTTACCCTGCAGACGACGCCGGGGTATCGTCTCACGAGGCACCGGCTTGAGGGGAGACAGTTCCGGAGGCGCCTCAAGGTGACCTTCCGGACTCTGGGAGCAGAGGGGACAGGGCCCCTGAGGGCTCCGAGTTCGGCCCTTAGTCGAACACTGCATCGGAACCTCCAGTGGTTCCAAACTCGGGCAGGCGGCCTTCTTCCAAGAGGGGCAAGACGCCTGTACCGGTGACCTCTGCCCATCTAGAGGTGTCGGACTATCTGCTGGAAGCGCTTCGCAGTGCTTCCATCGACGAGGAGCACCGTACTATTATGAGTGCGGTGGTCCAGAAGGTTCAGTCCGCCATGAGTGGACTGACTGAAGCCTGTGCCAGCCTTCTAACAGGCTTTGAGGTAAGTGATTAAAATATAGGAAAAATATTACCGCATAGATAGTAGCCCCTGATGGTCCGTTCGGTGTTCACAAAGAAAAGCCGAACAGAGGATCAAACAATATCGCAGGAGTCTAATATAAGTATGTCAATATGCGTATGCAGGCTTCGCTGCTGGCATCTGCCGCACTGACTGCGGAGGTCGCCGTACTGAAGCAGGACCTTAAAGGGTCCCAGGACGAACTTGGCGTTGCCAAGAGGCAGCTCGAGGAGAACAAAGGTAAGTAATAGCTAGTTTATGGATATGTATAAAAAGAATGCGATTGCAAAATGACAGGATCATCATGAATTTGCCAGGGGCCACGACCGAAGTGGCGACCCTAAGGCAAGCGATGTCTGAGGCCTAAGATAAAGCGGCCAAGGAGCGCACCGAGCAGGAAAGGCAAGAGGCTCGGGTGGGCGAGGTGCAGCAAGATCTCCAGGATCTCGTGACGAAGCACGAGGCGTTGGAGCTTGACTCAAAGACGCGAGAGTCTGAGCTTGCCGCGGTCCTCGAGAGCGCAAAAACTGTCAAGGCCGAAGCCCAAAAGGCCCTCCAGGAGGTTGACGCGATGAAGAAAATAGCGGTGGGTAAGGCATTCTATATGCAAAGAAAGCATGTGAAAGTAAATTACCTATTACTTACCCGAATCCGGAGCTCTCCAGGAGCATTTGCAGATTTTCCCCGCAGTGTGTCGGATGCCGCACAGTTTTACCAGGCCGAGGAGGGAAGCTCACCGGAGAAGTTGTTCTGGTCTCAGTATACTGGGACTGAACACCCGGTGCCTATGAGCGACCAGCTGAAGCAGCTGGTCGAGCTACACAATGCGGCCGAACAGGCCATGAAGGGCTTTATAGTCCGGCTGTGGCCTGGCGACGCCCTTCCAAACAGCTACTTCGGCCTGATGAGGCGGCTTGTGGACGCCTGCCCACGGCTGGAGGTCGTCAAGCGGTCTGTCTGCATCGAAGGTGTCAGGACCCCGACTCAATGCCACATCGATCTAGCATGTAACACCTCATATCACTTTGCGGCCTCACGCACGGTATTCCCACGGGTGTCGCCTTACCTTTGCCCGGGACCGTTTGCGCCTTTGGCACACGTATATGATAGTGTTGCTAGCATCCATATGATAAGGAGCCCGGGCTGACATGGCTAGTCGTAAACCCAAAGTGGCACTAACTTACAGGGACAGGCATCCATGACCCAACATCGAACATGTCGGTCATCAGCGAGTGAATCCGGGCTGTAGCACTGGGCTAGCAGGACTCCGGTGAACCGGGCTGTAGCGGGCTAACAGGACTCCGGTAAACATCGCGTGACATTTCCCCGAAGGGACAGACACAGGAACGAAGAAGGACACATGCCGGCCAGCCTAAGTGTTCCGGAGCAGTAGCAAGCTACCATGGCTCAGTGGAAACACTAGGAGACATTTCCCGGTAAGAGAGGCTACCAAGGATAAACAACTAGGTTGTCAGATCCCACACATACCAAGCATTTCAATAACATACACACAATATGCTCGATATGTGCAATACAACATGGCATCACAAAATGACTCTACGACTCAAGTACTTCATTCAATAGGCTCCGAGGAGCGAGATATTACAATCATGGGTCTCATGACCCAACACTCAGAGCATACAAATCAAAGCACATGCGGAAGCTTAACATGTCTGAGTACAGACATCTAGAAATGAAAAAGGCTGAGAAGCCTGACTATCTACCAGATCCTGCCGAGGGCACAAGATCGTAGCTAAACATCGAAGTCCAAGCGGAACTACTAGTGAGACTGAAGTCTCTCTGCAAAAACATAAAATAGGCAAACGTGAGTACAAATGTACCCAGCAAGACTTACATCAGATCTATCTACATATGCATCATTATCAACAAAGGGGGTGGTGGGGTTTAACTGCAGCAAGCCAGCTTTGACTCGGTGGCTAACCTGAACTACGACTACAAGTAACTCTTTTGAGGTGGCGCACACGAGTCCACATATTCACCATATCAATACACCACTATGGATCCGCTCCCGTCTCCCTACGAGAACGCCATCCATAGCACTCACGCTTATCTTGCGTATTTTAGAGTATCCACTTTCACTTGTCTATGAACTGTACAAGGGGTCCAAGTTTCCATATCCGAGGAATCCGGCTATTCGAATAGATAATGATAACCCTGCAGGGGTGTACTTCTTCAGACACGCTTTCGCCACTTATCGCCCTGTACACGTCATGTACCTCGGCAACCTTCAAGCGGAAGCCGGGCGAGGGAGTCGGCCAGGACCTGACTAACCGAACAAGTCTCTAGTCCAGGTTTATCGCCTATTCGGGTTCCATCCGCAAGAAGATCCGGCCGGGGTGTCGCTCACGGCCCCAAACGATGTGAGCAGGGTTCCCAAGCTCACCATCTGGGTGCCACTTGGTACACCGTGCCACTGTGCCTAGTCTGTCCCAAGCCCACCTGTACCGGGTGCCACTTGGTAGACTACTGACACTACCTACAAACACCAGAAACTAGTTGCAACTCCTGGACAGAGATCATGTTGATTAATAAGTCGAGAGGGGTCGAGTTACCGGAACCCAATGTGTGGTAGTAACTGGTCATGGATCACAAACACATAACTCAGTTCCTGAAGACGGCTGCAATGAGACAACCCACCATGTACTCCTACATGGCCTCTCACCGCTACCTTTACCAAATCGTGTTCACACACTTAGCTCACACATAGTAGGACATGTTCACACGCCTCTGATTCATCCCCGATGAATCAGACCTGACTCAACTCTAAGCAATAGCAGGCATGACAACAAACATGAATGAGTAGGCACAACAGGGCTCAAACAACTCCTACTCATGCTAGTGGGTTTCATCTATTTACTGTGGAATGACAGGTCATGCAAAGGATAAAGGGGTTCAGCTACCGCAGCAAGTAACAGTTGAATCGTTGTTGTCCTAATGCAGTAATAGAGAGCAGGAGCGAGAGAGTGGGATTTTATCGGAATGAACAAGGGGGTTTTGCTTGCCTGGCACTTCTGAAGATAGCATTGAGTCTTCATCAGTGTCAACGATCACATCATCGGTATCACGTCTATCGAGAGGGGACAAATACCGGCAACACAGAAGGGAACACAATCAATGCAATGCACAATATGATGCATGATCATGACATGGAAAAATGAATGTGTTTTGGGCTAATGCATCTAGCAACAAGTTAAATGGAGTTGGTTTGAACCCTAGGTTCAAATTCAAACTCCACATGTGATTATTTAAATGCCATTTATATGATTTGTGCTAAACAGCAGTTATAAGTTGTTCTAACATGCATGAAAATGGTACAGATGGATTCCTTGAATTTTTCTGATAATTTTTCATATATAATTTACTTAATTTGGAGTTACGGTAGAATTTCTATGAATTTTCGAAGTTTTGGATATTTTCTGAAATAAATAAATCATTTCTGATTTATTTTAAAACTCCAGAAAACATTTGATGCGTCAGTATGACATCACCCTGACGTCATCAGGTCAACAGGGCGGGTCCAAGTCAAACCTGATTTGTGGGGGCCACACATCAGTGTCACAGGGCTGCTTAGCTCACTGACAGGTGGGACCAGGTCAACAGCCACGTCAGCTTGGTCAAAACTGACGTGTGGGCCCATGGTGGTTAGGTTAAGACTTAACAGAAAATGATAAGGATTAAATAAGGGCGTGGGGCCCATACGTTAGCGGCTCTGGGGAGGGTTAGCTGGCCGTGATTAGTGCTAATCACACGGCCACGTCGGCTAGTGACGCCGGCGACCATGGCGACGGCGGGACCTCGCCGGAGTTTCTCGGGATGGCGCTACAGCCCGCGGCTGGTCGCGCTGAGGGCACCAAGAGGGAGCCCGTGCTCCCGCGCATCTAGTGGTGCACGCAGCTGGGCACAGGGAGGCCGGGGTTCGCCGGAAACGGGCTCCTGGCGGCGGCCGGAGTTCGGGCGTCGGGCATTTCGACGCTGCTGCTCACAAACGAGGGAGATGAGGCGCTGGAGGGGCTCTACGGGTCGCGGCAAGCACAACGGGTGCACGCCCGTGACCAAATGGTCATTGTGGTTTCGCCGGCGACGAGCCCGTGCGGCGGAGCGTCTCGGCTCCGGTAGAGGGGGCGGCTAGAACTCGAAATCGGACATGGGGTTAGGGGGAAACGAAGCAGGGGCTCACGGGGATCATGCCGGGAGGGTCAGCGAGCTCGGGGAAGCACGAACGGCGGCGAATCGACGGCGACCATCGGCGGCGGTCGAGGACGAAGACGATGGCGTGGAGGCGATGCAGGGCTTCCCGAGGGGCTTGGCTCGGTGGGGAGGAAGAGGGTATCGAGGCGGAGCTCCCTGGGGCGTCGGTGAGGCGTGGGGGTGGTGGTGGCCGCGAGGGAGCTCGTCGGTGGCGGCGGCTCCGTTCGGTCCGGGCGGGAGAGAGGGAGCAGAGGAGGGAGGGTCGAGGGGGGAGAGTGAGCGAAACGGTCAGCGGGATCGGGACGGCCTGCGGGAGTCGTCCACGCGTCCAGGGGCTCGTCGGCAAGCAGGAGGTGGCCGCGCGGCCGTGCGCGTGCGAGCACGCAGCTGCTTCGGGGCGAGGGGAGGAAGACGACGGAGGGCTGCAGTGGTGGGCTGGGCCGGCTTCTGCAGCAGGCCGCACAGGTAGGCGCCAGGTAAGTACTCTCTTTCTCTCTCTGTTTCCTCTTTTCTATTTTCTGCAATTTGTTTTTGATTTGATTAAAATATCAAATCATTTAATAAAATCCTAGAAACAATTATGGGTGCTTTCTGAATTATTTCAGTGACCCTTAACAATTTCCAACATTTATTTGAACATTTAAATTATTTATAGTATTTAAATGCCCAAAGTCAAATACAATATGGTTTACACAAAAATCCAAAAATGTCTTGGAAAAATATCCATCATCTCTGGAAATGGTTTTCACCCTTTTCCATTAATCATGAACATTTTTGCAAACCAATTTGGGTTCTTTGAAAAATATTTTGAAGTTGAACCTATTTGCATTGCTTTGGTGCTAGGGATTGGTCCTCCCCGTTTCAAATTTCATGAACTTCAAACATGATGCATGAATGCCTTGATGCAACTAATGACAGACAAATTCTAGGGCTGTGACAACTCACCCCCACTAAACAAGAATCTCGACCCGAGATTCAAGCGTAGGGTAGGATGAAGGGGGAACGCAAATTAACATAATCTTCACGATCCAGGTTGCACATCACAAGAGTGTTGATTTGATCCTCATCTTTGTCTCGACGTCTTGCTTTGAGAACTCCAGCCAACATGACAACGAGAAGAAAGGAAAACTCTAGAACAATCGATCTTCGAGAAGACCGAACAACTCAGGATCAACTCATGGGATGAGACATAGCAGCATCTCTCGAGCTGAGACACGAGATGCACATCAAGAGGGGTGGAAAGAAATGGATGACGAAGGTTCACTAGGTGGACAATAATTCCACGCTTAAGAAGGTGGTGAACGGTTGTCAACGTAGCGAGGAGTTGGGTTGCCATGATACCACAACAATGCACCTTAGGGAAGGTGACTCGTAGAAATATCCCCTTAAGTGGCAAAAAGAATTACCTTTGATTTAAAGATCAATGAAACTCTTTATACCAGCTTAAGGCAAATCATAATCGATCATTTAGAGGGGTTCGGTAGAAAGGCATACCCGGACTTGGATGATGTGGATTACCTTGTTGAAGACAACGTAATGAATGAATTTGCTTACCACCGGAAATGGAAGAGACCCATGGTAGAATGGCACATTAGCGGTGCAAGCTGGGAACAAAATGCAATGCTGGGAATGATTCTGGAAACTGGGGAAGAACCCACAATAGCGAGTGAATTCACTGTTTGAAAAGGTCATAGCATTGCCGAGGAAACTGAGAGCAATCCAATTAGTACCGATGATAACACCTAGCGCTTGGGCGTGCTCTCAAGAACTTGAGCATTTCCATAATTATCAAGGTTTTACCAATATCCGTGTCAAGGATTCTGGCAACACAACTTACTACCATGATGAATGAGGAAGGATGATGCAGATGCAAAGGAAGATAACACTTTCTCAGATTTCACCTTAGCGAGGCCAAGGAAACAAAATCTGGATGATCGACCGAGAGACATTTAGCACTCCGCTTCTAATGTTCTTCTTGATGTGCTAGTGTAACCCGTTCATAGATATGGTTTGATATCTAGAACATCAACTAAAAGGTCGGACTTCGGGAACACAAAAATCATAAAGCACAACTAGGGAGTAAATCCTACGAAGTCCTTATGGGAAGGTGGCCAACTGCTTCAATCAAGATACCACAATAATAGGTCCTTCGGTTGGGTGGTGCTGGCCACGACATCCACTTTACCAGTTATCGAGGGATTAGTATTATAGTTCTTGGGAAAATGTTCCAACCATCATATCTGCCTGAGATTCAGATCTGGTTGGTGTCAGGATATTCCAGACTCATTGAGTCTAGGAAGAAAAATGAAAGTTTGCAACACAAATCGACGAGATGACGTTGCGGGATTCTCGGGAGATGAACTACGATAGCAAGCTCCAAAACATGAGCTGGGTCTGCTACACACATGTGAACATGTTGTCTCGGACAAACATGATCACATGGTAGTCTTACAATAAAACACTACTGAGTTCAGGTTGGGAACCATCATCGAGGATGTCGAAGTCTTGTGCATGACCTAGGATTAGCACATCAACTCCTTTTCCTGAACAAATCAGTCAGTGGCTTGGGGTGCTACGAAACACACATGGAGTGGAGGTAATTAATCTACCAAACCATAGTATACTTTGCACATGCATGACTGACTTGGGACGATTCCAGAGGAAGCAAAACTAACTTTCTCGAACCCACGGCGGCAACTTACATCAAATGCACGTGAATCAAAGAAAGTCACTTCTTTCATCCAGCATATACTTCATGAACGGGGCATGAAGAAAATGCCTATAAAAGTTTCCAACACTAGGTTGATGTTCAACATGAATCATGGGGGAGACAAAATGCTGTTGATGGGCTCAACAACAACTCATCGGAATTTCCATATCACTGGACTTCCACCATCATGTGAACACGGTGATAGTATTGGTCAGACCAAAAGATGTAATGGTATATGCTCGAGGGATCAACCACGAGTAATACAACATTACGAGCATCGTTGGTACTGATTTGATTGACGATAGCCCACACTCAAATCAAAGGATTGATAAGACAATAGGTCCAGCAACTGATCACAGGGACCAATCGATGAAGATATCCTCTTTCTTCAACACACACTACACAGAATATCCCTTTGGAACGAACTAAGTTAGGCAAGCTTTTATCTTCCAATTCTCCAAGTTGTTGTCTAGCTTAACCAACTAGCTCAGGGGTATCCAACACGGATTCTTGGAGAAATAGGGGTTTACAGGAATAAACCAACTTGATCACGAGATCAACATAGCGGTCAAGCGAGAACCTGGTGATACTTCCGAGAAGAAATTCGGAATATCATGAACCACCGGTATGTTACTAAGCTCGAGAACAATCTCGCTTTTGAGGGCAAGACGATATGATCAAATGAGTGAGGACTTGACAAGATCCTAACTCATCAATCGAAGGGTGTACCGAAATAAGGACTAGGTAGCACGATCAGTCTTAGAAGGATGATTCAAAACCAACACGCTAAGAATGAAATTATTGTCCTTTAACTACCAAGCAACGAGGTTGCTAGGAGTATTGATTTCACACATCACAATTCTTCTGTCGGTATTCCGGTTGCATCGACACGAAGACCGAGGAATGACTAATGATGGTGAGAAGTATCACTACGTCAAAATTCATGAGAGTTGGTGCAGTTCTCATGACAATTCTGACATAAAGGAGGTAATACTCCAAGGTAGAACAGAACCAAAAGCTGGATTGGCATTTGATCTGCGGAATACAACTACCTTGACCCAATCCTGGAAATAGATAAGGTACTGGAGTTTGTTTCTCCTAGTCATTCTGGAATAGAGTGGCTTGACGGACCACAAGAATAATAGGCATCGATAAACGAACGCACGCATACTCTTGACTATCAACTGATAGGCGAAGGTCAGTAGACAACTAAAGAGGGACAACTCAAAGGAACATATAACTTTCTGAGTTGTGGATGCATAGATTAGTATGTCGAACCAAGTTCAACTTAATTCTTCCGGATAACCCATGCAGAACGGTTGAGCTGGCAGCGTCACAATATAGCATGGAGAACTCATCGAGAGCACTCTTGTTGTCATCTTTTGGTTCAAAGGAACTCCTGCCAAGGATGGTTCATGGTAATTGGAAGAAGGATGTACCACGAACCTCGAGGACTATCGCAAAGGTTACTAATATCCTAAAGGAACTAGCAAACACTATCAACATGAAGTAAGTAGAGTGAATCTCGGGTTCAAAACCCAGGAATAGAATACCTACTACTAAGTAGCACCACGAGATGCTTTCGAGAATGATGGCCAGAATCTTCACACTGGGAACACAAAACATTGCTAGATTACTAGATGATCCCCTAAGACACCTAGGGTCATAATACCAGCTCCAACATATAGGTTGAGGCAGTAGAGTACCTCAACTCAACAATTTGTGTGATTAACCTGGCCTAGAAAGACATTGAAACCAGAGGAAAAGGATTTTGCAATTGCATCAGACTCTTTGGAAACCTGGGATGACTCGGACAGCGTAACGGCTGCAAATGCTCAAATGATTTGAGACATCCAACAAAATGGTGGCATAACCACTCAGAAGCACAATAATAAGGTTTGGAGATCAACAATTAACATACGGTAGTAGAAACTGAACTGAGACTTAATCCAACAATCTTATAAGTCTACGGATTAGTAACACGTGATCCTGATAGAGAGAAGAGATAGCCTAGTTCTTAGTCCCCGTAGAAGAGAAGAGGATGACTCAGATCAGAGGGCCATGAGGTATAAGGAATAAAAAGAGCCTTACGTTCCATCCCACAATCAATTCCCTTACATACCTAAAGCATTTCTAGACTCAACTTCGACCAGTTTGGCTTGGTAATCCTACAGGCAGTCAAGCTCTGATACCAGCGCTGTCAGGACCCCGACTCAATGCCACATCGATCTAGCATGTAACACTTCATATCACTTTGCGGCCTCACGCACGGTATTCCCACGTGTGTCGCCTTACCTTTGCCCGGGACCGTTTGCGCCTTTTGGCACACGTATATGATAGTGTCGCTAGCATCCATATGATAAGGAGCCCGGGCTGACATGGCTAGTCGTAAACCCAAAGTGGCACTAACTTACAGGGACAGGCATCCATGACCCAACATCGAACGTGTCGGTCATCAGCGAGTGAATCCGGGCTGTAGCACTGGGCTAGCAGGACTCCGGTGAACCGGGCTGTAGCGGGCTAACAGGACTCCGGTAAACATCGCGTGACATTTCCCCGAAGGGACAGACACAGGAACGAAGAAGGACACATGCCGGCCAGCCTAAGTGTTCCGGAGCAGTAGCAAGCTACCATGGCTCAGTGGAAACACTAGGAGACATTTCCCGGTAAGAGAGGCTACCAAGGATAAACAACTAGGTTGTCAGATCCCACACATACCAAGCATTTCAATAACATACACACAATATGCTCGATATGTGCAATACAACATGGCATCACAAAATGACTCTACGACTCAAGTAGTTCATTCAATAGGCTCCGAGGAGCGAGATATTACAATCATGGGTCTCATGACCCAACACTCAGAGCATACAAATCAAAGCACATGCGGAAGCTTAACATGTCTGAGTACAGACATCTAGAAATGAAAAAGGCTGAGAAGCCTGACTATCTACCAGATCTTGCCGAGGGCACAAGATTGTAGCTGAGGTAACAAGCTAAACGTCGAAGTCCAAGCGGAACTACTAGTGAGACTGAAGTCTCTCTGCAAAAACATAAAATAGGCAAACGTGAGTACAAATGTACCCAGCAAGACTTACATCAGATCTATCTACATATGCATCATTATCAACAAATGGGGTGGTGGAGTTTAACTGCAGCAAGCATGCTTTGACTCGGTGGCTAACCTGAACTACGATTGCAAGTAACTCTTTTGAGGTGGCGCACACGAGTCCACATATTCACCATATCAATACACCACTATGGATCCGCTCCCGTCTCCCTACGAGAACGCCATCCATAGCACTCACGCTTATCTTGCGTATTTTAGAGTATCCACTTTCACTTGTCTATGAACTGTACAAGGGGTCCAAGTTTCCATATCGGAGGAATCCGGCTATTCGAATAGATAATGATAACCCTGCAGGGGTGTACTTCTTCACACACGCTTTTGCCACTTATCGCCCTGTACACGTCATGTACCTCGGCAACCTTCAAGCGGAAGCCGGGCGAGGGAGTCGGCCACGACCTGACTAACCGAACAAGTCTCTAGTCCAGGTTTATCGCCTATTCGGGTTCCATCCGCAAGGAGATCCGGCCGGGGTGTCGCTCACGGCCCCAAACGATGTGAGCAGGGTTCCCAAGCCCACCATCCGGGTGCCACTTGGTACACCGTGCCACTGTGCCTAGTCTGTCCCAAGCCCACCTGTACCGGGTGCCACTTGGTAGACTACTAACACTACCTACAAACACCAGAAACTAGTTGCAACTCCTGGACAGAGATCATGTTGATTAATAAGTCGAGAGGGGTCGAGTTACCGGAACCCAATGTGTGGTAGTAACTGGTCATGGATCACAAACACAGAACTCAGTTCCTGAAGACGGCTGCAATGAGACAACCCACCATGTACTCCTACATGGCCTCTCACCGCTACCTTTACCAAATCGTGTTCACACACTTAGCTCACACATAGTAGGACATGTTCACACGCCTCTGATTCATCCCCGATGAATCAGACCTGACTCAACTCTAAGCAATAGCAGGCATGACAACAAACATGAATGAGTAGGCACAACAGGGCTCAAACAACTCCTACTCATGCTAGTGGGTTTCATCTATTTACTTTGGAATGACAGGTCATGCAAAGGATAAAGGGGTTCAGCTACCGCAGCAAGTAACAGTTGAATCGTTGTTGTCCTAATGCAGTAATAGAGAGCAGGAGCGAGAGAGTGGGATTTTATCGGAATGAACAAGGGGGTTTTGCTTGCCTGGCACTTCTGAAGATAGCATTGAGTCTTCATCAGTGTCAACGATCACATCATCGGTATCACGTCTATCGAGAGGGGACAAATACCGGCAACACAGAAGGGAACACAATCAATGCAATGCACAATATGATGCATGATCATGACATGGCAAAATGAATGTGTTTTGGGCTAATGCATCTAGCAACAAGTTAAATGGAGTTGGTTTGAACCCTAGGTTCAAATTCAAACTCCACATGTGATTATTTAAATGCCATTTATATGATTTGTGCTAAACAGCAGTTATAAGTTGTTCTAACATGCATGAAAATGGTACAGATGGATTCCTTGAATTTTTCTGATAATTTTTCATATATAATTTACTTAATTTGGAGTTACGGTTGAATTTCTATGAATTTTCGAAGTTTTGGATATTTTCTGAAATAAATAAATCATTTCTGATTTATTTAAAAACTCCAGAAAACATTTACTGCGTCAGTATGACATCACCCTGACATCATCAGGTCAACAGGGCGGGTCCAAGTCAAACCTGACGTGTGGGGGCCACACGTCAGTGTCACAGGGCTGCTTAGCTCACTGACAGGTGGGACCAGGTCAACAGCCACGTCAGCTTGGTCAAAACTGACGTGTGGGCCCATGGTGGTTAGGTTAAGACTTAACAGAAAATGATAAGGATTAAATAAGGCCGTGGGGCCCATACGTCAGCGGCTCTGGGGAGGGTTAGCTGGCCGTGATTAGTGCTAATCACGCGGCCACGTTGGCTTGTGACGCCGGCGACCATGGCGACGGAGGGACCTCGCCGGAGTTGCTCGGGATGGCGCTACAGCCCGTGGCTGGTCGCGCTGAGGGCACCAAGAGGGAGCCCGTGCTCCTGCGCATCTAGTGGCGCACGCAGCTGGGCACAGGGAGGCCGGGGTTCGCCGGAAACGGGCTCCTGGTGGCGGCCGGAGTTCGGGCGTCGGGCATTTCGACGCTGCTGCTCACAAACGAGGGAGCTGAGGCGCTGGAGGGGCTCTACGGGTCGCGGCAAGCACAACGGGTGCACGCCCGTGACCAAATGGTCACCGGGGTTTCGCCGGCGACGAGCCCGTGCGGCGGAGCGTCTCGGCTCCGGTAGAGGGGACGGCTAGAGCTCGAAATCGGACTTGGGGTTAGGGGGAAACGAAGCAGGGGCTCACGGGGATCATGCCGGGAGGGTCAGCGAGCTCGGGGAAGCACGAACGGCGGCGAATCGACGGCGACCATCGGCGGCGGTCGAGGACGAAGACGATGGCGTGGAGGCGATGCAGGGCTTCCCGAGGGGCTTGGCTCGGTGGGGAGGAAGAGGTTATCGAGGCGGAGCTCCCTGGGGCGTCGGTGAGGCGTGGGGGTGGCGGTGGCCGCGAGGGAGCTCGTCGGTGGCGGCGGCTCCGTTCGGTCCGGGCGGGAGAGAGGGAGCAGAGGAGGGAGGGTTGAGGGGGGAGAGTGAGCGAAACGGTCAGCGGGATCGGGACGGCCTGCGGGAGTCGTCCACGCGTCCAGGGGCTCGTCGGCAAGCAGGAGGTGGCCGCGCGGCCGTGCGCGTGCGAGCACGCAGCTGCTTCGGGCGAGGGGAGGAAGACGATGGAGGGCTGCAGTGGTGGGCTGGGCCGGCTTCTGCAGCAGGCCGCACAGGTAGGCGCCAGGTAAGTACTCTCTCTCTCTCTCTCTCTGTTTCCTCTCTTCTATTTTCTGCAATTTGTTTTTTATTTGATTTAAAATATCAAATCATTTAATAAAATCCTAGAAACAATTATGGGTGCTTTCTGAATTATTTCAGTGACCCTTAACAATTTCCAACATTTATTTGAACATTTAAATTATTTATAGTATTTAAATGCCCAAAGTCAAATACAATATGGTTTACTCAAAAATCCAAAAATGTCTTGGAAAAATATCCATCATCTCTGGAAATGGTTTTCACCCTTTTCCATTAATCATGAACATTTTTGCAAACCAATTTGGGTTCTTTGAAAAATATTTTGAAGTTGAACCTATTTGCATTGCTTTGGTGCTAGGGCTTGGTCCTCCCCATTTCAAATTTCATGAACTTCAAACATGATGCATGAATGCCTTGATGCAACTAATGACAGACAAATTCTAGGGCTGTGACAGAAGGTGCACGTCGGGCTTTCGCCCGCGTGAAGGTGCAATGGGCCAAGCTAGACGCCGTGAAGCTGATCAAGGAGGGACCGCCGCAGGGCAAGGAGCATCGCGCCCTCGAAATTTATTATGAGGGTGTCCTGAAGGGTGCCCGTCTTGTAGTGGACAAATGTTCAAAGGATGTAATATTTGAGTAAACTTGCTCGCGTGATCCTGTATGATGAAAACTTGTTTCATATGCGCTATGCAATGCTTGTTTGAATTTAAAATATTACCTTCTGTTTGGCTGTTTATCCAATCTGAGAGATGGCTAGTCCTCGGCTTCTGCCCCCATGCCGCGAGTGCTGGGGTGTTCGGGATAAACCTGAGCACTCTTGTTCCCATTTTTGGGTCCTTGGAGGGAGGTGCTCAGCACAGCGAACAAGGCAACCAGACTAATAATGCTTTATCACTCTCACTTAGCCATAGAATTCTATAATTTTTAATTTCGGCGAGGCCCCTGGTATTCGGAAGGCCGAATTCAGGGCGCGATACACGCGTTTAAGCTGGACAGGACCGACTCCTCGCTCTAAGCGGCATAAGTCTTTAGGGACTCGAAACCTCGCCGAACAGCGACTAGTCTCTCGCCTTGTCATGACAGTTAGTTTTAGCTTTCTCTACTGAGGTGCTTAGCCCAACAGAACCGGGGCATAATCGCAGTAGTTCTCCTAGCGCTACCTTAGCCGATAGAGCGGAATGTAAGGTACCAAAACATAGGAGCCGGGCAAACCCAACATTTGACCAAACACATGATTCGGAGTTGATGCATATAATGCTATAAGTTCGGGGTGCCGCACTTGTCAAAGTGTTCGGACTTCTCACACCATATTGTGGGGTACTTAAGCCCCTGGTGTGTTGGCCGTACCAAAGTGTACGGTTGCAAGGTGTCATTAATGAACACATATATATAAAACAAGAATGCAATAATAGTCTTAATGTTATGCGTTGTTTATTCAAAGAGGTGCATTAAAGCAGAATGATACAGATAGTGCGATAAGCAAAAAGTAGGACTATGTCCCTTCCAAGGGCAAGCTGAGGAATAGTATTAAAGCAAATATTTCACTCGTTATCGTAATCCACCTGGGAGTTCCATGGTGTGACGTAGCTTTCTGCCTCTCTTGGTTGCTGCATCATGTGTTCGGCAATCATGCTGTCGGACAAGGTTTCCAGAGATTAAAGTCCTGAAAGAGAAAAATAACAAAGCAGGAAGCCCCTAGTGCAGTTTAGGCGGCGTCTTGGAGCGTGTCATAGTTGTGCCCCCCTCCCCACCTGTGCCCATGGTATTTTTAATGCGTAGTTATGTACGCATGGCACGGATTTCGCCGTTTGGCCGGGACTGGGGTGGGGGCCGCATTGCTACGCGAGCTCAGATCGTGCCAGGCGATCTAGTTGCTGATTACTCCGAGCGCGCCTGAAGGTGTCCGGGTCTTGAAACGCCGAACTGGTGGATTGCCTTGAGAGGCTGCTTTGCGCTTCTGCTGCGAGGGCTGCAGTGTGCTCCTCCATTCGGAGAGAGCGCTCTGTGTTTCATTAACTGTAATAACCCCACGAGGTCCTGGCATCTTGAGCTTGAGGTGTGCATAATGCGGTACCGCATTGAATCTCACAAATGCGGTTCGCCCGAGCAGTGCATGATAACCACTGCGGAATGGGACTATATCGAAGATTAATTCTTCGCTTCGGATGTTATCTGGGGATTCGAAGACCACTTCTAGTGTAATTGAGCCTGTGCAATGGGCCTCTACACCTGGAATGACGCCTTTAAAGGTCGTTTTTGTGGGTTTGATCCTTGAGGGGTCTATACCCATTTTGCGCACTGTGTCCTGATAAAGCAGGTCCAGGCTGCTGCCGCCATCCATAAGGACTCGAGTGAGGTGAAATCCGTCAATGATTGGGTCTAGGACTAGTGCGGCGAATCCGCCATCACGGATACTAGTGGGGTGGTCCCTGCGATCAAAGGTGATCGGACAGGAGGACCATGGGTTGAACTTTGGGGCGACTGGCTCCAACGCATATACGTCCCTGAGCGCACGCTTCTGCTCCCTCTTGGGGATGTGGGTTGCGTATATCATGTTCATCATCCGCACTTGTGGGGGGGAACCTCTTTTGTCTTCCGGTGTTCGGCTGCGGGGGCTCTTCCTCGTCATCGCTATGTGGCCCCTTATCTTTGTCTTCGGCAATTAACTTGACGTCCTGCTTGAACACCCAACAATCCTTGTTGGTGTGGTTGGCTGGCTTGTCGGGGGTGTCGTGCATTTGACACGAGCGATCAAGTATACAGTCCAAACTGGACGGGCCCGGAGTGCTTCTTTTGAATGGCTTTTTCCGCTGACCGGGTTTGGAGCCTTCGAATCCGGCATTGACTGCCATATCTTCAGTATTATCGCTGTTAATGTGGCGCTTATGTTTGTTGCGACGTGACCTGCTATTGCCATCCTTGGTATCTGAAGTACCATGGTTCTTTGACATATTGTTACTGCGAGCCAGCTAGCTATCTTCTCCCGCACAAAAGCGGGTCATGAGTGTCGTGAGGGCTGCCATAGATTTTGGCTTTTCCTGACCAAGGTGCCGGGCTAGCCACTCGTCGCGGATGTTGTGTTTGAAAGCTGCTAGGGCCTCTGCATCCGGACAGTCGACGATTTGATTTTTCTTTGTTAGGAACCGAGTCTAGAATTGCCTGGCCGATTCTTCTGGCTGCTGAATTATGTGGCTCAAGTCATCGCCATCTGTTGGTCACACATAAGTGCCCTGAAAGTTGTCGAGGAATGCGGCTTCCAGATCTTCCCAACAGCTAATGGACTCTGCTGGCAGGCTGTTAAGCCAATGCCGCGCTGGTCCTTTGAGCTTTAGTGGGAGGTATTTGATGGTGTGTAAGTCATCACTGCGGGCCATGTGGATGTGGAGGAGGTAATCCTCGATCCAAACCGCAGGATCTGTTGTGCCGTCGTATGATTCAATATTTACAGGTTTGAAAGATTCTGGGATTTGATGATCCATTACTTCGTCTGTGAAGCATAAGGGGTGTGCGGTGCCTCTGTATTGGGCTATATCGCGACGTAGCTCGAATGGGTCTTGCCTGCTGTGTTCAGCCCGACCGGATTTACTTTTACTGTATCCGGCGTGACGTTTATCGTCTCGCATAGTGGCGCGCCCTCGTGATCCGTAGATCGATCTTGCATGTTTTGCTTTGTCCTCCAATACATCTCGCAGGTCTGGTGTGTTTCCCCATGCTTTTTTATTTGAATGGCATTGGGGTGCCGGCTGAGCTTTTGGCTGGAATGCCTCTCTATCACAGCCATGAGGTGTCCGATCAGCCGCGTCATACGCTTCTTCCTCCAGTCGAGGCAGCAACCTGCATTTTGGGCAACTCTTGGAGGGGCGCTCGAGTTTATATTCCTCGGCCGCGAGGACTTCAGTCCATCTGTCAGCTAGCAGATCTTGATCAGCTTGAAGCTGCTGCTGCTTTTTCTTAAGGCTATTTGCCGTGGCCATAAGTCGGCGCTTGAAGCTCTCTTGTTCGACGGGATCCTCTGGCACGGCGAATTCGTCATCGCCGAGGCTTGCCTCGTCTTTGGAGGGGGGCATGTAATTATCATCCTCCGCTTCTCCATCTGCCGCTCTCTCATGAGGGCTGGCTCCTCCATCCTCCTGCTCTAACTCTTGCTGGAGGAGGTTGTTGTTGTCTTCGGCACTATCCGGAGTGTTATTACCTCCTGTGCCGGTATCACCACTTTTTCTTTGGCGGGACTTAGAGCGGCGCCACTGACGTCGGCGCTTGGCTTGCTTCTTGGAGGGGTCATCCTCCGCTGTCTCGTTGCCATTGCCTTCTTTGGGTGTATCCACCATGTATATATATCGTATGATGAGGTGGTTGTCCAGTGCCCTGTGGGCAGTGGTTCCTCTTTGTCTCCCGCATCGTCGTCCATACCGTCGATGTCTTTAGAGTCGAAGTCGAGCATGTCGGTTAAGTCATCGACAGTGGCTACTAAGTGGGTGGTGGGTGGGCCGCGAATTTCTTCGTCGTCCGCATCCCAGTCCTGCCGAACATAGTTCGGCCAGGATCCTCCTAACAAGGAGAGAGACCTTAATGAGTTCAGTATATCGCCGAAGGGCGAGTGCTGAAAGATATCCGTGGAGGTAAACTCCATGATCAGCGCCCAATCGGATTCGATAGGAACAGGAGCAGGCGGTTCGGAGATCGTGGCCGGAGAAAGATCCAGCAGTTTAACAATACGGCTCTCTTGCAAGGTAAGGTGGATGTTCGTCTCGATCGCCGCTAAGGGTAAGGCCTCCGTAGCGGGTTCCATCCACCCGTCCATGGACGGCGCAACTGGCTCCGAATTGAGGGTCGGAGCGGCTGCCAGTGCGATCTCCTGAAAACTGTCTGATGGTAGAGCTAAATCATACTCATCATGACCGCGTGACGCACAAGGCGGAGGCTCGAATCCGTCGAAGATCAATTCTCCATGGACATCGGCCGTGTAGTTTAAGCTTCCAAACCTGACCTGGTGGCGAGGGGCGTAGCTCTCAATCTGCTCCAGATGGCCAAGCGAATTGGCCAGCAGTGCAAAGCCGTCGAACACAAAGAAATGTCTGGGGAGGAAAGTCCCACCCTGGACTGCATCGCTATCGATGATAGTAGGAGCCATCAAGCCTAACGGCAACGACACAGAGGAACTCTCAATGAAAGCACCAATGTCGGTGTCAAAACCGGCGGATCTCGGGTAGGGGGTCCCAAACTGTGCGTCTAGGCGGATGGTAACATGAGGCAGGGGACACGAAGTTTTACCCAGGTTCAGGCCCTCTTGATGGAGGTAAAACCCTATGTCCTTCTTGATTAATATTGATGATATGGGTAGTACAAGAGTAGATCTACCACGAGATCAGAGAGGCTAAACCCTAGAAGCTAGCCTATGGTATGATTGTATGTTGTCCTACGGACTAAAACCCTCTGGTTTATATAGACACCGGAAAGGGCTAGGGTTACACAAGGTCGGTTACAAAGGAGGAGATATACATATCCGCATTGCCTAGCTTGCCTTCCATGCCAAGTAGAGTCCCATCCGGACACGAGACGAAGTTTTCAATCTTGTATCTTCATAGTCTAACAGTCCGGCCGAAAGATATAGTCCGGCTGTCCGGAGACCCCCTAATCCAGGACTACCTCAATGGGACATCGAAGGTGGCTTCGCGATGATGACCCATGGAGAAAACGCAAAGATCTGTTCGATGGTGAAACCGAACCCCAAAGACGCCCGCGTACGAGGAGCGGCGAGGAAATAGACGAGCTATTTAAAAATTGGAAAAAGTGCTCGGAGCCGGGAAAGAAGTGAAAGGCGCCAGAGCCGCTGCTGAAGGTATGGAAAACGAGGTCAGTTTTCTGGGACTTGCCGTACTAGAAGATCCTCCGTGTGCCTCATAGCCTTGATGTCATGCATATCACGAAGAACGTGTGCGAGAGTCTGCTTGGTACCCTACTCAACATGCCAGAGAGGACCAAAGATGGGCCGAAAGCAAGGGCAGACTTGAAATCAATGGGCATCAGGGAGGAGCTTCACGGTAATGATGATGATGATGAGGCAAAGCAGGACACGGAAAGTCGTCGCAAAGGCAAAAAGGCCAAGAAGAAAGGAAATGACTACCCTCCCGCATGCTTCACTCTATGTTAGGAGGAGATCGAGCAGTTTTTCACCTGCCTCGTAGGAGTAAAACTTCCTTACGGTTACGCGGGGAAGATAAGCAGATACCTAGACTTAGCGAAGCAGAAGTTCAGCGGGATGAAGTCTCATGACTGTCATGTGCTGATGATGCAGATACTTCCAGTTGCAATCCATGGGATTATGGACGCGCACGTCCGTGAAACGCTATTTGGCCTATGCAACTTTTTCGACGTCATCTCTCGGAAGTCGGTTGGCGTGAGGCAACTCGGAAGGCTATAGGAAGAGATCATGGTGATACTATGCGAGCTTGAGATGTACTTCCCGCCCGCATTCTTCGATGTTATGGTGCATCTGCTGGTCCAAATCGTGGAGGATATCATCCAGCTTGAGCCGACGTTCCTGCACAACATGATGCCGTTCGAAAGGATGAGTGGTGTCATCAAAGGATACGTTTGCAACATGTCACGTCTACAGGGAAGCATAGCCAGGGGCTTTCTGACCAAAGAGTGCATCTCCTACTGCATGAATTATCTAGGCATCGAGAACCCCGTTGGTCTGCCCGTCAAAAGGCACCTCGGCAGGCTCACTGGATGGGGTCAGCACGATGGTCACCGCTAAATGCATGTCGACTTCGAGGGTCGACTCGCCGACTTTTTGAAATAGAAAACCTAGTCACGCTACAACACATAGACGTGGTCGATCCTTGGGTGGTAGAGCACAAAACCTTTGTTGAGAAGACGTACAATGACCGAGGCCAACAGAGGACGGACGGAGATATAATCAAAGAGCACAACTCATGTTTCATGCGTTGGTTCAAGGAGAAGCTTCTGTCGTACCCTTTACATGAGGATTCTTCCACAGAAGAAAAACTCATATTGGCCTTGTCACAGGGCGCCGAGCACAACCTGATGACCTATGAGGCGTACGATATCAACGGTCACACATTCTACACTGAGGACAAGGACATGAAGAGCGATGGTTATCAGAACTCCGGGGTAACGATGGAATCCTACACCGGTAACGACAAGGACATATACTATGGAAGGATCGAGGAGATCTGGGAGTTGAGCTACGCTGGAGAGAAGGTCCCGATGTTCCGTGTCAGATGGGCCAAGAGCGTCCTAAAAGAAGACCGGTATTTCACCACCATGGTTATACCCGAAGCCAAATCCAAGACCGCGGGCGCAAACATCACCGCGAAAAATGAGCCATGGGTACTGGCTTCCCAAGTGGACCAATGCTTCTTCATTACCGACCCGTCAAAGCCCAGTCGTGTTCTCGTCAGGAGTGGCAAACAGAAGATCATCGGAATGGATGGAGTCGCCAATGAGCAAGACTTCGACAAGTATGGTGACCCAAATATGGAACATGACGACGACGATGAAGTGCCATACACCACAAGAAGAAGCAGGATCACCCTACCTAAAGGACGTCCGTTCAACAAAAAAACTCCATTTGCGAAAAAGAAGGGCAAGAAGATTGTGAAAAGATAGCTAGCTAAGATCGATTGTATTTAAATCGTAGTCTTCATTTCTCGATTGTATTTCAACATATGGAAATGGGCAGCACTTTTTGAATTCATCAATATTTTGAAATCTGATGATATTTTTTCATATTCATCAATGTTTTCTAAAAAATTATAGATGCAACTAAAAATCCAAAAAAATCAAATAAAAAATTTGATGATATTTGTTCATATTCATAAATGTTTTCATATTCATATTTTTCATATTCATAAATGTTTTGAAATCTGATGATATTTTTCCACATTCATAAATGTTTTCAAATTTGATCATCATTTTCTAAAAAATTATTAGATGCAACTAAAAATCCAAAAAAACAGTTAGTAACGGCGCACCAGGGGAGGGTGCGCCATTGCTATGAAGGTATTTATGGCGCACCCAAATGAGGTGTGCCATTGATATACAATTTTTTATTTTTATTTAGTCTTGTATTTTATTTTTCAGTGTTCCTTTTCCTGCTTAAATTTCATGGGCACTTTTTGAATTCATGAATATTTTTTCAAATTTGATGATATTTTTTCATATTCATAAATGGTTTACCAATTCACAAATGAATGCAACTAAAAATCCAAAAAAAAATTACTAATGGCGCACCGCTAGGTGGTGCGCCATTCCTATCCTAAAAAAATTACTAATGGCGCACCGCTAGGTGGTGCGCCATTGCTATCCAAAAAAGTTACTAATGGCGCACCGCTAGGTGGTGCGCCATTGCTATCCCTCCCCTGACTAAAATCCCCAATCCCCGATCCCCAATCTCACATCTCTCTCAGCCCCCCCCCCCACTGCGCGCCGCTGCCCCGACCCACTGCGCGGACGCCCCTACG
>NC_041392.1:721821493-721842256 GCF_002162155.2 Triticum dicoccoides
CTCGCCGCCGATGACCCCCTGTCCCTTCCTTAACAAGCTGCTTCGCTTCGTCTCCTTCTCGCCCCGCCTCCTCGCCGTCGTCGTCGCCGCGCCACCAGGGCCTCGTCTCTGGCGCTGCCACAGGCGCCATTCTGACGACCCCCTTGGGCTCCGTTGCCGGATCCAACTCCTCAACCACCGCAGGACAGCGCAGGTACCCAAGTTCGTCCCCTTCTCCTTCTTGCTTATCTAATCTAAGCCGGATCCCAACTAATTTGGTTGTTCTTGTTCTACAAGATCGCCACAGAGGGGCCCTGCACCGCGCCGTAACCCTCCGCCCTCAAGCTGAAGGCCCGCGCCAAGGTGTAGATTCTGCCTCCCTTGCCTCGCTCGATTCCTTAAAATCTGGATCCACCTTCTGCCACAGTTGGGTTTAGTCTAATGTTTCTAGGGGTCAGGGCCTAGGAGATCGGTTGGATATGTCTAAACTTAGCTTTTGTTGCTACAGGGACTGCCCATGCGATGTGAACAATGGTGTGATTTCTGAGTTGGACCGACCAGGAGAGATTGTTCATGATTAGTATATCCCCAATTTCAACTGTTGCTAACTTTCTAGCTAGAGTTCTTGATACATACTTAGAATTGGTCCATTGATTATCTAGGTTTGATGCACCGGATTTGTCCCAAGGTTGTCGATGGTTTTCACCAATTGATTGTGTGTTTGCATTGCCTGCTCGTGCACTTTACTTTAAATCTGAGCATCCAAGTCCTTATATTTACTGCAATAGATCTAAATCCAGTAATGTCATTTGTGATCAAGGTTGCATAATTATGTAGGGCTTAAGAGTTTCACTTTGATGATGATGCACTTTGCCGCTCTAGATTTTTCATATATGGGCACTGGAACTCGCGCATCTATTATTTCGCAGTGAACATGTAACCTTTTCGCTTTTGCTCTGCCTGTGCTTCTCAGTTTGCTAGCTATATCTCTAGGTTCTTGATTGGCTTCACTAGTTGATTGGTTGTTTGCATTGTCTGTTTGTGCTACTTTCCCCCGAGCACCCATGATCTATATTGAAGAATGTTACTTTTCAATTCTGATTATGCCGAATAGTTGTGTATGGGTAAGAATTTTCACTTTGAAGATGCCTTTGGTGTTCTGGATGTTCCAATATGAGCACGAGAACTCAGATGTCTACTATTTGCATTGAATAGATATTAGCAGTTGACCTCTTTGCTTATGCTCTGTCTGCGCTTCTCAATTTGGAAAGTCAATTCAGTTTACCTTGTACCTTATTGATTGAGCACTTACTAGGTAATTTTAGCTTATAATACTAGGTAATTGCCATCTGGATGTGAAGTGCATAACTAGTATATCCCCAAGTGCATCTGGTGCTAGCTTCCTAGTTGTAGTTCTTGTAACAGACAGAGAGTTGGTCCACTAGTTATGTAGGTTTGGTGCACACGTGCATAGGAAGCAAGCCTTCTTGTGCTAGTTTATGGGTGCTCTAGGTTCAGTTACATGTATAATAAATTGGTAAATTATCTCTAGGTTTTATATAGGCTCTGTCAATTGCTTCTGTGTTTCCATTGCCTCTTAGTGCTACTTTTACCTGAACATCCAAGTGCTTATATTCAATGTAACTGATCTGGATTTTCAGTTATTGCACTTCTGCAGGTTTGGTCGGAGTGGTTATGTGTAATGCATGTCTTTGCTAGGATCAGACAGTTATAGTGAAAGGCTTCTATATAAAGAAAAGAAAATGTGATCATGGTGAATGAATTATGTACACTAGTTAGAGCATTAGTGTGGTTTGCTGGTGAGAAGGAAATCGAGGGATGCACATTGTGGTGGTGATGCTTACTAACACTTTGACAAACAAATTCAGAATGTGCTGGACTATATGTTCATTGGTACTACTTGTGATGATGCTGCTGTACTACTTGGAAATTTTGTCAACTTGTGATGTTGCTGCTGTACCCCGAGAGGCCCTTGAGTTTGCCGGAATGTCGATTAATTTCCGTTCTGGCAAATTCGGGTACTCCATATGTCCTATTTTCAGCAAAGGTCATGCTGAATTTTTCCGTGAATTTTAGCATGACTTTGCTAAAAATAGGACATATGGGGTACTTGTGACTAATGCATGGGCCGGGGTATCTTAGTACTTAATTAAGTAGGATCAACTTCCCCTTTATTCTTGCTGCATTAAACCATAGGTGACAATGGAGCCAAGTGATAGGCCCAACTTAGAATTCTCCTTCCCTTTTCTTGATAGGGTATATTATTAGAAGATACCCATATATATCAGTCAACCTAGGGTGCCTCGGCATTGATAAACCCAAAATGATGAAAACTTAACTTAGCATTTAGGGTGCCTCAGCGTCGACAATCCCCTAAATGATAAAACCTTGGCTTTTAGGGTGCCTCGGTGTCGATAAAAACCTAAATGATGAAAGCTTAGGCTTTTAGGGTGCCTCGGTGTCGACAAACCCTAAATGATAAAATCTTAGCTTTTAGGATGCCTCGGTGTCAACAAATCCTAAATGATGAGACCATAATCTTGTTCCTTGACAATAACCAACTTTTTGACCAAACTTTTTTCCTATTTAGAGCGAAACATGGCCCACAATGATGAGGCCGGCGGTTCGGGCAAGACATTTTGGGAGCTGTCCCAAGAGATGGAGCAAGAACCTCACCGCTATGAGGACGCAGCAGAAGACACCGATCCTGACTATACAACCCCTAGTGGCGTCGGGGATGACACCACTGATGGTGCCACCGAGGATGCCACCACTGATGATGGCAGCGCACACACAGATGGCAGCCAACCGAGGAGGCAACGGAAGGACCGGCACCCGAGCATGCTCGGCACCGTCAAGGAGGAATTTACTGAAGTGTCCTCCGAGGGGCATTGAACGGTGCCCAAAGAAATAGTCAAGGGGTACGCGGGACAGCTCGGGTGCATTCTCGAGAGCACCGTCTCAATCAACACCGAGAACCTAAGGCATCGTGACCGAGGGAATTTGTGCAACCTCCTCTTCATGAAGCTGCACGAACGATACAAGTTCCCCGGTGACTTCGCAAACACTAGCCTCACAGGGAATAAAGTGAACAGTGCCGCCCTCACGAAGATGAGCACGGCCCTGGCTACTTGGAGAGCCGCGGTGAAGAGAATGATTGAAAAAGGTGACAGTTATGAGAAGATCAAGGAGAAACATCCTTCGATCATCGAAGATGACTACCTGGAGTTCAAGATCAAGTGCGAGAGCGACGCAACCGTGGAATCAAGTCAGTGGGGGAAAGAGATGAGGGACTTGAACTTAGGGCTCCACAAACTCAGTCCCGACGGTTATAGAGTGGCGGAACCTATATGGGACAAGGAGGACGAGGAGCGTTCCGAGCAAGGCCTACGACCCCTCTTCGAGAAATACCGTGACAAGCAGACCAGGAACTATGTCAGGGCCCGGTACAAGGTGGAGCCGGTAACCAAGGATATTACCGCGGATCCGAAGACCAAGGTGCTTGAGCGTGTTCTGGTAAGGAATACACCCCCGCGTAATTAGCTCCATATGGTTGCATTCTAATTAATGAAGCCAATTTTCTAAATGGTTCATGTTCCTTCCGTAGGACACTAAAAGCAGTAGCGCGGGGTCGTCTCAGAGCTCCCCTTTCGACACCCCTTTAAATAGGGCGTTGAACGTAATGAAAAACAAGGATAAGCTCAGTAAGCCGTCGTCAGCTCGTCATGTGGCCGGTAAAGGCTTGTCCACAAAATGGTCGGAGTACTATACCACTGGGCGAAAGGAGAGAAAGACCAGCTTGGAAAGCCAGGAGCGCGAGGTTCAACAACTCAAGGCACAAGTGGCGTGCATTCCGGAGATTGTCGAAGAGCAAGTGCGAGACCAACTGGGAGCGACGATCACCGCCATTATGCCTACCTTGGTTTCTGGGCTGCAGGAGTGGATTGCGGGCGGCCAACAGGGGCCGCCCTCGATTCCTAGCTTCACGAGCAGCAACTCGCGCAACGCGCCGGTGGCGCCATTGCTGTCTCCGGCGGAGGCGGCATTGGTGTCTCCCGCGGCGGCGCCGGCATTTTAGCTTAATGAACCCGAGTGTGGGAAGAATATGCCGGCCAGCACCTCGGCAGCAAGCGGACCCTTCGTTAGTTGCACGCCCGCTGTTGGCGGTGCCTCGACATTAGCCTAGCTCGACGCCATCGCGGTAACTAATTAAGCCTCTCGACCGATGACTTCATCTCCTTACCTTTGACTGGGCATCCCTGACGCCCTACATGTTTTCGCAGGGCGCCGCCGATGTTCCGTGCACTCTCATGCACTTCGTGAACGATGAGTTGGTCGATGTCGCCAAGGGCAGAATCATTCAACCGGGCAGCCGCGCGTTCCACGGTAATCAGATGCCACCCACCGTTTATAGGGTTCAACTGGTTCGGGTGCTGCCGGGCTTTGATGACTTGTTACCTCCGTATCGACCCCATGGGGCTGACGAAGATGATGTGATGACCCTCATTGCCTGCATAAGCTGGCCCATGCTTTGGCCGAAGAGCCAGATTCGTTTGGGGGCGGGGGACACCACCCCACAGACAACACAGCTAGTCGTGCCGGCACTAAGCCATGGCAAGACCCCCATAACGCTACCGGACATGCCGGACATGCATATGGCACATGATCTGGACATGCATATGGCACAGGATCCGGACGACAACGACAACGACGGAGGTACATTTACCAGGGTCGATAAGTACTTCAACGAACATGGGTATGGTGAAAAATTCTTGGGGCCTTCTCAAGAACCCAACCCTGCAAAAGACGATCTAGATGGTACCGCGGAGAAACCCAGTTGCAACAGGCATCGTCTGGCGTTCAGTTCTCAGGAGATGCCTCCAGCTGCCGCCTTCACCGAGCCTCAGATAGCCAAGGTGCAAAATATTATCAGCCCCAACACACTCAAGAAGGTTGTCTGTGAGCAGAACTCAATCCCATTACAGCAGAAGAAGAGGGGAAGAAAAGAAAGAGTAATGAGGGTGCGAGCCAGCTGGCACCGAGTACGATCCGTGCTCAGGACGGGCCACCTTCACCTAAGGATATCTCGAGGAGGGTGCATGTGGCGGGTAGGCCGATGCTACCGACTAATCTACTCAATGCTGAAACTGGTGCTATGCGGAGTCTGCATGACAGTGTTCTTTCTTTGGAGAAGCGCGTCTCCGAGAGAATGATGTGGCATACCCGGTTTTCGTGGCCAAGGTGCCAGAGGGCAAGGGCTTTGTGGATAGCGCCATCGGGGGTATGATCGTCATGCGGTTCGATGACATCTTCACTGTGTTTAACCTTCATCCGCTGCACTGCACCTTCGTTCGGCTATTTTCGCTGAGTATGGAGATGCTAATCATTAGAGACAAGACCCCAGACATCGTGATAGTCGACCCCTTCTACATGCGTGCCAAGATCTTGGGCAGTGCTCAGGACCGGCAAGTCGCGAGTTCATACCTCGAAGGCGTCATTCTGGCAAACCCAGATAAGGATAACTTCCTCGTGCCTTACTTTCCCGAGTAAGTCATCCCCTCACTGCCCCGTAACATATGATTTCTTAGATTTCGATCGTTCTTTTTTTTCTAGCATTCCGTGTTTTGTGCAGTGACACACATTGCACACTCATCCTCTTAAGACCGAAATATTCCATGGCCACGGATTTCGACTCGGACCGTCAGTCGAAGAAAGGCTACACAAATATCAAGAAAGTTCTTGATGATGTTCTCCCCGGCTACGCCAGATCTGGAGGCACCTTCAGCAGGCCAATTCATAGGTACGGCAAGCACGTGTTCGCCCACAATACGACATTCCCCTGCGTCAAGTAGCCGCCTGGCGGTCAGAAGGATGCCTACTACGCCCTCCATCACATGCCGGCTATCGTACGGGACCATAATCACCTTCTGCTACCAAATAATCTCAAAGATTGGGCCGCAAGCTTGTCGGCAATCCAGGACGTGGACATGAGACAAGAATTCTTTCGCATCCAGTCGGAGTTTGCGGAAATCATCCATCAAGATGTCCTTCATACCTCAGGGAAGTTCTATCTCAGATATCAACCGTCCAACAGTGAGATAGAAACAACGCTACAAATGCAGGCTGACAACACCCGCGATTTCATGACCATCACGACAGACGGCGGCTTGATCCATGCTCCGGTCCCTGAGTCGAGTCGAAAGTAGTGATGCTATGTAGTTCTGAAATATCGATTAGCTCATGTTGTAATTAAACTTTAATGAACTTGTATGTCTCTTTGGTTTGGACAGTCGTTCAACTTATATGTAATCGATGCTATTTATTAGTAAGACCATGAATCGTGCTATTAATGTGTTGCTTTTCTCTTCCGATCCTTTTGTTGCATACTTATATATTGCTTATGTATTGTCTGTGAATTGCTACTAATGTTTTGTTTGGCTAGTGCATAGAGATGTCGTCGTATGTCGTGTACAAGGGTAAGGTTCTCGGAGTCTACGATGACTGAGAGGAGTGTCGGAGACAGATTCACCGTTTCAGCGGTAACAGTTACAAAGGGTACACCACTAGGGCGGAGGCGGAAGCTAGATACGCGCGCTATCTAGTGGGAGAGAGGAGGGAGCGGAGGAGGAACCGGATGAACACCAGTTTCATCGCGATGATGCTCATTGTGATGACCGCAGCTCTCTTCTATGTGATGGTAGTTTAGATGATCGACATCGACTTGTAATGTGAAGACAAACTCGCTACTCGCGGTCTCGAGACTTGTAATGTTCTAACTTTATTCGGTCTTTTGAATTCGGAGACTAATATGATGAATTGTATTCCAAGACTAATCTTCTATTGTATTCGATGAATATGTTGTTTATATGTTGTGATGTGTATATTCTGTGCAGTAATATATTTTGTAACGTGTGCAAATATCAGAAAAGAAAAAAATTCCTAATATTCATACTAGTGGCGCACCACACTGCACTTTAGTGGCGCACTACAATAAACACACTAGTGGCGCACTAACTAGAAGTGCGCCATTAGTAACCCAGAGCACAAGGTAAATATGCCCCCCTGGGAGGCATAGTAATGACGCACCGTTTGACATACTAATGGCGCACTCCCCGGTGCACCACTATTGTCTGGTATACTAGTGGCGCACTAGGGGGCGCCATTAGTATTAGTTACTAGTGGTGTGATGATAGTGGCGCACCTGTAGTGCTCCATTAATGGCCAAAACAGGTGTGCCAGTAATTAGCATTTTCCTTGTAGTGATAGGAGACTCTCCATATAAAAAACAAGGTTCTACTTTGAAGCACAAGTGTTGTAAAGGATACAAACAATGCCCCTTCTATCTCTGTTTATTATTATTTTTTTCTTTTTTTTCTTTTCTTTCATTGTCCGGAGTCTCATCCCGACTTGGGGTAATCATAGTCTCCATCATCATTTCCTCACTAGGGCGCTGCTCTAAAAATGAATAATGATGATCATCATACTTCTATTTACTTATAACTCACAAGAAATAAAACTTATAACTCGATACCTATGACAAAGTATGACTCTATATAAATGCCTCTGGCATGTACCAGGATGTGCAATGATCTAGCGTAACATGTATGAAAAATGATGAATAGTGGCTGAGCCACAACTACTATGTCAGCTATATGATCATGCAAAGCAATATGACAGTGAATGCTCAAGTCATCAAATGGAAGCGGTGGAAGTTGCATGGCAATATATCTCGGAATGGCCATGGAAAAGCCATAATTGATAGGTATGGTGGCTGTTTTGAGGAAGATTTAATAAGGCTTATGTGTGATAGAGCGTGTCATATCACGGGGTTTGGGTGCACCTGCGAAATTTGCACCACGTCTCAATGTGAGAAAGGGCAATGCACGGTACCGTAGAGGCTAGTAAATTGCGAAAAAGTAAGAGTGCGTATAATCCATGGACTCACATTAGTCATAAAGAACACATATACTTATTCCAAAAGTTTATTAGCCCTCTAAGAAAAGTACTACTATGAATGCCCCTAGGGGGATAGATTGGTAGGAAAAACCATCGCTCGTCCCCGACCACCACTTATAAGGAAGACAATCAAAAATAAATCATGCTCCAACATCATAGCAAAATGAGAGACTATACGTGCATGCTTCGGAATCACAAACCTTAACACCAATATTCTTACTAAAGCATAATTACTCATCAACATAACTCACATATCACATCATAATATCTCAAAACTATTACTAAGAATCAACTTTATTGTGTCCAATGATCTTCATGACATATTTCTTTTCTTTATCCTTCTTGGATATCTTTCACTTTGGGACTAATTTTCATGTGTTTCTTTTCATAAGATCAAACAATAAGTGAAGATCATGAGCATAACAAATTTTCTTTCTCTCAAAATAATTTAAGTGAAGCAAGAGAGAATTTCTTCAAAATTTTACTAACTCTCAAATAAATCTAAGTGAAGCAAGAGAGCATTTCATCAAAAATAGTAAAGCACACCATGCTCAAAAAGATATAAGTGAAGCACTAGAGAAAGTCCTAGCTCATAAAAGATTTAAGTGAAGCACAAAGAGCAATTATAATAAGTCATGACATAACTTTGGCTCTCTCAAATAGGAGTGTTCAGCAAGGATTGATGACTTAAAACACAAAATAAAACAAGCAAAGACTCATATCATACAAGACACTCCAAGCAAAACACATATCATGTGAAGAATAAAAATATAGTCTCGAGTAAAATACCGATAGTTGTTGGAAGAAAGAGGGGATGCCACTCGGGGGGCATCCCCAAGCTTAGTTGGTTGCTCATTTTTTGATAATAGCTTGGGATACCGGGGCATCCCCAAGATTAGGCTCTTCCATCCTTCCTTCATCCATCGTAAGATAATGCAAAACTTGAAAACTTCAATCACACAAAACTCAACAAAACCTTCATGAGATCCCGTTAGTATAAGAATAATAAACCACTACTATACGTGTTGTATCAAACAAATTCATATTTTGTTCTTGTATTATATATACTGTATTCCAACTTTTCTATGGCAAAAAATCATCAAACAAAACCATAGAGCCATCAAAATAAGCAAACAACACAAAGAAAACAGAATCTGTCAAAATAGAATAGTGTGTAGCAATCTGACTATATCGAATACTTCTGTAACTCCAAAAGTTCTGAAAAATTAGGACGACCTGAGAAATTTGTATATTGATATACTTCAAGTAGAATGGATATTTTATCGATCCCTGGTAAAAAATTAAAATTAATTCCTTGAGCGTAAAAGTTTCTGTTTTTTCAGCAATATCAAACAATTATCACCCAAGAAGATCCTAAAGGCTTTACTTGGCACAAACACTAATTAAAACATAAATAACACAATCATAATAGTAGCATATTTGTGTAAACACTCAAGAACAGAAAGCAAAAAGAAAAAAGAAAATTTATTCATTGGGTTGCCTCCAGACAAGCGCTATAGTTGTAGGCCCTTAGCTAGGCATAAAGCAAGGATCTAAGTTTTATCATCTTTGGTTCGAGATCCATAAGATGCCCTCATGATTGATTCATAAGGTGGCTTAATTCTAGTTCTAGGGAAGTGTTCCATACCCTTCCTCAAAGGAAACTGAAACTTAATATTGCCTTCTTTCAAATCAATCACGGCACTGATAGTGCGTAAAAACGGTCTACCAAGAATAATTGGACAAGAGGGATTGCAAACAATATCAAGAACAATAAAATCTATGGGCACATAATTTCTATTTGCAAGAATAAGAACATCATTAATTCTTCCCATAGGCTTTTTAATAGTAGAATCTGCCAAGTGCAAATTCAAAGAACATTCTTCAAGATTAATAAGACCAATCACATCACATAAAGATTTCGGAATTGTAGAAACACTAGCACCCAAGTCACACAAAGCAAAACACTCATAGTTTTTAATCTTGACTTTTATAGTAGGTTCCCACTCATCATGAAATTTTCTAGGGATTGAAACTTCCAATTCCAATTTTTCTTCAAGATCTTTCATCATAGCATCAACAATATGTTTAGTAAAAGCCTTATTTTGTTCATAAGCATGGGGTGAATTTATCATGGATTGCAACAAAGAAATACAATCAGTCAAAGAGAAACTATCATAATTAAAGTATTTGTAATCCAAAAGAGTGGGTACATCACTAGCTAATGTTTTGACCTCTCCAAACCCACTTTCATCAATTTTCTCAACAAGATTTTTACCCTCCGAAATATTGGGATACCTTCTACCTAAAGTTGAATCTTCTCCAGTCCCTTTTTCATCAATATTATCTTTACTAAACAAGGAATCAATAGATGAAACACCAATCATTTTAAGATCTTCATCACTTTTATCCTCTAATGAGATTGGTTTGGCAGCCATTTGATTTAATAGAGTAGCTTGTGCATCGGATATTTTTCCTAGCAAACTTTTAGCAAAAGCATACTTAGATTGAAGATTGCAAACTTCTCTACTAATATCATCAAGTTTTTTTTGTGATAGCATCCAGCACAACAAAGTGCTCCTTAAGTTCTTCAGTAAAATACTTATTGTGCTCAAATTGTGTAGTCATATATTCCCTAGTAATTCTCTCAATTTCAAGCAAATATTTGGGTAAGGAACATCATAATATTTTCTTTGAGGCATCATGACTACGCAAACAAGAAAACACACAAAAATAGATCTGGCAAGAAAACGGCAAAAGACAAAGAGAGGTGAATAAAACGACAAATTTTGTGAAGTGGGGAAGAGGAAAACGAGAGGAAAATGAGAAATGATGTAAATTGCGAGGAGATGAGATTTCTGATTAGGAACCTGGTTATGTAGAAGATCCTCCCCGACAACGGCGCGAGAAATTCCTTTTGATTGCTCCCTGACTATAGCACCAGAAAACTCCTGTCTGCTAGGACTACATCGGTATTTCCCCAAAGAGGAGGGGATGATGTAGCACATCGAAGGTAGGTATTTCCCTCAGTGATGAAACCAAGGTTATCGAACCAGTAGGAGAACCAAGCAACACAACATAAACAGCACCTGCACACAAAAAACAACACCTCGCAACCTGACGTGTTAAAGGGGTTGTCAATCACTTTCGAGTAACGATGCCAGAAATTTGTAATAGATTGAAATAATAGATCATAAATAAAATAAAGTGAAGCAAAGTATTTTTGTATTTTCGGTTTAAAAGATCTGAATAAAAATGCAAAGGAAAAGTAGATCGCAAGAAAATATATGAGGAAGAAGACCCGGGGGCCGTATGTTTCACTAGTGGCTTCTCTCGAGAAAGATAGCAAATGAGGGGTAAACAAATTACTGTTGGGCAATTGATAGAACCTCAAATAATTATGATGATATCCATGCAATGATCATTACATAGGCATCACATCCAAGATTAGTAGACCGACTCCTGCCTGCATCTACTACTATTACTCCACACATTGACCGCTATCCAGCATGCATCTAGTGTATTAAGTTCATGAAAAAACAGAGTAATGCAATAAGAACGATGACATGATGTAGACAAGATACGTTAATCTATTTCGTAGATATAGATCTCATCATTTTATCCTTAGTAGCAACGATACATACGTGTCGGTTCCCTTTCTGCCACTGGGATCAAGCACCGTAAGATCAAACCCACTACTGGGCACCTCTTCTCATTGCAAGATAAATAGATCAAGTTGGCCAAACAAAACCCAAATATCGGAGAAGAAATATGAGGCTATAAGAGAATATGCGTATAAGAGATCAAGGATACTCAAATAACTTTCATGGATATAAAAAGATATGACTGATCATAAACTCAAAGTTCATCAGATCCCAACAAACACACCGCAAAAAGAGTTACATCATATGGATCTCCAAGAGACCATTGTATTGAGAATCAAGAGAGAGAGAGTTGAATCCATCAAGCTACTAACTACGGACCCGAAGGTCTACAAAGAACTTCTCACGCATCATTGGAGAGGCACCAATGGAGGTGGTGAACCCCATCTGAGATGGTGTCTAGATTGGATATTGTGGTTCTGGACTCTGCGGCGGCTGGATGAATATTTCGTAAACTCCCCTAGGGTTCTGGTATTTTGGGGGTATTTATAGAGCAAAGAGGCGGTCCGGGGCCACCCGAGGTGGGCACAACCCACCAGGGTGCGCCTGGGCCTCCTGGCGCACCCTGGTGGGTTGTCCCCTCCTCGTGACTCCCCCCAGGTGCAACCAGGGCCCATCATGTTCCTTCTGGTCCATAAAAAATCTCCGTAAAGTTTCGTGGCATTTGGACTCCGTCTGATATTGATTTTCTGCGATGTAAAAAACACGGAAAAAAAGGAACTGTCACTTGGCACTATATCAATAGGTTAGTACCAAAAAATGATATAAAATGATTATTAAATATCCAAGATTGATAATATAACAACATGGAACAATCAAAAATTTAGAGACGTATTAGGCGTCAATGGATAGCCGGACCGGCAAGGATGATGCGGATCTCTCTCCTAATGATGGGTTAGCGGTTTGATGATGATGGCAGCTTTCGAAACGTGTGCATGTGGTGTATGCTTTAGGTCTGCTGCACCGCTAGTTGCTTCCAATATGTTATCTAGATGGATCAGCTATGACACCGGTTTTAGATCTGGCGAGTGAGAGCACCCCACATTATCGAGTTTGCAGGTGTGAGTGGTAGCTTCGGGTGGCTTGATGTATATATGTTCTAGTTAGTGCTGAATAATTAATAAAGATAACTGTATGCATCGATTGATGCGGATGTCGGGGGTTTAACCTCCTTTTCCAAAAAAAACACTCTCCAAATGCCTCTAGGCCATTCTCCCTCCCATCCTCTCACTGCGCCTCCACTTGAGGGCCGCAAACAAAGACCTGGCGGGGCGTTTCATGCGCATCAGGGCTCACCTGGTGATGCATGCGTGATAGTGGTGTGTGGCACTCAATGGAGTGGTGCGAGCGCGCATTGGGCGCGGAGGTGCATGCTATGCCGGAATGCTGGCTAGGGCCAACTAGGTGTGTTTATGGTGGTGGCGCTGTTGGGTGAGGGTGTGGCCCAGCAAGTGTTCAACAATAATGCCTTCAAGAAGGAATGATGATCAAGGGCCATTGCCACTGGATCCAATCACTAGAGGCCAGAATCTATGTTTTCACCAAGAAGATCAAGTTCGAACATATCGTGTCAAAGACTCAAATACGGTAATAACCCAATAACATCATTGCTAGATATAACCCATTAGGGTTAGACCTTGGGGTTTCACCACGAAGCTCGATAACATGTTCTCAAGAAGCACCACCAAATCGGGTTTGTCGTATGTTGTCGCCACCACTCTTCTGTGATCCCAACAACTACAGGCGCTTGGCTAGAAATTCCACCGTCTTCACTGCACAGCCATGCCTTCTCTGTCAAGCCGCTATCCGTAGATCACATCTCAATGCCGAAGGCAAGCTTGTCGGTGTGAGAGCGACCACACTTCACAAAGGAGCCTTTCGGTTGCATCCGACAACCTCTCCAAAACGAGCTGCCCACCGTACGAACTATATTTAGAGAGAGGAACCCTAACCAAGAGCCATCAGTGGTCGCCTCAATCTGCAGATCGAGTGCTATAGCACCACCACACACATTAACTTGCTGCCTCATCCTAGGGAACCGATTGGAGGAGAGACTGCCGCACCGGTGTGACCTCGCCGATTGCCCACAAGGGTACCAGCTGATCAGGTGGCCGCATGCTTGCCGCTGCGTCTTCCTGTCTCAGAACTGCGGTGTTACCATGATCTGCCGCTCCAACTTCGAGCGCCGACTAAGGAAAAGTATACTGTATGTACGCATATACATCAGCAAGTCAAACAATGAAAAGTGTGCCATGATAGTTATACCCTATGTATACCAGTAGTTGTCCGTGCTGAATAGTAGGACCTAGCTAGCTATGATGGTTGTCACTATACACTGTCAATCGTTCTTTCTATGCTTCGGGATTTTTCTTTTTGCGCCTTTGCTAGCATGCTTCTTTGTGTGTATTGGCTGTGTGCATCTTAGTTATGCAGAGGCCAGGTGTAGCTCATTATAATTGTATCCTCGATGCTATATTTTGAGTCAATAAAGCCACTCTTTATCGAAAAAAGCTAAAGAGCCGCCACATTAACTCTCAAAAGACTTGTCCTGATTTGAATGACAAGGTCAAGGAAATTACACATGATCCAGCTTTTGTTGCAGAATATCATGTTCACACCGGGAGTAGTACATTTCGTGCCGTTTACTAGCTAGAGCAAAAGAAATGTAAACTTCATTAGTCATTTTGTGCCTTTCTTCTAGCTACTAATACATATAGGTTGAAAGATATATCTATGGAAGAGGTGATCACAACACATACATGTGACATTCTAAAAAAACACATACATGTGACCAGTCTCAATTGCGACTAGAAATATATTTCATATGTGGTTTGTACATCGTGTTCAGAGAACTGAGCATTAATTTTAATTCACTTCCAATAATTTTTGTCCACTTTCTGGACCGTGTGCAGTCGACACATATTCCATTGACTAGGTAGATCCTGTCAAAGCAAAAGCCATGGGTCAAATTAAACATTTAATGACATTAGCACTCACTCAAAGCAGTTCATACACTCCTAGTCAATGTAATCAAGTCGTGCAAAATTTCTACAATTCCCGCTCCGTATGCCTCTATAAGAATAAAATTTTCCCCAAGCATTTGGCATCATAGTTCAATCTACCTCACAAACGGTTAAGCTTATGGCGTCCAACAACAAGAATGAAAAGGCGAAGGGTGAGCTTCTTACCATTGCACTGACTAAGTACATAGTACCAGTGGCGAATCCAGAACGAAATTAGAGGGTGGGCTCAAAGTTAACGGCAGAAAAAAATGAAACGTTCCTTTCAAGAGAAACAACATCATCTCGTAATTCTTTTATCCAAATGAGCTGAGAATATCACAGAATACTACTGGAAGCATCTAGTGTTGACTCTAATTGTTTTGGGATTTTTGAAAAATATTAAATTTTGAGCTGAAATTTGAATTTGTACAGCTAAATAACCATTATCTCCTTGTCCTTTTGCCGAAATGTAATCAAACTTTCCCAGAATACTAACTAAAGCATGCAGTATTCATTTAAACACACCAAAAAGGTTCATACAATTCATAGAGCAAGGCATCAAAGTACGAGAGAAGCAATAACAAAAGACAATGAGATGTTGCTTCTTACTATTGGTTAGTACTAGTACTGGTATTGTAGTTATAGAATAGCTTCACACCAAAATATAGAGATGTATGCCCAAGATCCCTCGCTCAAGTCACCAACCACAAGCCATGTGTCCAAATTAGCACACTTGTTAGTGATACAACAATAAGTCATGCACATGTAAGTATTAAAACTAGTAACACTAACATATATACCTCTAAGGAATCACATTAAACTCATAAGGCAAATGTCCTTTCCGATCACTCATTTTCTGAAATTGTATCATGATTTTGTCATCGTGAGTGCTTCTGAATATCTCTTTCTCACAATAGCACACCATTAAATCATTTAGCCAATCATTTGATAGTTTGTTGCGCAAATCTGTCTTGATGATCTTCATTGCTGAAAATATTCGCTCAACTGACGAAGTTGCTACAGGAAGAATGAGTGTCAACTCAATGAGGCGATATACCAAATGGAAAGTTGTGTGTTTCGTTGTTTCAACCATCAAACGAGCAAGTGTGGACATCCCGGCATCCATTAAATTCATCACTTCTCCTAATGTTCATAAGGAATCTGGGGAGGTGTACTCTTAGCAACAACCAGTCAGCTTCTGTGAAGTCCTCATCATAAATTTTAGCAAGACGAATAAGTTTGTCAACGTCAAACTTTGCAAAGTTGTTTGCTGGATTAAGACAAGACATGCAATCCAATAACTCGGTGGAAACTTCATTGAATCGGTGATTCATCTCGGTGATAGTTGCATCAATGGCAACATTGAATATGCTAACCTTGTAACAGTGAAGCCGAGTCACCTTCTTCTTAGTGCGAACAGATTGGCCCATTATTCCAACAAGATCATCCATGTTTGGCACATCAATATCATGTGTTCCACAAAAGTTCTTGGCTTGGCAAAATAAAGGCTCCCAACCATTGTCCCTCATGTCCTGCAAGCTTTCTTTCACATCCAAGATCAAACGCATGGCCGCAACAATATTTTGATTATTCCTTTGCAAAGCTTGGGATAGTTGATTTGCGTTGCTCATAAAGTTTATTAAGAAGAACATGATGAACACAAATTCAAAGCATTCCATGTTTTTAAGCAAACCTCTAGCTCCACCTTGGCATGTGTGTTCCCGAGCATCAGCCACAACAATTCCTAGCACATCCACCACAGCATTCCACATTGTGAATATACGAAGCAAGGTTTTGAGGTGTGAGCCCCAACAAGTATCTCCTCGTCTTGTTATGTTAGATTCTTGATGCAACCCGGTACCGGCTGAAATCTTTCCATTCTCCATCAAATCTAACAATTCATCTTGATGTTTGGCAAGTAATGCATCTTTCCTTTTACAAGATGAACACACTTGAGTCACTATCAAGGGAATATAATTGAAGAAATCAGCAATAGCAGGACAACATTGAGCAACGGTGACAACCACCAATTGTAACTGGTGAGCAAAGCAATGAACATAGAATGCATACGGAGCTTCATCTCTAACCAATTTTTGCAAACCGTTGAACTCCCCTCTCATATTTGAAGCCCCATCATAACCCTGACCACGTAGCCTAGAAATTGACAAACCATGATATTCCAACACATCAACTAAAGCTTCTTTAATTCCAGCAGATGTGCAATATGTGATGTGCTTAATGGCAAGGAATCTCTCTTGGAGCACTCCATGATCATCTAGAAATCTACGTGCATCACGAAATCAGATTAGTAAACATTACTAGTGCAATATAAAAACACTAAAAGATGGTATGTGTTACCTCAAACTCACCGCCATTTGCTCCTTTATTGAACAATCTCTAGCCTCATCAATAAGTATTGAGAAATTCTTATCTCCAATGTCATTCTTAATAACTTTGGTTACCTCCATCGCACAAGCTGTAGCAAGGTCCTTTTGGATGTCAGAACAAATCATTTGTGCATTTCCAGCCCCCTTGTGAAATGCATCCTTCACATCCTCCTTCTTGTCCTTATATCAGTCCAATAACTCTCTAAAATTGCCCTTGTTGATGGAAGTGGAGGATTCATCATGCCCACGAAAAGCTTCACCTTGTGCTATGAGATACCTTGCACAATCCAATGGTGTAGTTAGGCGGATTTCATAAGATATCTCAGCCTCTTTGCTGTACACACGGAATTTGGTAGCCACACTTACTCGTTGATTGTTGAAATCATCACAATCTCCCCTAGCAATGTTGTGGTAACTAGATTGACCACCAACATGCTTTTCAAAACTAGCTAAACCTGTTTTCCAACAAGTGTACCCATTTTTTGTGAAAACATCATTGCCATATCTAATGGCTTGGGATGGTTTCTTGAAAAGGAAGCAATGAAAGCAAAACGCAGCCTCCTTATCCACACTATATTCCAACCAATCAAAATTGTCAAACCACGCATGCTGAAAGGATCTCCAAATTTTACCATCTTTTGTCTTCTTGAATTTATGCCCAATAGCTTTGTTTCGCTTGTTCAACAAATAAGCTCTTCTCACATCACTTCTTATTTCAGGGGCATAATCTTCTATTGGTATTCTAAGTCCAGGATCAGCAATAATTTGACTTGGATGAAATTCTAGTATAGGCATTCTTGGTTGGTTTGTACTCTCATCAAATGTGGTGTCATTTCTCTCATTGCTTGGAGTTGAGGGATCAGGTCTCTCATTAGTTGAAGTAGGAACTATGGTCACTACAGCCAGGGAAAGGGGATCTGGGTTCACATTCGCTGGGATCAGTGGACTGGCTGGGATAGGATCAGGTTCGGCACGAGGAGTACTTCAACTACTTCAAAAAAACTGTTTATGCTCGTATTTTTTCTCTTCATCTCTGCAAATCTGCAAATAATTTGCATAGGAATAGGACTTAAATTAATTAAGATAACATGAACTAACAAGTAGCAACTACAAATGTACCGAAATTATTGATTCAAATTACCCAGCCGGCCAGCAGTGAGCACACGTCAACGCCTCAACTCCTTCAGCAGCAGGCAGCAGCAACAACAGCAGTACGCCTCCGATTCTCCGACTTAAAGGCTTGGCTGGCACTTGGCAGTCTGGCACCGAGCAGCAGCCGGCCGCCGGCGGTCGATGACCAGCTAGGGTTGGCCGCGGCCAGTTGGCGCGTTGGCTCGTCGCCGTCGTCGGAGAGGCGCGCGCGCTTAGCTGCTGGCGCGGTGCTCCGGCAGTCCGACGCCCCGGCCGGTTGCATGGTCCGCCGCCGTCCGCCCCAACGCCGACGAACGCTTGGTCTGGGGCCCGGATGCGCGTGTCGGCGTGTGGATTGTGCGGCGTGCGTGGAGGCTGGAACCCTCGATGCGTGCTTCGTTGCTCTGGTGTGGCCGTGTGGGCTGTTCTGCTGGTGCCTCTGTCGGGCTAATGGGCTGACCTGAAAAGAAGAGTAGTATTAAAAAAATAATACATTTTTTTGGAGGGTAGGCTAGAGCCCTATGAAGCCCACCTACTTGACTCGCCACAGCATAGTACCCCTATATCGCATGCATGCTACTGTACTTACTAACTAGCTACTCCATTTATCTTTATCTTTATCTTTACCTAATATTAAAGGATGGAGACTTTCACACCTACTTGACTCACCACTGCATAATACCCCTATATCGCATGCATGCTACTGTACTAACTAACTAGCTACTTCATTTATCTTTATCTTTATCTTCATTTATCTTTCATAGTTCTCCATAGGCTTAATAGTTTTCTTATACACCGACCCATATATGTGTTCCCAGCCCATTATTTGAACAAACTATTATGGGCCGAGGTAGGCCTCCTCTCATTTTTTCTAAAATCAATGGAGGAGCAACGAAAAGATATAGGACCATGGGGCAATCGAACTCGAAACCTCGCCATCACGTATAGATCATGGGAGCCAACTCAGCTATGGTATGGTATGTGATAGGAAACAGATCGTTTTGCTATAAATAGTCCCACCTCGCTCCTTTCGATCAAGTTCCACCAAGTTTTATATGTTTCTGAGTTGAAACCGATAAGCCGCCTATTAAGGAATCAAAAGGAGGAGGAGCGAGAGGAAAAGAAGTAAGAGAAAAAACTTCCTTTCCTGAGTTATGACTTATGAAGGAAAGAAAATATAGTCATTGCCATGAACCACGGAGGAAAGGAATTAAAGTAAGGGAGAGAGAAGGCCATGCATATGGAATGAATAAGCCAGAAAGGAAACGAATTCTACATGGCCATTGATGGGGGTGTGAGAGAATAAATTAAGAAGGCCAGGAGTGGAATGGAATTATAGCCATAGGATATATTTGCGCTGGTTACTACAGAATGCAAGAGGCACATAAGTTCTCAAATAATTTCATGTCATCCGCACAAGTAGAGGCAGTAATGAGTAGAGGGATAAATATATACCCTAGGTATTTTAGGGGACCAACTAAAATAGGTTTCTGAGTTCTACATTTTCTAAAGCTCTCTTTGCATTGGCTGAAGGAGGGAATTTTTAATGTATAAGGCATACAAACTTGACCTAAATAAGTGATCTTGTAATTCTAGAAAAGTTTCCAGATAAATTAAATCACGTGTATGGCCAAAATATTGTCTCTATGGCTGAGATATTATAACTTAAAAAACATGGTAAATTAAAGTACATGTATGGCCAAATTATTGCTTCAGGTACTGTACAAAAGTTTCCAACAAAAAAGGTATTGTACAAGGTGAACTTCACGTGCGTGTACATAAGGATCGACCAGGACAACACTTGATATTACAACAGAACCTTGCAACACAACCACTGACATTATCATAGTTCTCAATGCACGCCTGCGGTTACATAACTAACAAAGGAACTACATATATAATTTACCAAATAGCTGACAGCCAAGTTCACTAACCAGACATACATAGCACTTACGTTAACATAATAAGGACATGCCCAAGTTCAGAACTCACCACTGCCATCAACCATGACCAGAGCAGGGGTGAATGTGAGCCTACACGTAATTAAGTCCTTAATAACATGGCTGTGCTTCTTCGGCACCGACAAAATCAGCCACTGGTCATGCACTGGGCACACGACTTTGATAGGCAGCACAGATGGTGGGACGCCGCACTGCTTCTCGGTGGCACCCAGAAGTGCGCCAGCGTTTGCCATCTCCGACCGCCGTCACCAACACAGCAGCGCATGCCCATGGTAGTGCGCCACGAGCGCATCCATTGGCGGGCGTGCACGCTAGGAGCACCTCCGGACATAGACAGGGCTCGCCCCTCCGGCATGCCTCCCGCGGAGAGGACATGGAGATCAAGCTACGACTAACACCATTGGCTGCGAGCAAAGGGGTGTAGCCGACGACAACGGCACCGTCAATGTAGAACTCGCTATTAGTCACTCTGAGCTGCCCATGGTGAGATCGGAATGGGGCAAAATCTAAGGTGAGGGATTGATAATTTATATACTGTTTAACTAATTAGTTGACGACCTAGGGGCACGCGCACGCCCTGTTAACTAGAAAAAGTCCCTAGCAAACCAAACAGGGTGGGACTTTTCTGGGACTTTTTGCTAAAAGTCCTGAGAAGCACCTCCTG
>NC_041392.1:721842266-721889118 GCF_002162155.2 Triticum dicoccoides
AGAGTCTTTTTCAAAAAGTCTCGGGGACTAGAAAAAGTCATAGGACTAGAGAACCAAACACCACCTAAATGGCCTTGTATACATAGACGGAAGGAGTACTAATTGGCGCATAACACACTAGACTGCAGTGAATATATGTACATTACGTGGCATCTGCTTTTTTTCTCAGCAATTTTTATCTAGGTTTCATTCCATGTCCAAAATGAGTTTGCTAAAGTTACTTTGGTCATCTCCCTGTGACCTTGCGTGAATGCAGATCAGCCTAGACCTCATTCCCCATCATCGACCAATAGGAATGGGCAGTCATCAGCAAGCAACAGTCAAAGGGGCCATGATAAGGAGTCTCATGGTGCCGGAAAACCGAAGTCTGCAGGAACAAATAACAAGTGAACTATATAGTTTCATACTCATGGATGGTAACAATTTACTGTTCTACTTAAGTACATACTGTGCACCTCAAACACTTTGTCTTATTCAAACCATTCTTGTTTTTTTCTCAGCCAAGCTACGATGTGTGTAGCAGTTCAACTAGGCGAAGCATCGAAAAGATCACAGCCGTCTGATGTTCGATCGACATACTCTGTCTTTAAAACAATGAATACTATATGTGTATTGTACTCTCTGATATGTTGATTTTAATTAAGTCGCTACATAGGGAACTAAGAGGAATATATGAATCAGTTACATGTAGCGGTTTGTAATTGCCTCTCGACGAATTTGCACGCTGCACCTAGTCCATATGTATCTTGTGTTGTATTGACTTCACATACATTGTATTTCGGATTTGGGGTTGTACTAATAAGTATTTGAGTGTGTGCAACACACAAAAAGTATTTGTTTATCTCAAAGTATTTTACATGGATGTTAAGGAACGAAAGGTGCTCTACCATATGTTGTTGCTCCAAATACTTGGGCGCAGAGCACAGCAAGGCTAGCTAGAACACACGAGCGCTTGCAGCACACGTCACACCTGCAAGGACGATGAAAGGCTCCTGCCCTGGCCCTGTACCTCACATCTAACACGACCTCATGAACGCGCACGGCAGAGCGGGCGCCAGCCCAACTGTAGGTAAGTTTGATTCTCCGGTCTAGGTGGTCGGGTAGGACCAGGCCCGTCTTCTGAAATTTGCAGTCCAGGGCAAAATGAAATATTAGGCCCTATATTGTACAAAATGCATGTAACTAAATAACTAATAAAACTTAAACTTACTGTTTTTTGTAATACATTAATCCATGGTTTTTCTGTTTTGTAAAGCAAACAAAAATAATGTGAATGAACTCCTATTCTCGAGACAACAACATAGGAAAGACCAAACCTTAATTCGAACGAGCTACTATCTTAAATTTTTTGGAGCACGACAACTTGAGCAACTAGCCAACTATCTTGCCCAAACAATTTGACTGCAGCGCAAAAGATGGAAATACCAAAATTAATGAAATGATGCATGTGTACACAAAAGTTTTAAAAAAATGTTGAATATAACTTTTGCCAAGATAAACAAGTGGTTTTATTTAACATTTTGCATACTTTTTAACAACTATACTCAAAATACAGATCAGAACAACATGGTCAGATTGTACTGATTTAACTATTTTAGTGTGTGTACTTCTCAAAAAGAATTTTGAATCGGACCGATGGTTTGAGATATAAAGCATTTTGAATTTTGATGAAATCTTTGATGGCATAGGTATTTTTGTATTTTTTACATGCATGCATGTATATGATGAGGGAAGGTGGAAAGTGCCTTTGGTAGCGAAAAATGCCAAATGAAGACCGAGCTCCATGGAGGACTTAATTTGAAAGCCTCGAAATTCAAACTTTTCAGTTTTAAATAATTCTAAACAAAATACACGTATACATAGATACATAATGTACGTGTGTGTGTGTGTGTGTGTGTGTAGATTTTCAGGTCAAAAACACTAAAATGAGAGCTACGCAAAAAAGACAAATCTGGGGCCTTTTATCATGTGTACTATTCATTCTGAAAGTCCATGATTTTGTTTCTTTTTATGTAGCTCGTGATTCAAGGTATTTGATTCTGAAATTTTATAAACATACACATTACATCCTTGAATTTTAAAGTATCCATGTAGCTCGGTCTCCAAAATGCCCTACTCGATTGCAAAATGCATGCACTATGTTCTTGTATAGCACAGTCATATTGTATTTGGGATTGTACTAATTATAAGTATCTGAGTGTGTGTACCATGCAATTACTGTTCATTTTGTAGCTAGAACAAGCGCGCCGGCAGCACATGTCTCGCGCTGGGGAGCACACGGCTGCTCCCCTGGTCCTGCATCTCACCTCCGGTGTGACTTCCAGGTTGCGCCCCCACCGATTCCTGAATCCAGGTGCAGGGTAGGACTTTCAAGTTAACAGGTACAAGGATTCCTGAATCCAGGTGGCCTTGTAGGACTTTCAAATTAACAGGTACAGGTAGGACGCACCATTCTATCTACCTGCCGTTCAAAGTTTGCTACACACGATTCTTGTATCTATTGGTTTCCCAAGACGTTTCTTCGTCTCCACGTTGACGCATGCATTCTTAGTCTGGCCGCGGCTATAGCTACAAGCGTACGTACGTGGGATTGCTGACTCCATGTGCAATACGTACCTACCTACCGACCAGAAAAATCTTCTATAAATATAGCTATAGGCTCATGCACGGCCACAACCATCTAGCTCCCCATAGCCGCCTCCCGGGGCCTCGTAACCATGAAGCTCATGCCGACCGTCTTCTGCCTTCTCCTCGTCGTCCTTGCATTGGGTGGTAATGCACATCATAAACTCATTACTGCCTTGCTTTAGCTTTTAGATATTCCTTGCTAGCGCGATCTACAAGTATACATGTTAGTTCGACCACGTCATGTTCTTCATGCATGCACTAAGACATGATTGATCTACGTTACAGGGGCTCGTGTGGAGGCTCGAGGCACACCTTCGGCTGATCAGGGGTCAAAGAACCAATGGTCCAGCATGTTCGTCTTCGGCGATGGCTTCGTCGACAACGGCAACCTCCCAAAGACCGACACATGGCGTCAATGGAGCTATCCCTATGGCTCCTATCTCAACTCCCGTGGATCTGCGACTCCTGTTCCAACTGGACGCCTTTCCAACTATTGGATTCAATCTGACTTCATCGGTACGTAGCTAGATATATACTGGTATGCTAGATAGAAAAAATATTTTTGAGCACGTACAACCTTATATCTAAGACCATCCAAAATAATCCATCATATCAAGGCTCTAGATCATTTAGTTCTGACCCTTACAATCTTATATGTGTTGTACTAAAAATAATCCTTCATATTTATTGATTTATTTCCCTTGCAGCAAGGATCTTGGGCCTCAATGAAGCCCCTCCATCGTACAGGCTCACGCCACATCTATCTTGCGACCCATCTGGCATGACCTTTGCTTTCGGCGGTGCTGGCGTCTACGAGGTGCCGGACAAGAAGGTGCCGACCCTTGCCACACAGGTTAATGCTTTCACGAGGCTACTTAATACTGGGGTCATCTCAAAACAACAGCTTCAGAGCTCCGTCGCTCTCGTCTCCATCTCCGGCAGTGACTACATGACTGGTGCCAACGTCGACAATGCCTTCTTGAGTAGCTTCGATGATGTGAGTAGTAGTTAGCAGACCCAAACTTGCAAACACTAACCAGTATGCAATTACTATATACCCAGCTTCTTACCAAGTAACATCTCTTGCATGCAGATTGATAGTTATATTGGGAACGTGACGACTGAGATTGCGAAGAACGTGGGGAAGCTACAGAGGCTAGGTGTGAGAAAGGTACTAGTGAACAACATGCATCCCATTGGCTGCACGCCTTTGCGGACTAGTGCGAACAACTACACGACATGCGACCTTCTGGCAAACTATGCCGCAACTGTGCACAACAACAATATAGAACACCTGATGGGGAACAAGAATAATGCCCACATACTGGACCTCTACACTGCCTTCACTGACATCGTTAATCACGCCCCGGGTAAGTACTCGTACTTTATATGTCTGCACGCGCATGATGCAAATTAAGTCCGGTTTCACATGTATGCACTTTATTCAACGTCTGTTGGAACTGTGTGTATGCAGGTGAAGGGTCGGAGCAGTCAAACAATTTCAAGCGCAAGCTGACACCTTGCTGTGAGGCTTCCACCGAGCTGGGGTACTGTGGACAGGTTAGCCCTTCAGGGAAGCGCCTCTACGACCTATGCAAGAATCCTGAAAAGAATTTCTACTGGGATGAGGCTTACCCGACGACCGCTGGGTGGGAAGCTGTTACAGAGGCACTAGAAGAACCTTTGAGGGAGTTCCTAGATCGGGACTATGTTCCATGATTTCTTTGTAATTTAGGTTTTGATCGATCCGTTGCTTGTTGGTGCAATATCTTTTTGTTAGGTTAGCATAGATAGTATTCATATTTAGGAAGAAACTTGTGAGTTTTTATTGCCTTGTATTCCATGAAATTTTGTCTAGTGACCTTAATGTTTTAAGAAAGTTCGTCATACTATATATGTTGAATCTAGCATGGATCTATTTGAGGAGCACGGGGGAGTTGCAGCAAACGAGAAGGTGCTTGGATGATGGGTTCTATTTGAGTAAAGAGTAGATATATAGCTCTGCATGTGCGATCTTTGGTCTCAAAGACTGCGGCTTAGTCGATTGAGGTAACGCTCCACACCTAGTGGTAGCACGGGTATGATCGGTGCCAAGAAAGCTATGTTTGACGTTGCAAAGACGAGAAAGAGGCACACTGGCAACCGCACCCCATACGTTCGTTCAGCCTTCTCGGCTGTTCCATCAGGTTCTGCCTTCACCATGTACACCCCGGCTCGCCAAGGCCGTGTTTATGCCGTTGTTCCCATACCTGTAATTAAAAGTGCACGGGTCGTGCCTGTGAGAACTTCCACTTAGCTCCCTGCCGCTGTTGGGGATGACCTTTGCATTAATCGGTATTTGTTTCAATTCAAATGGCAAAAACATTTCTGTAACAAGCTAGGCCATATGCCACATATTTTGTTAAGCATTTGATCGTGTAGCTGCAATGTGTAGATTTCAAGTATTGGAAGCAAGTTAAGGGGGGAGAGAGATGTCTTCGGGGAACAAGGAAATATTGATCAAGTCGGTGGCTCAAGCGAGTCCAACATGTTTTGAGCATATTCAGCACTAGTAGATGGTGAAGAAAGTACAAAGGAAGATGGCCTAGTTGAATTGGCGCAAAATGATGCTGCCTAAGTCAAAGGGTGGTATCTGTTTACATCGTGTGTGTGCATTCAACCAAGAACTTCTAGCAAAACAAGTTTGGCGATTGCTTGATGCTCCGACGGGCTTATGTGCCTGATTGCGATAGGGAAAATAGTACCCCAGTGGGAATTTGTTGGGTATAGTGTTTACCGGCAATGTGTCCGCTGTGTGGATAGCGGTAGAAAACGGGCTGGCGCTAGTCAAGGAAGGGATAATTTTACAGAGTTGATGACGGTATTTCCATGAAGACTTGGATCCTGTGAGGACCATCCTTCCGCCCCAGCGTGCTGAAGAGAGATTGCAGACTACACCGTGTTGCTTATTTTTTTGACGTCAATGGTGCATGGAAGTCTCACTGTTTACAAGACCTCTTTTGACCCTTGGATGTGAGTCAAAATTTTAACATTCATGCCTCACACAGAAGACGCCAAGAATTTATTGACTACTAGGGAAAACCTTATGCACAGAGGATTATCAGTAGCGCTGGCTAAAACAAGGCGCTACTACTACCTAACAATAACGCGGGGAGAACAAGCCCGCTACTATTTATATAGTAGTAGTGCGACCAAATAAAAAGCGCTACTACTATAACTGCCACACCGTTGGAGACAAGCTAGGTATAGTAGTAGTAGCGCCCGTCTACACACCGCGCTACTGCTAAGCAAATAGTAGTAGCGCGTTTTAAGGCGACAGCGCTGCAACTAAGAAAAGGAAAAGAAAAGAAAAAAGAAAATGAAAATTAAAGAAAATGAAAAAATGAAAGCAATAGCAGTAGCGCCTGTTTATGAAAGCACTGTAGCAACCTTAGCTATTGCGTGTTTTCGCTACACGCGCTATATTTAACTTAGCTAAACTACTAGCGCGGTCCACCAAACAGCACTATAGCTAAGTTGCTATAGCGCTGTTGCAGAAACCGCGTTGCCGTTATGTTTGACTCGCCCCTGCACGGGCGTCCCTCCTTCCCCCAATTCTCCATTCTTCTCGCATCTCCTACCTCTCCCTCGCCGTCCCTGCTCCCTCGCCATCCTGCCTCCGTCGCCGTCATCGGAGCCGCGCGCCGTCGCCGCCATCGGAGCCGCGCGCCCTCGACGCCCCCGGAGCCACCCTCGCCGTCGAAGCTGCTGTAGACGCCACCGAAGCCACCCTCGACGCCCTCCATGCCACTGTCTCCCCCGAGCACCTCCCTGCCACCGTCTCCTCTGAGCACCCTCTCTGTAAGCCCCCACCCCTCCTCTCTAGGTTAATTTACTTAGGTGAATTTAGTTATGAACCCTAGGTTTTGGTATGAACCCTAGATAGCTAGGTTTTGCTATAAAACCTAGGTAGCTATTTTCATATATATCAAATTAGCTAAGTATCAAATTAGGTCAGAAAATATTATTCTAGGAATTAGCTAGGTTAACTAGGTTAACTAGCTAGCTAGGTTACCTAACTAAGTTAACTAGCTAGGTTAATTAGGTTAACTAGGTTGGCTAGGTTAGAGCAAAAATTTATCTAGGGCAGTAGGGTTTAACTAGGGCAGTAGGGTTTAGAGCAAAAATTTAGGTAGGGCAGTAGGGTTTAAATAGGGTTTTTGTTTCCATAGATGTTTTTCTTGAAGGAACAAACTGAAGAAAATGTTGCAGCAGTGCTGCTAGTAGTATATAGTCATACTAGTAGATGTTAATTAGGTCAGGGCAGTAGTGGTACTAGTAGATGTTAATTAGATGTTTTTTAGTGAGGGTAGTAGGGTTTTACTAAGTTAATTAGACTAGTAGCGCTACCGGTAGTAGTGGTACAATAGGTTAATTAGGTGAAGTTAAATGAATGACCTAAATGATTGAAATTAATAGTTAACTGGATTTTTTATCTCATCATTATATAGCACTAAAGTTAACTAAGTTTCTCTATTAGTAGTTAGCAGAATTTTCTTCTACACTTAGGTTACTAGTGGTAGTGGTAGTGGTACCGTCAGTTAATTAGGTGGAGTTAAATGAATGAAATTAGTAGTTAACTGAAGTTTTTTCATTTCATTATAGAACACTAAAGTGAACTGAATTTTGTTCTATTAGTAGCTAACTGAATTTTCTTCTACACTTAGTTTTTGAATTAGCTTGTGAAATTTCGACTTGTATCATAATTTTTGATTGTTCCATAATATTATATTATCTGTTTTGGATGTTTTATATGCATTAATATGCTATTTTATATTATTATTGGGACTAACCTATTAACCTAGAGCACAGTGTCACTTTCTGTTTTTCCTTGTTTTTGAGTTTCATAGAAAAGGAATACCAAACGGAGTCCAAACAGAATGATACCTTTGCGATGATTTTCCATAGACCGGAAGACAACCAGAAGACTTAGAGATAAACTGATAGGAGCTACGAGGCAGCCACAAGGACGGAGGGCGCGCCCAGGGGGTAGGACGCGCCCCCAACCATGTGGGGCCCCCGTGACCCTCCTGACCTAATTCTTTCGCCTATATGTTCCCAAATATCCCCAAACCACTAGAGGCATCCACAAAAACACTTTTCCACCACCGCAACCTTCTGTACCCATCAGATCCCATCTAGGGACCTTTTCTAGCTCCCTGCCGGAGGAGGATTCGATCACGGAGGGCTTCTACATCAACTCTATTGCCCTTCCGATGAAGCGTGAGTAGTTTACCTCAGACCTATGGGTCCATAGCTAGTAGCTAGATGGCTTCTTATCTCTCTTTGATTCTCAATACCATGTTCTCCTCGATGTTCTTGGAGATCTATTCGATGTAATACTTTTTTGCGGTGTGTTTGCCGAGATCCGATGAATTGTGGATTTATGACCAGCTTATCTATGAATATTATTTGAATCTTCTCTGAATTCTTTTATGCATGATTTGATATCTTTGTAATTCTCTTCAAAGTATCGGTTTGGTTTGGCCAACTAGATTGGTTTTTCTTGCAATGGGAGAAGTGCTTAGCTTTGGGTTCAATCTTGCGATGTCCTTTCCCAAGTGACAGTAGGGGCAGCAAGGCACGCATCATATTTTTGCCATCGAGGATAAAAGGATGGGGTTTTCATCATATTGCTTGAGTAAATTCCTCTTCATCATGTCATCTCACTTAATGCATTACTCTGTTCTTAATGAACTTAATATTCTAGATGCAGGCAGGACCGGTTGATGTGTGGAGTAATAGTAGTAGATGCGGAGTTGTTTCGGTCTACTTGAAACGGATGTGATGCCTATGTTCATGACCATTGCCTTAGATATCGTCATAACTTTGTGCTTTTCTATCAATTGCTCGGCAGTAATCTGTTCACCCACCTTATTATTTGCTATCTAGAGAGAAGTCTCTAGTGAAACCTATGGCCCCCGGGTCTATTTTTCATCATATAAGTTTCTATTTTCCATCATATTAGTTTCCGATCTACTATTTTACAACTCACAAAAAATATTCGTTTATCTTAAAATATTTTACATGGATGTTAATGAACGAAAGGTGCTCTACCATATATTGTTGCTCCAAATACTTGGGCGCAGAGGACAGCAAGGCTAGCTTGAACACACGAGTGCTTGTAGCACACGTCACCAAGGACGATGAAAGGCTCCTGCCCTGGCCCTGAACCTCACATCTAACACGTCGTCATGAATGCGCACGGCAGAGCGGGCACCAGCCCAACTGTAGGTAAGTTTGATTCTCCAATCTAGGTGGTCGGGTGGGACCAGGCCCGTCTCCTGAAATTTGCAGGCCAGGGCAAAATGAAATATTAGGCCCTATATTCTACAAAATGCGTATAACTACAGAACTAATAAAACTTAAACTTACTATTTTTTTTGTATATATGGAAGTGCCTGTTTCCTAACAAGATCCAATTATTTGATAATGGTAGTAACTTTTTATAAAATCCCACTATTATTCACAAAGCGCCTGTTTCCTAACAAAATTATGATATCATAGGAGTACTTCTGAAGAAAATCCTAAACATCTAATGTATTTATTTGAAAACATATGTACAAAAACATCAGGAAGGATAATGGTATTGTTCCTTGCACACATGTTAAAGTAAAGGCAACAAAAAAGGTATTCTGAATTATACTGCTTAGAACGCAAACAGGCAGAGAAAAGGTTACTCAGGATTCGTGATTAGATGGAAACCCAACTATACATACTTCTCATTTGATGCTCTTGAATATATACCTCTCAAAATAAACCTCATCTCTATTTTAAACCAATGAGCTTTGTTAGAAGAATGCATACTAGGTTGCTTTATGTTTGCAATATAATCTTGAAAGATTCGTTAGATACTACATTACAACTTTATGATATATTGAAGTTAATGGAATGATGTGACTTGTTATCAGAATTATCATTGCCTATGTGAGAAAAAGTTATTTCTATCCTAGCATTCACACTACATAAATTATTTGTTTATTATTTACCTACTCGAGGATGAGCAGTAATTAAGTTTGGGATGTTAATACATCTCTAACGTATCTATAGTTTATGAAGTATTCATGCTATATTTACATCAATTATGTATGTGAAAGAGCATGGTGCCCCATGATTGGTTTTTCTAATTGATGACAGTCCCTAAAAATTAACGGTTGCTTTGAGTATATTTTTTACTCCGGTGTTCATTGTACTGCCATGAAAAATGATGAATAGGATTGAAAGTTTCTCCATAAAAAACTTAAGGCCAAAATAAGAGGGGACCTGCTTATAAACCCGGATGGAGGGAGTACTTGTACGAATTTTTGAATTTTCAAGAAATAACGAATACACATGAGTCGAGACTACTAGATTAATTGGCTCTCTCCTGCTGCAGAAGTGTGAAAGGCATTCATTCATAGTTTTGTTGTGCGGTCACATAGCGAGGCGCCCTCAGTTGCATGTGTTGAGTATCGTGATTATTAGGAAAGTTAGGATAGCGTAGGATATTATTCTTTCTTGCCTTGTACTCCAAGACGATCATGTACTCTTATATATATGCCCATGAGGCTCAAGCAATACATCAACTATTCCGCAACAATTCCTCTCTCTCCCTTTTAACATGGTCCGTTGGTTGCCTTCGGATTCTTCTCCAGTCTCACTGTCTGCGTCGCTACCGTTGTGACTGCGGAGGGATGTTGAGTATCGTAATTATTAGGAAAGCTAGGATAGCATAGGATATTATTCTATCTTGCCTTGTACTCCAAAACGATCAGGTACTCCTATATATGCCCATGGGGTGCAAGGAATACATCAACTATTCCGCAACAATCCCTGTCTCTCCATTCTAACAGCATGCATAATAAGTCTTTGCAAATGGCCGCCACAGTGAACTGAGTATAGCTCAGATGATTAGTTTGCTTATGGTTGAACCAGCTCATCAGGGTTTAGGTCCTAAGTTTGGTACTGGTGCATGCGTTTTTTTTGAATTTGTTTGGGCTTTTCGCCCATGTTCATCCCGTGGGAGAATGCGTTCTCATCCACTACGAAGGTGCTCATGATTATTTTATTGATCTCAAGATATTATGCCGGTTCGGTATCTCAGACAGTGGTGCTTATAGGATAGGATGAGTGTATGTACGTTTATGTCCGCATTTGCATTGCTCTGTGTTCAAATGACCGCCACCGAAAAGACAATACATGCGTACACACTATGTTCGTTCGATGTGTCTGCCCTTTGCCGACCATGTCGATCTATGTGCGTGCGCGCATGGCTAGTGTTTTTGAGTTGTTTAAGTGCTTTGAAGAACATGTACGGATACTTGATTTTTTTACTTTTTATTAGTCCCACACGGGTAACTTTCATCGCTGGCGACACGCTTAAGAGGGGACGCGCGTGCACCCGTGTTGCCGGGCCTGGTGGCACGGGCCTGTCCCCCCACGCTTCGGGGGGCAAAGCGTCGGCAAGGTAGGGTGATGCACTTTCCACGGGGACGGGCAGGACTGGAGTTCTCGGTGTCGGATTCAGGCGGGCACTCCATGGCGCCCGCGCTCGCACGCGGAGGTACGTCATGCGGCTCCGTCACGGACATAGCAATTGGCTGGCTACCACCCCGGCTAAGCGTCCTACCCTTAATAACTAGACGATGCCCCGCGCGTTGCTGCGGGATTTTCTGATGATTTGTTTGAGATATGGTTGTTGAAGAATATTAAGGTCCAGTTTCATCTGACGAAGACTGTAAATCAGTGCCCGGAAATTCATAACATATTGGGTATTCATGATACCTGAAAGTATTGATTTTCTAAAAGAACATGAAAATATGATGGTACACTCTACCTACTATGGTCGGCAAAATATTCCAAGATCTAGCAACATATGTAGAGCTTATCTCAAATCGGAAATCGTATTCGTTCAATATTGACAAGAGTCCCACTCACAATTTTTTTGATAAAAATGTACAAACACTGACGTAACTGAATGAATAATTAAAAAAGGTGTGATTTTATGCTGCCATTGCTCGGTTACTGCAGTTTGGGATTTCGCCTTGCGTTTTTGTAGTTTCCCGACTGATCTTGTTCCTTCTCTGCTGACTCAAAACGTGGAGGACTGGTTGATCGATTGCCATTTTAGCCACCTACAAAAATGATTTCCCTGCTTTGGTTATACTAATATGGTGGCACCTGAGGAACGAAAAGAAACGGGCGATCTTTAGTTGCACAGATATGTGGACAACTGGCCTCCACAACTTGAAGCAGATGGCATTACATAATTTCTTTCTTCCACTCTTCTAATCTGTAAATATTCTTCATACCTCCAATCTTCCAGGTTATACTTCCTTTCTAATGAACTTTCTTCCTAACCAATGCAAGCAATATCGTTGCCTTAGTTAAAGAATCTTAAGCTGCTACGCATGAGAACCGGTAGAATATGTTCGTCAACACCAAAAGCTAGCGCATGCTCTGCTATACTACATACTCTCAACAATCAATGGAATAATGGATATAGAAAAACAAACGAATCGTGATTCGTGAGGCAGACCTTTGAGGTTGACGGAGAGCAACGGTGGAACCTGCAGCAGCTGCAGCCGCGGAGTTGTCAGTGAATTCTCCAACCAGCGTTGCAACCACATAATGAAGATGCAGATTGACACCGCCTTCTAGAGTAGAAATTTGCCGACGTAGACTGGGAAGTGGAAGAAGACGTAAGGGGACCTACAACTATAAAGTACGGGAAGCGGACGGGTAATGAACCGCCGGCCGGCCGCTTGATTACCCCGTTAGTTAATCTTGTACGTGTGGGATAGTGGAAGATGTAAACGGTAGCAATAATGGCTGGCAGCGTGAAGAAGAAAGGAACTGATGCGTTGAGAACCCTTCTTCTGGGACAAAGCCAGCCAGCGATGCGATGATGTGGCTGCATGGCTGAGTTGACTAGGTGCATGTTAAGATGATTTGCAAACTGAATGGCGATGTGGCATGATGATGATATGGACAATGTGTATGTTAAGAGAATTGGTAGTAGTGGGGATCAACTTCTTAAAAATGTAAGATAAGGCAATTGTTGGGATCCGACTTCTCCGAGGAGGCCCGCTCGTTGCCTGAGAATTTCTCCCCCACACTTGCAACTCTTTTTTCCTTTTTCGTTGAGTAGGTGTTCCCCATATGCAGGAGCTCTCTAAATGTAAAGTTAGTGATGGATCAACCTATGGATGTAAGGAAGCGCATCCCACATGCAAGAGCACTCTAAAATACATTAGTGATGGAACAACCTATAAATGAAAAGACCGGCAACACACATGCATTCAAACAAGACGAGGTCGGCCCCATGGATGAAAAATCGCATCGATTTTAAAAACTTCGCCAAATCAAAATATGCTTTCGTCATTGTGTTCATTGTGATGAGACCTTCTTTGAAATTCGAGCCCATATGGGCATGTTCTGATGAATATTTTCGAAAAACAACTTTTACCATGAAAATCAAGTTCCCGTTATGAACATGGTTCTTTGGCACATATCAATAAAGTTGAGACTTGTTTTCAAGCAAGTTTTCAATACAAACCTTACTTTCCTCTCACAAATAGGTAGGCCAACCGGGTGTTTGATGCTATATTATCATTTGCACAATTTTAAGAGACTGAACTTGTATTGTTTAAAAGAAATTAATGTGACGATAAGTAGCATGCAAGACAAATTTATTAATACAACTTTTCTTCAAAGAAACTAGTATATGGTCTAAAAACACAAAACAAATTGAAATGCTATACAAGCACCCTACCTTTTTTGCGGGGTATACAAGCACCCAACCAACGACATGCACACTTGCGAACCCTCCCAAATCACATCCGAGCCCCTGCGTCATCCCTCCCGTGGGTGACTCGGGCAGCGGTGCGTGCCACCCTCCCCTCCCGCCACACTCCCAGACCTTCGCAAAACCCCTCGTGGTGGCTTGCGGCGGGGCATGTTTTCTCTGATGCTCGGGGGTGGCCGATGTGGGGTGGCCTATCAGGGCGGCGGCGTCTGGTGAGCTCAGGGCTCGGTGGGACGGCGGTGACAGGGTGGACCTCAGATTGGCGGTGGTGGCCATTTCCTCCGTTGGAGGTGGTCCGCCTGATGCTGGGTGGTCTGATCTCGAGATCCGTCATCTAGTCCCGGCCGCGAGTCGGGGAGACATAGTTGCCGGTGAAAAGCAAGCTGACGGTGGACGATGGTGGTGTTCAACGCCGTTACCTTGATGAACGCATCGTCATGTAACTACTGTCGAGCTCCAGGGGAAACTCTAGGATCTCATCTTATAGATCGGACAATGGCGGCATTGTGATATTGTTTCTCTCTTGGGAGCATAGTTTGTGGAGCATCGCTGAAAGACAAAGGTATGAGGCATGGAGAGGCTCCGTCTTGCATGGAGCTTCAGTGGAGATGTCAAGTCATGACTAGCCGACTTGTGCTACGCTCTGTCATGCCTGTTCGGCAGGTACTACGCACGACCGATCTTCCAGTGTCTTCGTGTCTAGATGGACGAGCGTAGGGCGGTGGCATTGATTGTTTCCCTGACTATAGCGCCACAAAACTCCTGTCTGCTAGGACTACGTCGGTATTTCCCCAAAGAGGAAGGGATGATGTAGCATAGCGAAGGTAGGTATTTCCCTCAGTGATTAAACCAAGGTTATCGAACCAGTAGGAACCAAGAAACACAACGTAAACGTTACCTGCACACAAATAACAACACCTCGCAACCCGACGTGTTAAAGGGGTTGTCAATCCCTTTCGGGTAACGATGCCAGAAATTTTTAGTAGATTGAAATAATAGATCGTAAATAAAATAAAGTGCAGCAAAGTATTTTTGTATATTTGGTTTAATAGATCTGAATAAAAATGCAAAGAAAAAGTAGATCGCAAGCAAATATATGAGGAAGAAGACCCCGGGGCCGTAGGTTTCACTAGTGGCTTCTCTCGAGAAAGATAGCAAACAATGGGTAAACAAATTACTGTTGGGCAATTGATAGAACCTCAAATAATTATGATGATATCCAGGCAATGATCATTACATAGGCATCACATCCAAGATGAGTAGACCGACTCCTGCCTGCATTTACTACTATTACTCCACACATCGACCGATATCCAGCATGCATATAGTGTATTAAGTTTATGGAAAAATGGAGTAATGCAATAAGAACGATGAGATGATGTAGACAAGATCCGTTTATCTATTGCCTAGATATAGATCGCATCTTTTTATCCTTAGTAGCAACGATACATACGTGTCAGTTCCCTTTCTGTCACTGGGATCAAGCACCGTAAGATCGAACCCACTACCAGGCATCTCTTCCCATTGCAATATAAATAGATCAAATTGGCCAAGTAAAACCCAAATATCGGAGAAGAAATATGAGGCTATAAGAGATCAAAGAAACTCAAATAACTTTCATGGATATAAAAAGATATGACTGATCATAAACTCAATGTTCATCAGATCCAACAAACACACCACAAAAAGAGTTACATCATATGGATCTCAAAGAGACCATTGTATTGGGGAACAAGAGAGAGAGAGACAGAGAGAGACGAAGGCATCTAGCTACTAACTACGGACCCGAAGGTCTACAAAGAACTACTCACGTATCATTGGAGAGGCACCAATGAAGGTGGTGAACCCCATCCATGATGGTGTCTAGATTGGATCTAGTGGTTCTGGACACTGCGGCGGCTGGATGGATATTTTGTCGACTCCCCTAGGGTTCTGGTATTTTTGGGGTACTTATAGAGCAAAGAGGCGGTCCGGGGTGCATCCGAGGTGGGCACAACCCACCAGGGCGCGCCTAGGCCTCCTGGCGCTCCCTGGTGGGTTGTCCTCTCCTCAGGACCCCCCCATGTGCAACCAGGGCCCAACATGTTCCTCCTGGTCCTTAAAAACTCCCCGTAAATTTTTGTGGCATTTGGACTCCGTCTGATATTGATTTTCTGCGATGTAAAAAACACGGAAAAAACAGGAACTTGCACTATGTCAATAAGTTAGTACCAAAAATGATATAAAATGATTATAAAATATCCAAGATTGATAATATAACAGCATGGAACAATAAAAAATTATAGATACATTGGAGACGTATCAACATCCCCAAGCTTAACTCCTACTCGTCCTTGAGTCGGTAACTGATAAAAACAGAATTTTTGATGTGGAGTGTTGTTTAACATGTTATATCATATTCTTTTCTTTATAGCATGGACATTTAGACTTTTTATGTGATTCAAAGCAACAGTCTAGTTTTGACATAGTAATTTAGATACTCAAGCATATCAACAAGCAACCATGTCTTTCAAAATATCAATGCTAAAATAAGTTATCCTTACAAAATCATATAATCTTGTCATGCTCTGTCTTCTTAACACAAAGTATTTATCATGCACAACCCCGATGACAAGCCGAGCAATTGGTTCATACTTTTTAACGCGCTTCCGCTTTTTCAACTCTTACGGAATACATAAGCGCAAGCCATGGATATATCACTAGGGGTGAAATAGAGTATGATGATAGGGGTAAATATAGAGAAGACAAAAAGGTAAGAAAGTCTCACATAGATGCGGCTAACCAACGGGCTATGGAGGTGCCCATCAATCAATATCAATGTGAGCAGTACGGATTGCCATGCAAGGATGCACTAAGAGCTATAAGTGTATAAAATCTTAATATGAAAACTAAATGGGTGTGCATCTAATCTTATAATGAAAATTTCCCAATAGTATATGAAAGTGACAACATACACTACTAGAAAAAGGTCTATAGCTAATATGGACATTAATGACGCACGATATATGTGGTGCGCCACTGCTATATAGCAGTGGCGCACCGGATACAGGTGCGCCATTAGTGTCCTCATTACTAAGGGCGCACCACACACACGGTGCGCCATTACTAACATTTTTTCATTTTTCCAAAACTACTAATGGTGCACCAAGGCACAGTGCGCCACTAATAGTTTTAACTAGTAATGACGCACCACACACTCCATGCGCCAGTACTAACAATTTTTTTACTTTTTTTTCAAAACTAGTAATGGCGCACCAGGGTAGAGTGCGCCATTACTAGTTCAAACTAGTAATGGCGCACCACAACCAAGGTGCGCCACTACTAACCCTGGGTGAGAAATAGTTATTCTTCACCCACCTTTATTTCAACATCTATGCACCGTAATTTTATGTTTCATAAATTTTGTCTTGTTTTAGACATAAAAAGAGAACGTAAGAAAACCTATAATCTTGTAAAAAATATTTTATGTTCTGTAAAGTTACAAATGTAAAAACATAGCGTAGAATGTACATAAAATACAATTTTGGACCTATATTTTTTTGTGATGCCAAATTTTCTGCAGTAAATCAATATGAATGTAACTATTTGTATTTCAAATGTAATTTATATTTATGAAATGACTGTAAGATTACCTCGGTGAAGAATAACTTATTCTACACCCTCGGTGATGAATAGTAACACCATATATATATATATATATATATATATATATATATATATATATATATATATATATATATATTGCAAAAATAGTAATGGCGCACCACCTAATAATGCGTCATTAGTAACCTGAGACTAGCTAGATATTTTGGACAGCCACCTACCACACTCACTTTCCCCACTTCATTCTCTCCACCTCCCCCTCCAAGCTTGTCTCGGCCGCCTCCTCCTCCTCACCTCATTTGCACCATAGATTCACCCAAATTAGGTGGTTAAATTTCTTTTTTTTCATGGGTAAGTAAGGGGAAAGCTTCTTTATGTTGTAGATCTACTTTCTTCTCCCTCCAACAACGTGCACATGCACTTTTTATGGCCTAGATCTACGTATGTTTGTGGTGTTGCATATGTTTGTGTTGTTGCATATGTTTGTGTTGTTGCATATGTTTGTGTTGTTGCATATGTTTGTGTTTGCAGGTATCAGTATTTGAAATGCGATAGTTGCCAATATTTTTCCGGGATGTTGATTCATTTCCGTTTCGGCGAGAATTTGGCACTATGCATTCTTTTTGGTCCTATTTTGAGGCAAAGTCATGCCAAAAAAATTTGGTTCTAAAATATCGTTTTGCTCTACCCTGCAGGTGACCATGGTCCGCACGATGACCGAAGGCATCGTGAATAGGTTTTTGAGCTCCGCGAAGGCTGAGATGCTTCAAAAGAACGAGACGGAGATAAGATGTCTGTGTCGAAGATGCAAGCTGAGGGGCCTTATGGACCCGGATTCCGTACAGGTGCGGGACCACCTGCTCTTGCGTGGTTTCATGGATGGCTATCGGTGGCAAGGTGATGAAGATGATTATGAAGTCGTCCATGGAAGCCGGGCAAGAAATGAGGAAGGGCAGCAAGACAACCGCGATGAGGGTGGGCGAGAAGACAAAGAATCTCCAGGACATGATCAGGAAGTAGATGCAGTACACAGTCATCATGTAGAAGATGCCGGACATGATGATGAGGAAGATGCCGGAGCAGACGAAGGGCGTGATCATGAAGATGAAGATGTCGGAGCAGACGACGATGGACCATCGATGGGCTGGGTGCAGGACCCTCATATTCAAGAGCTGCTTCTCAAGCCAAGCTGCCGCCCGAGAGAGCTGCCGCCCGAGAGAAAGCCAAGCTGGATGAACTGGAGATAGACGTGGTTACTCCATTGTATGAAGGATGCAGGCCCGAACATACCCGCCTGAAAGTAACGCTCATGGCTCTGGAGATGAAGGTAAAACACAAAATGACCAACGAATGCTTCGACGAGAACATGTCATTTTGGCACGAACGTCTTCCCAAGGGGAACAAGTGCCCGACCAGTTTCGAGGAGGCGAAGAAAATCGTGTGTCCTCTGGATTTACCGCACGTGAAATACCATGTGTGCATGAACAACTGCATCATTTATCGGGACGAGCACGCGGAGTCTACCATATGTCCGGTGTGCGGCGTCACTCGATACAAGAAGAGGAAGAAAACTCCTCGAAAAGTGGTGTGGTACTTTCCGATCACTCCTTGTCTGCAGCGATATTTCGTGGACCCTAAGCTAGCAAAGCTCCTGCATTGGCATGCAGATAGGGAGGAGAAGAAGCGAGAAGATGACGGAAATGATCCAGAGATAAATAAAAAAGACAAGATGCTGAGTCACCCTAAGGATGCGAGCCAGTGACAAGCGTTGGACTTCGAACACCCGGAATTTGGGGACGATCCAAGGAACATCATGCTGGGCGTGAGCACCGATGGAGTCAATCTGTTTGGCAGCCAGAGGAGCACACATAGCACCTGTCGGGGATATACCCCGCGGTGTAAACCGGCCGGAAGTATAACCCGACCGGACTTGGTGTTTTACTTGAGACCCGGCTGAGACTTAATGATTCACTGGCGACCTGTTTGGACCTGGCGGTTTATGATTCATTGGTAATCCGGCAGGCGGGTCAGAGGAGTGACAAGACCCGATGGCCCAACGGGCAGTTCATGAAGGCCGGTTCATACTATGGTGGGCCGGTTTAAGAGGAAAGGCGTGAGGAATATTTGTCTTACAAGGAGTTAAGACCTGGACTTGTATCTGGTTTGTATTAGAGATAGACTAGTCCTAATCCTAATAGGACTCCACATGTAACCCGCCCCTTCAACTTATATAAGGAGGGGCAGGGCTCCCCAAAGAAGAAGGAGAAAAAACAATCTCTAGGTTGGACACAAAGAGCCGGTTTACCGGCGACTCTCTCGTGATCATAGTGAGACCTAGCCTCAAATAACATGTAGGGCTATTACCGGATGATGTTTCCCGGGGCCCGAAGCTGTCTAAATCCTTGTCTTGTGTTGCGTCTCTCGATTTCGCTCAACCCTTCTCAAGCTACCACATAGATGCGTTGGTCTCGCGACTAAGTCTTGACACTAAGGACATCTGCCGTGACAAAACCACGATAGTTGGCGCCTACCGTGGGGCTCACGCACGGTGGTGATGAGTTCTTGGAGGGATCTCTTCTAGGGTTCGAGAAGCTCGCAATTTTCAGATGAAGAAGAGCCAGTTTGAAAGGATTTACATCAGTTGAGTTCATTGGTCAGATTGTTAGTCTGAGATTTAAAATTCAAGAGAAATAAGGTTGCGACATGATCGTTTTTCGCAAGTCGCCAAGATCGACAGGAGCGTTTCCGCCGCACACAATATACTACAGGAATCCACCGCAGTCATTGGTGAATTTTTCTACGGATACGACAGTCGGGTCCGATTGTTATTAGGCGGTTACCACAAAAATCAGTCCGGTCGGGTCAATGGTCGACAAAGCGATTCCGTGCAGCCGTTGGATGGGCCCATGCCCTGCTGATATTTTCTGATCAAGGTACTGGTTTAACACGCCTTTGTTTATTGGGAAACAGACTGAGGGCCAGTTCTTTTCGACGATTCTCCCAGAATCACTCCCTCCCCAGCTTCTCCTATAATCGCCACTCCATATGTTTTTTACAATCCTATCTAGTTAAGGTCTAATTAGCTAGGATTGTAAAAAACATATGAAGTGGTGATTCTGGGAGAAGCTGGGGAGGAGGGCGATTCTGGTAGAATCGCCCAAAAGAACTGGCCCTGACCCCATAGCTGTACCTAAGGTGCCCCTGAAACTTGGTTTTTTATGCGGAGCGGCCACACCTGAAGAATCATATAGATGGGTCCACAGCAGCCGTGTTACAGGAGCACTTCAAGTCCCAACGGAAAAATACTACTTTGCTTTCCAAGACGGTTTGGTTGTTGCTAGCTCGTATGATTAAAACCGGCGCTCAACGGAAGCCTCTATGACTATTTGTACTACTACTAGTATCTCACGCGAGGAAAAAAATCAGTTTTTAGTTCAGTCTTTCGTTGTTGAGTGCACACCTAGCCAACACAGCGGCATATATGGTCAAATTACAAAGAATCAGTCAAAGCTGCGTCCGAGATGGATTGGCACAAGGATCTGAGGTCAACACAAATTTCCACCACCGTCTCAAAAATGCTCTAGTCAAGGAGAGTATATTGCATCAATTCAATAAATTAGTACTACTTTCTCACCTGGAGATCAAGAAGCTACGATTGGTTTACGTCATCACATCAAGACAAACATCACGTATTATATTTAGTTGATACCCAAGGCAAATACAGCTGCAGTACTTGCGTCAAACCGCCTCCATCTTGCACTGCATCGGGGTCTCCGTCTCCGCTGGTGGGTCTTGCTATTACGGCCGTGTGGCCGCAGCCTCTGCCGAGTCACTACGGGCTGGAGGAAAATCCGGACGCCCCCACAACAACTTGCCGGCCTGCCACCTCTGCCTTGGGGTACCTGCTTGGTGGGAGGATAGGCGGATTAATCATGCGATGTTAAGAAGAACAGAGGTTATCTACGGACATTGCATACGGATAATCTGTTGTACTAATGCACCAGGTGATATTCATCCAGTTTACTTTTTATCAGTAAATACTTATTAATTTTTTGTGAAAATAACCACTCTGCCCTATAGTGTTGTTATATACAGGTAAATTACTCATTACAAAAGTGGTGTTATACCGTGGATGCACGTTCGGCTGTGCCGCGTGGCTCCATGGGCACGCATGTCGCGGTTCAGTTTACATCAAACACGCCAGCTGACTCGCCCGTCCGCACCACCTTACAATGCCACGGACGACTCGCCCGTCCGCCCTTGCGGCCGGTTCACGTATCCGCGCCAGCTTACAACATGGAAGACAACTCGCTCGTTCGCGACGGTCTACAACACTATGGGCGATTTACCCGTCCGACCGCGTGGCCGACTCTCCCGTTCGCACTGGTTTATAGTATCACGGTCAACTCATCTGTCGGCTCCCACGGTCGACCCGGCCATGATTGATTTCAGCTTCACCATGGTGATCATCCACTCCGAAGTGGATAATTTCTGGTTTAACATATCAGGTGAAATCCATGCAGTATATTTTTATATTTTTATATTGCTTTTCTTTAAAAAGAGCAATTACTCTGGCTTGCAAGTTCTCCAATGCGGGACAAGTTGTCTACTGCAAAAAGGATTATTATAACACTGAGCTATTGAATGACTCCTACCAGTTTTTACATCACGATCAAATATGGATAGTCTCAAGCCAACTCCTCGAGTCACCTTTGAGACTCGGGGGCTACGATGACATGACTCAGCAAATCTTGCCAGTTTCAGCAAATTTAAGAACCTCAGGACGATGGAGGGAAAGATAAACCGGTCCCGGCGACTACTGTTATATTGATGAAAATCTAAAGGCCGTCAGAAAATTCCCGAGTATATGACAATTATAAAATCCCGGCTCAATGAAGAAGTTCCGGATCATCAGAAAGGATTCCGGTTTAAAATCCGGCTCAAGGGGAGTCAGTCTCACTGAAGCTCTCAAATATTCGGTTTACAATCCGGTTCAAGAGAATGATGTCTCCCACAAAGCTTTGAAGCTCTCAATATCTGGTTCAAAATCCCGGTTCAAGAAGAATTTATCTCTTGCAAGAAGTTAAAGGTTGCCGAAGAGGGCCTGTTGCCATGATGCGCGGTTCAAACATGGGTTATCCTTCCTTATTGGTTTATCATATTATTGATCACATGGGGGCTTCTGTTTATAAAGCGGAGTTCTGATTACATATTGATCCGGCTATCAAACCAATATTATCATAAGGGGCCAAAGAGAGTCTGTTGCACAGCATAGCTCAAACATGGGTATCCCTTGAGCACAGCTCACAATATCACTTGGGGGCTATGTTCGAACCATAGTCACACCTCTTGATAGGCTTAAAGCCACCAGGGAAATCACTTGGGGGCTCTGGTCATATCCGAACCATAGCTTATACCCTCTTGATCAGCATAAGGGCACCAGGGAAATCACTTGGGGGCTTGGTCGTATCCGAACCATAGCTACACCTCTTGATAGGCATAAGGCCACCAGGGAAAATCACTTGGGGGCTATGGGTTCGAACCATAGTTACACCTCTTGATAGGCATAAGGGCACTAGGGAAATCACTTGGGGGCTTGGTCGTATTCGAACCACAGTTACACCTCTTGATCGGCGCAATGCCACAATTATGACTACATGGGGGCTCTGGTTGTATCCGAACCATAGCTTAATCCCTCTTGATCATACAAATACATCATCATATATTGCATCATACATTGCGGCATCATTACATCATCATAGCATGTATCATATGTGCATGGATAAACCGGCGTTCATTAACCCGACTTGGCTTTCAACTACAAGTTGTCTGTACATGATCAGTTATAATCCGGAGACTACCAGCCCGGTCTGGTTCCGACTCAAAGTCACCAGTATTGAATAAATCGGTGTTTATCACAACCCGGAACGGTTTTATCATAAACCGGCAAAATATGGGAGGAGTTATCAGTACTCAAGATTTGGGTTATCACCCTTACTATAAAAAGTTGGTAAGCCAACGATGTGATTCAATGTCACTTGTATGATATATTTCATATTTGATTATTCTTAAGTGCAGCCTTGGTTATAAACCCGGGTTATATGTTGGGCATTATGACCCGTCCGGCGGTAAACCGCCAGGACACTTTAAACTTGTTGTATACAGAAACAGGTTGAATAAAGAATGATTATAAATCACCGGCATTTATTAACCCGGCCTGGCTTTCGATTATAAGTCGCCAGTATGATGATAAATTATCCAGTGTTTATTAAACCGGTCTGGCTTTGGACTATAAGTCGCCAGTATATATATATATATATATATATATATATATATATATATATATATATATATATATATATATATATATATATATATATGGATTGCGCCATTGTAATCATGCGCTTATAAATCATTCAGTATATTATTCAAATCTTTAAATAGCCAACATGGCTGGATTTTTTATTATGGTTATCAACAGATGAGGTATTCAAAGTCGCTTTGGTGCAATGGCTATTATTTTATCAATGGATATGGTTTATTCTACAATGGAAGGAATAGTCCCGAGTCGCTGCAGGCTTACGACCCGACACTTGGGGCTACATTATTTAAATTGAGATTATATCAAATATGCAAGTCTCATGTCGCTGCAAGCATTCACCATGATACTTGGGGGCTAATGCAAAGTCATTTTTTGCTCATCTTATTGAAGACCCGACTCATCATATCATAATGAGCCGGCCCTTGGGGGCTACCAATTGCTCATGTCATACATTCAAGGTATACAAGCCTTAATCCATTATATTAAAGGGTTCATTGCTCAGTTGGTAAAGCACAAAGCTCTTAACCTTGTGGACGTGGGTTCAAGCCCTATGATGGAAGCTACATTATAATATGTTATTTCCATTGAAGTATATATCAAGTTCCGGTTCAGTATTATCTTACTAAGCCGGCCCTTGGCGGCTAAACATCACTGCTAAAATCTACATGATTATATTTACAAATTCCCTGTTCATTATTGCATAATGACCCGGCCCTTGGGGGCTACACTGATTGAAGTTTTTATAAGCAATTACAAGTCACAGGTTGATGCAAGCATGACAACCCGGCACTTGGGGGCTGCATATATGGAGTATTCAGTCTATATGATTGAGAGGAACAAACTGGATTTCTTCAAGATTGAAACACTTATTGGAGCAAGTCTTAAGTTATCACTATGTTCTCCTCTTAAGACTTGGGGGCTACAAGTATTATGCATATAAAGGAGGAACGTCTTTAGTTTATCAGTTTTGAGTAAATCAGGAAGATCAATTACATGACCCGGTGTCGACAACAATTATGACCCGGTGCCAACAATATTTATAAACCGGCAATTTTGGTAATATTAAACCGGCAAGTTTTACATCTTCAAACTGGCTGAATATCAGATAAGTATTTCAAGACCCATATTTCTTAAACCGGCACTTTGGAAGCCGACTCAAGTGGATTACTCTTCACAATATTTCTCTGTGAGAAACCAATGTCAGCAAATTGAGTATGAAGCCGGCTTGTTAACCCGGATTTTCTAGAAGGAGGAAATGACAAGGACTTAAGGATCATCAGATGCCGGTTTACAAGAATTCTTAACCCGGAGCATAATCTGTCAAATTTGGTCTTGTGTTTGTTTTACAGGATCAGTTTAACATGGATAAATCCAAATTAAACTGGGGGCTAATGTAGGGGATATACCCCGCGGTGTAAACCGGCCGGAAGTATAACCCGACCGGACTTGGTATTCTACTTGAGACCCGGCTGAGACTTAACGATTCACTGGTGACCCGTTTGGACCTGGCGGTTTATGATTCATTGGTAATCCGGCAGGCGAGTCAGAGGAGTGACAAGACCCGATGGCCCAACGGGCAGTTCATGAAGGCAGGTTCATACTATGGTGGGCCGGTTTAAGAGGAAAGGCGTGAGGAATATTTGTCTTAAAAGGAGTTAAAACCTGGACTTGTATCCGGTTTGTATTAGAGATAGACTAGTCCTAATCCTAATAGGACTCCACATGTAACCCACCCCTTCAACTTATATAAGGAGGGGCAGGGCTCCCCAAAGAAGAAGGAGAAAAAACAATCTCTAGGCTAGACACAAAGAGCCGGTTTACCGGCGACTCTCTCGTGATCATAATGAGACCTAGCCTCAAACAGCATGTAGGGCTATTACCGGATGATGTTTCCCGGGGCCCGAAGCTGTCTAAATCCTTGTCTTGTGTTGCGTCTCTCAATTCCTCTCAACCCCTCTCAAGCTACCACATAGATGCGTTGGCCTCACGACTAAGTCCTGACACTAAGGACATCTGCCGTGACAAAATCACGACAGCACCTGGCCTGTGTTTGTGTGGATGTACAACCTTCCCCCCTAGTTGTGCATGAAGAGGAAGTGCATTCACATGAGTATGCTAATTGAAGGGCCGAAACAACCAGGGAATGACATCAATCTATATCTGGGGCTGCTGAAAGAGGAGCTAGACACACTGTGGAAAACGCCAGCCAAAACATGGGACGCCGCAGAAAAAGAATGTTTCCCTATGAGAGCCGGACTGCTCACGACGGTGCACGACTATCTCGGTTACGGATATGTCACGGGGCAAGTGGTCCATGGATTTTCTGTGTGCGTCAGGTGCATGGATGACACAACGTATCGCCAGCTAGATAGAGATCCCGGGTCTTCGAAAACCGTGTTCATGGGTGTCGGTGTCAAAACCGGCGGATCTCGGGTAAGGGGTCCCAAACTGTGCGTCTAGGCGGATGGTAACAGGAGGCAGGGGACACGAAGTTTTACCCAGGTTCGGGCCCTCTTGATGGAGGTAAAACCCTACGTCCTGCTTGATTAATATTCATGATATGGGTAGTACAAGAGTAGATCTACCTGTTGGAAATATGCCCTAGAGGCAATAATAAAAGTATTATTATTATATTTCCTTGTTCATGATAATTGTCTTTTATTCATGCTATAACTGTATTATCCGGAAATCGTAATACACGTATGAATACATAGACCACAATATGTCCCTAGTGAGCCTCTAGTTGACTAGCTCGTTGTGATCAACAGATAGTCATGGTTTCCTGGCTATGGACATTGGATGTCGTTGATAACGGGATCACATCATTAGGAGAATGATGTGATGGACAAGACCCAATCCTAAGCCTAGCACAAAAGACCGTGTAGTTCGTTTGCTAGAGCTTTGCCAATGTCAAGTATCTCTTCCTTTGACCATGAGAGCGTGTAACTCCTGGATACCGTAGGAGTGCTTTGGGTGTATCAAACGTCACAACGTAACTGGGTGACTATAAAGGTGCACTACAGGTATCTCCGAAAGTATTTATTGTTTTATGCGGATCGAGACTGGGATTTGTCACTCCGTGTAAACGGAGAGGTATCTCTGGGCCCACTCGGTAGGACATCATCATATGCGCAATGTGACCAAGGGGTTGATCACGGGATGATGTGTTATGGAACGAGTAAAGTGACTTGCCGGTAACGAGATTGAACAAGGTATTGGATACGGACGATCGAGTCTCGGGCAAGTAACATACCGATAGACAAAGGGAATTGAATACGGGATTGATTAAGTCCTTGACATCGTGGTTCATCCGATGATATCATCGTGGAACATGTGGGAGCCAACATGGGTATCCAGATCCCGCTGTTGGTTATTGACCGGAGAACGTCTCGGTCATGTCTGCATGTCTCCCGAACCCGTAGGGTCTACACACTTAAGGTTCGATGACGCTAGGGTTATAAAGGAAGCTTGTATGTGGTTACCGAATGTTGTTCGGAGTCCCGGATGAGATCCCGGACGTCACGTGGAGTTCCGGAATGGTCCGGAGGTAAAGATTTATATATGGGAAGTCCTGTTTTGGTCACCGGAAAGGTTTCGGGCGATATCGGTATTGTACCGGGACCACCGGGAGGGTCCCGGGGGTCCACCAAGTGGGGCCACCTGCCCCAGCAGGTTGCGTGGGCCAAGTGTGGGAGGGGACCAGCCCCTAGGAGGGCTGGTGCGCCCCCCACAAGGGTGCAAGGCGCAAGGGAGAGTGGGAGGGGGCAAACCCTAGTCCAGATGGGCCTTAAGGCCCATATTGGTGCGCCTCCCTCTCCTCTCTCCTCTTGGCCGCCACCCCCTTTGCCATCTAGGGCTGGCCGCACCCCTTGGGGGTGGGAAACCCTAAAGGGGGCGCAGCCCCCCCTTCCCCCTATATATAGATGAGGTTTGGGGCTGCCATACACATGAGAAATTCTCCCTCTTGGTGCAGCCCTGCCTCTCCTCCTCCTCCTCTCCCATGGTGCTTGGCGAAGCCCTGCTGGATTGCCACGCTCCTCCACCACCACCACGCCGTTGTGCTGCTGTTGGATGGAGTCTTCCTCAACCTCTCCCTCTCTCCTTGCTGGATCAAGGCGTGGGAGACGTCACCGAGCTGTACGTGTGTTGAACGCGGAGGTGCCATACGTTCGGCACTTGATCATCGGTGATTTGAATCACGACGAGTACGACTCCATCAACCCCGTTCACTTGAACGCTTCCGCTTAGCAATCTACAAGGGTATGTAGATGCACTCTCCTTCTACTCGTAGCTGGTTTCTCCATAGATAGATCTTGGTGACACGTAGGAAAATTTTGAATTTCTGCTACGTTCCCCAACAGTGGCATCATGAGCTAGGTGTATTGCGTAGATTCTTTGCACGAGTAGAACACAAAGTAGTTGTGGGCGTTGATGTTGTTCAATATGCTTACCGTTACTAGTCCAATTTTGTTTCGACGGTATTGTGGGATGAAGCAGCCCGGACCGACCTTACACGTACTCTTACGTGAGACAGGTTCCACCGATTGACATGCACTTGGTGCATAAGGTGGCTAGCGGGTGCCAGTCTCTCCCACTTTAGTCGGAACGGATTCGATGAAAAGGGTCCTTATGAAGGGTAAATAGCAATTGGCATATCACGTTGTGCTTTTGCGTAGGTAAGAAACGTTCTTGCTAGAAACCCATAGCAGCCACGTAAAACATGCAAACAACAATTAGAGGACGTCTAACTTGTTTTTGCAGGGTATGCTATGTGATGTGATATGGCCAAAAGGATGTGATGAATGATATATGTGATGTATGAGATTGATCATGTTCTTGTAATAGAATTCACGACTTGCATGTCGATGAGTATGACAACCGGCAGGAGCCATAGGAGTTGTCTTTATTTTTTTGTATGACCTGCGTGTCATTGAAGAACGCCGTGTAACTTACTTTACTTTATTGCTAAACGCGTTAGCCATAGAAGTAGAAGTAGTCGTTGGCGTGACAACTTCATGAAGACACGATGATGGAGATCATGATGATGGAGATCATGGTGTCATGCCGGTGACAAGATGATCATGGATCCCCGAAGATGGAGATCAATGGAGCTATATGATATTGGCCATATCATGTCACAACTATATAATTGCATGTGATGTTTATTATGTTTATGCATCTTGTTTACTTAGGACGACGGTAGTAAATAAGATGATCCCTTACAAAATTTCAAGAAGTGTTCTCCCCTAACTGTGCACCGTTGCTACAGTTCGTCGCTTCTAAGCACCACGTGATGATCGGGTGTGATGGATTCTTACGTTCACATACAACGGGTGTAAGACAGTTTTTACACAGCGAAAACACTTAGGGTTAACTTGACGAGCCTAGCATGTGCAGACATGGCCTCGGAACACGGAGACCGAAAGGTCGAGCATGAGTCGTATAGTAGATACGATCAACATGAAGATGTTCACCGTTGATGACTAGTCCGTCTCACGTGATGATCGGACACGGCCTAGTTGACTCGGATCATGTAATCACTTAGATGACCAGAGGGATGTCTATCTGAGTGGGAGTTCATAAGATGAACTTAATTATCCTGAACATAGTCAAAAGACCTTTTGCAAATTTTGTCGTAGCTCGCGCTTTAGTTCTACTGTTTTAGTTATGTTCCTAGAGAAAATATAGTTGAAAGTTGACAGTAGCGATTATGCGGACACTAGAACGCTTATGTCCTTAATGCACTGCTTAGTGTGCTGAACCCCAAACGTCGTTTGTGGATGTTTCGAACATCGAACATACACGTTTTGATAACTACGTCATAGTTCAGTTAAATGGTTTAAGTAGAGGCACCAAAGACGTTTTCGAAACGTCGCGGAACATATGAGATGTTTCGAGGGCTGAAATTGGGATTTCAGGCTCGTGCCCACGTCAAGAGGTATGAGACCTCCGACAATTTTCTTAGCCTACAAACTAAGGGAGAAAAGCTCAATCGTTGAGCTTGTGCTCAGATTGTCTGAGTGCAACAATCACTTGAATCGAGTGGGAGTTGATCTTCCAAATGAGATAGTGATGTTTCTCCAAAGTCATTGCCACCGAGCTGCTAGAGCTTCGTGATGAACTATAACATATCAGGGATAAATAAGATGATCCTTGAGGTATTCACGATGTTTGACACCGCGAAAGTAGAAATCAAGAAGGAGCATCAATTGTTGATGGTTGGTGAAACCACTAGTTTCAAGAAGGGCAAGGGCAAGAAGGGATACTTCATGAAACGGCAAATCAGCTGCTGCTCCAGTGAAGAAACCTAAGGTTGAACCCAAACCCGAGACTAAGTGCTTCTGTAATAAGGGGAACAGTCACTAGAGCAGAATTACCCTAGATACTTGGTAGATGAGAAGGCTGGCAAGGTCGATAGAAGTATATTGGATATACATTATGTTAATGTGTACTTTACTAGTACTCCTAGTAGCACCAGGGTATAAGATACCGGTTCGGTTGCTAAGTGTTAGTAACTCGAAATAAAAGCTACGGCATAAACGGAGACTAGCTAAAGGTGAGCTGACGATATGTGTTGGAAGTGTTTCCAATGTTGATATGATCAAGCATCGCACGCTCCCTCTACCATCGAGATTTGGTGTTTGCGTTGAGCATAGACATGATTGGATTATGTCTATCGCAATACGGTTATTCATTTAAAGAGAATAATGGTTACTCTATTTATTTGAATAATACCTTCAATGATCTTGCACCTAAAATGAATGGTTTATTGAATCTCGATCGTAGTGATACACATTTTCATGCCAAAAGATATAAGATAGTAATGATAGTACCACTTACTTGTGGCATTGCCATGTAAGTCATAATGGTATAAAACGCATGAAGAAGCTCCATGTTGATGGATCTTTGGACTCACTCATTTTTGAAAAGTTTGAGACATGCGAACCATGTCTATTGGTATATATGCATGAAGAAACTCCATGCAGATGGATTGTTTGGACTCTCTTGATTTTGAATCACTTGAGATATGCAAATCATACCACATGGGCAAGATGACTGAAAAGCCTCATTTTCAGTAAGATGGAACAAGATAGCAACTTGTTGGAAGTGACACATTTTGATGTGTGCAGTCCAATGAGTGCTGAGGCATGCAGTGAATATCGTTATGTTCTTACTTCACAGATGATTCGAGTAGATGTTGAGAATATTTCCTTGATGAAACACAAGTCTGAATTATTGAATGGTTCAAGTAATTTCAGAGTGAAGTAGAAGATCATTGTGACAAGAGGATAAAATGTCTATGATATGATCAAAGAGATGAATATCTGAGTTACGAGTTTTGGCACACAATTAAGACATTGTGGAAATTGTTTCGCAATTAATACCGCCTGGAACACCATAGTGTGATGGTGTGTCCGAACATCATAGTTGCACCCTATTGGATATGATGCATACCATGATGTCTCTTATCGAATTACCACTATTGTTCATGGGTTAGGCATTAGAGACACCCGCACTCATTTTAAATAGGGCACCACGTAATTCCGTTGAGATGACACCGTTTGAATTATGGTTTAGAGAAACCTAAGTTGTCGTTTCTTAAAGGTTTGGGGCTGCGACGCTTATGTGAAAAAGTTTCAGGTTGATAAGCTCGAACCCAAAGCGGATAAAATGCATCTTCATAGGACACCCAAACAGTTGGGTATACCTCCTAATTCAGATCCGAAAGCAATATGAATTGTTTCTAGAATCGGGTCCTTTCTCGGGGAAAGGTTTCTCTAGAAAGAGTTGAGTGGGAGGATGGTGGAGACTTGATGAGGATATTAAACCGTCTCTTCAACTAGTGTGTGGCAGGGCACAGGAAGTTGTTCCTGTGGCACCTACACCAATTGAAGTGGAAGCTTATGATATTGATCATGAAACTTCGGATCAAGTCACTACCAAACCTCGTGGGATGACAAGGATGCGTACTACTTCAGAGTGGTACGTAATCCTGTCTTGGAAGTCATGTTCCTGGACAACAATGAACCTACGAGCTATGGAGAAGCGATGGTGGGCCCGGATTCCGATAAATGGCTCGAGGCCATAAAATCCGAGAACGGATCCATGGACTTTGGTGGACTTGCCCGATGATCGGCAAGCCATTAAGATAAATGGATCTTTAAGAAGAAGACGGACGTGGATGGTAATGTCACCGTCCATGAAGCTCGACTTGTGGCGAAAAGTTTTTCACAAGTTCAAGGAGTTGACTACGATGAGATTTTCTCATCCGTAGCGATGCTTAAAGTCCGTCGGATTCATGTTAGCATTAGTTGTATTTATGAAATCTGGCAGATGGATATCAAAACGAGTTTCCTTACCAGTTTTCGTGAGGAAAGGTTGTATGTAATACAATCAGAAAGTTTTTGTCGATCCTAAGGATGCTAAAAGGTATGCTAGCTCCAGCGATCCTTCTAAGGACTGGAGTGAGCATCTCGGAGTTGGAATGTATGCTTTGATGATGATCAAAGATTTTGGGTTTGTACAAAGTTTATGAGAAACTTGTATTTCCAAAGAAGTGAGTGGGAGCACTATAGAATTTCTGATGAATACATGTTGATCAGAAATGATGTAGAATTTCTAGAAAGCATATAGGGTTATTTTGAAAGTGTTTTTCAATAGAAAGCCTGGATTAAGCTACTTGAACATTGAGCATCAAGATCTATAAGGATAGATCAAAATGCTTAATAATACTTTCAAATGAGCACATACCTTGACATGATCTTGAAGGTGTTCAAGATGGACCAGTCAAAGAAGGAGTTCTTGCCTGAGTTGTAAGGTACGAAGTTAAGACTTAAAGCTCGACCACGGCAGAATAGAGAGAAAGGACGAAGGTCGTCCCCTATGCTTAAGACGTAGGCTCTTCAGTATGCTATGCTGTGTACCGCACCTGAAGTGTGCCTTGCCATGAGTCAGTCAAGGGGTACAAGAGTGGTCCAAGAATGGCTCACAGGACAGCGGTCAAAGTTATCCTTAGTAACTAGTGGACTAAGGAATTTTCTCGATTATGGAGGTGGTAAAAGAGTTCGTCGTAAAGGTTACGTCGATGCAAGCTTAACACCTATCCGGATAGCTCTGAGTAGAGAGACCGGATACATATAATGGAGCAATAATTTAGAATAGCTCAAAGTAGAACAGTTATTTGGAATAGCTCCAAATAGAGCGTGGTAGCTGCATCTAGGAGATGACATAGAGATTTGTAAAGCACACACGGATCTGAAAGGTTCAGACCTGTTGACTAAAACCTCTCTCACAAGCAACATGATCAAACATAAAACTCATTGAGTGTTAATCACATAGTGATGTGAACTAGACTACTGACTCTAGTAAACTCTTGGGTATTAGTCACATGGCGATGTGACCTGTGAGTGTTAATCACATGGCGATGTGAACTAGATTATTGACTCTAGTGCAAGTGGGAGACTGTTGGAAATATGCCCTAGAGGCAATAATAAAAGTATTATTATTATATTTCCTTGTTCATGATAATTGTCTTTTATTCATGCTATAACTGTATTATCTGGAAATCGTGATACACGTATGAATACATAGACCACAATATGTCCCTAGTGAGCCTCTAGTTGACTAGCTCGTTGTGATCAACAGATAGTCATGGTTTCCTGGCTATGGACATTGGATGTCGTTGATAACGGGATCACATCATTAGGAGAATGATGTGATGGACAAGACCCAATCCTAAGCCTAGCACAAAAGATCGTGTAGTTCGTTTGCTAGAGCTTTGCCAATGTCAAGTATCTCTTCCTTTGACCATGAGAGCGTGTAACTCCTGGATACCGTAGGAGTGCTTTGGGTGTATCAAACGTCACAACGTAACTGGGTGACTATAAAGGTGCACCACAGGTATCTCCGAAAGTATTTATTGTTTTATGCGGATCGAGACTGGGATTTGTCACTCCGTGTAAACGGAGAGGTATCTCTGGGCCCACTCGGTAGGACATCATCATATGTGCAATGTGACCAAGGGGTTGATCACGGGATGATGTGTTATGGAACGAGTAAAGTGACTTGCCGGTAACAAGATTGAACAAGGTATTGGATACCGACGATCGAGTCTCGGGCAAGTAACATACCGATAGACAAAGGGAATTGAATACGGGATTGATTAAGTCCTTGACATCGTGGTTCATCCGATGAGATCATCGTGGAACATGTGGGAGCCAACATGGGTATCCAGATCCCGCTGTTGGTTATTGACCGGAGAACGTCTCGGTCATGTCTGCATGTCTCCCGAACCCGTAGGGTCTACACACTTAAGGTTCGATGACGCTAGGGTTATAAAGGAAGCTCGTATGTGGTTACCGAATGTTGTTCGGAGTCCCGGATGAGATCCCGGACGTCACGAGGAGTTCCGGAATGGTCCGGAGGTAAAGATTTATATATGGAAAGTCCTGTTTTGGTCACCGGAAAGGTTTCGGGCGATATCGGTATTGTACCGGGACCACCGGGAGGGTCCCGGGGGTCCACCAAGTGGGGCCACCTGCCCCAGCAGGTTGCGTGGGCCAAGTGTGGGAGGGGACCAGCCCCTAGGAGGGCTGGTGCGCCCCCCACAAGGGTGCAAGGCGCAAGGGAGAGTGGGAGGGGGCAAACCCTAGTCCAGATTGGCCTTAAGGCCCATATTGGTGCACCTCCCTCTCCTCTCCCCTCTTGGCCGCCACCCCCTTTTCCATCTAGGGCTGGCCGCACCCCTTGGGGGTGGGAAACCGTAAAGGGGGCGCAGCCCCCCCTTCCCCCTATATATAGATGAGGTTTGGGGCTGCCATACACATGAGAAATTCCCCCTCTTGGTGCAGCCCTCCCTCTCCTCCTCCTCGTCTCCCATGGTGCTTGGCGAAGCCCTGCTGGATTGCCACGCTCCTCCACCACCACCACGCCGTTGTACTGCTGTTGAATGGAGTCTTCCTCAACCTCTCCCTCTCTCCTTGCTGGATCAAGGCGTGGGAGACGTCACCGGGCTGTACGTGTGTTGAACACGGAGGTGCCGTACGTTCGGCACTTGATCATCGGTGATTTGAATCACGACGAGTACGACTCCATCAACCCCGTTCACTTGAACGCTTCCGCTTAGCGATCTACAAGGGTATGTAGATGCACTCTCCTTCTACTCGTAGCTGGTTTCTCCATAGATAGATCTTGGTGACACGTAGGAAAATTTTGAATTTCTGCTACGTTCCCCAACACTACCACAAGATCAGAGAGGCTAAACCCTAGAAGCTAGCCTATGGTATGATTGTATGTTGTCCTACGGACTAAAACCCCCCGGTTTATATAGACACCGGAAAGGGCTAGGGTTACACAAGGTCGGTTACAAAGGAGGAGATATACATATCCGTATTGCCTAGCTTGCCTTCCCCGACAAGTAGAGTCCCATCCGGACAAGAGACGAAGTCTTCAATCTTGTATCTTCATAGTCTAACAGTCCGGCCGAAAGATATAGTCCGGCTGTCCGGGGACCCCCTAATCCATGACTCCCTTAGTAGCCCCTGAACCAGGCTTTCAATGACGATGAGTCCGGCGCGCAGTATTGTTTTCGGCCTTGCAAGGCGGGTTCCTCCTCCGAATACACCATGGAAGAATTTGAATACAAGGTTAGTGTCTGACCCTGCAAAATAAGTTCCACATAAGACCGCAGAGAGAATAATATTTTCGCAAATCTAATTTGCTGACTTGTTTTGGCAACACGACATTATGTCATGGCCCGGCGATTATTCGAACCGTTTCCTTTAACTAGCCCCGCACATAACGCGAAGCAGTTTTTTGACACGTCTCGTCAAAGCAGAGATTGTGCCCCCTTATCACGGGATTCTCATCAATACGGGTGTGGGTAACCCAACCGCACCATCGATTACGGTGCTTGGGGGATAAGCGAGTTTTCGCATAGTTTCGTCCGCCCATATAAAGGGATAAGGATTTACCTTTTCATCCACGCCTTCTTCCTCCTTTGCTCATCCATTTTTGCACAGTCGAGCTCCAGCGCCCAAGTCCGCATTTCCCACTCAACCCTCTCCAACCATGTCCGGAGCGGTAGGCAGGTGGATGGTCTCCTCCGTCATCGAGGGACACATCAAGAAGCTGAGGAGAGCCGGATACCTGCCCGACGTCATCGCGCACCGGCTCCCAGAAGAGGGGCAGCTCATCCCCACCCCCAGGCCCCATGAGAGGGTAGTGTTCCTTACCCATTTCCTCCGCGGACTGGGATTCCCTCTCCACCCATTCGTCCGGGGGCTCATGTTCTTCTGCGGCCTGGATTTTCACGATCTGGCCCCGAACTTCATCCTCAACATCTCGGCGTTTATCGTCATGTGCGAGGCCTTCCTCCGCATCAAGCCCCACTTCGGCTTATGGCTGAAGACCTTCAATGTCAAGCCGAAGGTAGTGAGTGGCCGCCAGGTGGAGTGCGGAGGAACCATGGTGGGCAAGATGCCCAATGTCACATGGCTCGAGGGCTCCTTCGTGGAGACTATAAAGGGGTGGCAATCGGGGTGGTTCTACATCACCGAGCCGCGTGACCCTAAATGGGCAGTGGCCCCTGAGTTCCGATCTGGCATCCCCACGCGGCTCACCTCCTGGCAAGAGAAGGGCCGGTCCTGGGGTAGTTCGAGAGAGCTGACCGGACTCCAAACATGTATTCAAAACATGGTGAACAAGAAGCTCAAACTTGTCAACGTAGTCCAGGTCATGCTCATCCACCGGATCCTCCCATGCCAACAACGGGCTTTCAACTTGTGGGAGTTCGACCCACCCCAACACCGAACTCTGAACAGGCTCTTCGACACAACTCACGAAGATGCCTGGAAGGTGCTATTCCAGAGCACCGAGGTTCCCCCTCCCACTACCGAGGACCGCGGATTCTGCGCGAAGCGCTAAGCCAGCGCGGTAAGCTGTTCTACCTCTCACAGGATACTTGTTTTCCATAGTTTGATTCTATGAGGGATCTAAGCTCCCGTACCTTTGACAGGACTGGCAGGAGACGGCCGGACAGATCGACTGTTCGGCTCCTTTGCCGGAAGGCCCAGCAGACGCACTCCTGGCGACGATGCTGACTCAGGCTCCTTATACGCTGCCGGAGAAGACCAAGAAGGCCAAGGGAACCCGAAAGAGTTCCCGACGCCAGGCGTCATCGGACTCACCGTCTGATGAATCTACGGCACACTCCTCCCCCGAAGACGAGGAGGCAGAAGAAGATGCTCCCCCTCCAGATGGGGGAGACAAGAAGAGGAAGGCCGCCCCAACTAGGGAGGCCGAAGGGTCTAAGAAGGGAAGGACTCTCCTTCCGGACAGTTCTACCACCGCCGCCGACGGCGAAGACGAGTGGCTGCCCAGGGTCAAGCCCCTGGGGAAGTCGTAAGTATTCGAGTACTAGAGTGACTCATAGCATTCCTCTGTTGAACTGCTTCCCCTAACGCCGAATATGATTATGCAGGCCGCCACGAGCCCGTATCAATGTATCGTCGGACGGCTCCCTGGGCTTGTCGGATATGGATAGCGATCCACTTCCGACCGCCACCTCCCCTTACCCTGCAGACGACGCCGAGGTATTGTCTCACGAGGCACCGGCTCGAGGGGAGACAGTTCCGGAGGCGCCTCAAGGCGACCTTCCGGACTCCAGGAGCAGAGGGGACAGGGCCCCTGAGGGCTTCGAGTTCGGCCCTCAGCCGAACACTGCGTCGGAACCTCCAGCGGTTCTGAACTCGGGCAGGCGGCCTTCTTCCAAGAGGGGAAAGACGCCTGTACCGGTGACCTCTGCCCATCTAGAGGCGTCGGACAATCTGCTGGAAGCGCTTCGCAGCGCTTCCATCGACGAGGAGCACCGTACTATTATGAGTGCGGTGGTCCAGAAGGTTCAGTCCACCAAGAGCGGACTGACTGAAGCCTGTGCCAGCCTTCTAACAGGCTTTGAGGTAAGTGTTTAAAATATAGGAAAAATATTACCGCATAGACAGTAGCCCCTGATGCTCTGTTCGGTGTTCACAAAGAAAAGCCGAACAGAGGATCAAACAATATCGCAGGAGTCTAATATAAGTATGTCAATATGCGTATGCAGGCTTCGCTGCTGGCATCTGCCGCACTGACTGCGGAGGTCGCCGTACTAAAGCAGGACCTTAAAGGGTCCCAAGACGAACTTGGCCTTGCCAAGAGGCAGCTCGAGGAGAACAAAGGTAAGTAATACCTAGTTTATGGATATGTATAAAAAGAATGCGATTGCAAAATGACAGGATCATCATGAATGTGCCAGGGGCCACGACCGAAGTGGCGACCCTAAGGCAAGCGATGTCCGAGGCCGAAGATAAAGCGGCCAAGAAGCGCACCGAGCAGGAAAGGCAAGAGGCTCGGGTGGGCGAGGTGCAGCAAGATCTCCAGGATCTCGTGACGAAGCACGAGGCGTTGGAGCTTGACTCGAAGACACGAGAGTCTGAGCTTGCCGCAGCCCTCGAGAGCGCAAAAAGTGCCAAGGCCGAAGCCCAAAAGGCCCTCCAGGAGATTGACGTGATGAAGAAAATAGCGGCGGGTAAGGCATTCTATATGCAAAGAAAGCATGTGAAAGTAAATTACCTATTACTTACCCGAATCCGGAGCTCTCCAGGAGCATTCGCAGATTTTCCCCGCAGTGTGTCGGATGCCGCACAGTTTTACCAGGCCGAGGAGGGGAGCTCAACGGAGAAGTTGTTCTGGTCTCAGTATACTGGGACTGAACACCCGGTGCCTATGAGCGACCAGCTGAAGCAGCTGGTCGAGCTACACAATGCGGCCGAACAGGCTATGAAGGGCTTTATAGTCCGACTGTGGCCTGGCGACGCCCTTCCAAACAGCTACTTCGGCCTGATGAGGCGGCTTGTGGACGCCTGCCCACGGCTGGAGGCCGTCAAGCGGTCTGTCTGCATCGAAGGTGCACGTCGGGCTTTCGCCCGCGTGAAGGTGCAATGGGCCAAGCTAGAAGCCGTGAAGCTGATCAAGGAGGGACCGTCGCAGGGCAAGGAGCATCGCGCCCCCGAAATTTTATATGAGGGTGTCCTGAAGGGTGCCCGTCTTGTAGCGGACGAATGTTCAAAGGATGTAATATTTGAGTAAACTTGCTCGCGTGATCCTGTATGATGAAAACTTGATATGCGCTATCCAACGCTTGTTTGAATTTAAAATATTACCTTCTGTTTGGCTGTTTATCCAATCAGAGAGATGGCTAGTCCTTGGCTTCTACCCCCATGCTGCGAGTGCTGGGGTGTTCGGGATAAACCTGAGCACTCTTGTTCCCATTTTTGGGTCCTTGGAGGGAGGTGCTCAGCACAGCGAACAAGGCAACCGGACTAATAATGCTTTATCACTCTCACTTAGCCATAGAATTCTATAATTTTAAATTTTGGCGAGGCCCCTGGTATTCGGAAGGCCGAATTCAGGGCGCGATACACGCGTTTAAGCCGGACAGGACCGACTCCTCGCTCTAAGCGGCATAAGTCTTTAGGGACTCGAAACCTCACCGAACAGCGACTAGTCTCTCGCCTTATCATGACAGTCAGTTTTAGCTTTCTCTACTCAGGTGCTTAGCCCAGCAGAACCGGGGCACAATCGCAGTAGTTCTCCTAGCGCTACCTTGGCCGATAGAGCGGAACGTAAGGTACCAAAACATAGGAGCCGGGCAAACCCAACATTTGACCAAACACATGATTCGGAGTTGATGCATATAATACTATAAGTTCGGGGTGCCGCACTTGTCAAAGTGTTCGGACTTCTCACACCATATTGTGGGGTACTTAAGCCCCTGGTGTGTTGGCCGTACCAAAGTGTACGGTTGCAAGGTGTCATTAATGAACACATATATATAAAACAAGAATGCAATAATAGTCTTAATGTTATGCGTTGTTTATTCAAAGAGGTGCATTAAAGCAGAATGATACAGATAGTGCGATAAGCAAAAAGTAGGACTATGTCCCTTCCAAGGGCAAGCTGAGGAATAGTATTAAAGCAAATATGTCACTCGTTATCGTAATCCACCTGGGAGTTCCGTGGTGTGACGTAGCTTTTTGCCTCTCTTGGTTGCTGCATCACGTGTTCGGCAATCATGCTGTCGGACAAGGTTTCCAGAGATTAAAGTCCTGAAAGAGAAAAATAACAAAGCAGCAAGCCCCTAGTGCAATTTAGGCGGCGTCTTGGAGCGTGTCGTAGTTGGGCCCCCCTCCCCACCTGTGCCCATGGTATTTTTAATGCGTAGTTATGTATGTGTGGCACGGATTTCGCCGTTTGGCCGGGACTGGGGTGGGGGCCGCATTGCTACGCGAGCTCAGATCGTGCCAGGCGATCTAGTTGCTGATTACTTCGAGCGCGCTTGAAGGTGTCCGGGTCTTGAAACGCCGAACTGGTGGATTGCCTTGAGAGGCTGCTTTGCGCTTCTGCTGCGAGGGCCGCAGTGTGCTCCTCCGTTCGGAGAGAGCGCTCTGTGTTTCATTAACTGTAATAACCCCACGAGGTCCTGGCATCTTGAGCTTGAGGTGTGCATAATGCGGTACCGCATTGAATCTCACAAATGCGGTTCGCCCGAGCAGTGCATGATAACCACTGCGGAACGGGACTATATCGAAGATTAATTCTTCGCTTCGAAAGTTATCTGGGGATCCGAAGACCACTTCTAGTGTAATTGAGCCTGTGGAATGGGCCTCTACACCTGGAATGACGCCTTTAAAGGTCGTTTTTGTGGGTTTGATCCTTGAGGGGTCTATACCCATTTTGCGCACTGTGTCCTGATAAAGCAGGTCCAGGCTGCTGCCGACATCCATAAGGATTCGAGTGAGGAGGACCATGGGTTGAACTTTGGGGCGACTGGCTCCAACGCATATACGTCCCTGAGCGCACGCTTCTGCTCCCTCTTGGGGATGTGGGTTGCGTATATCATGTTCACACCGGGAGTAGTACATTTCGTGCCGTTTACTAGCTAGAGCAAAAGAAATGTAAACTTCATTAGTCATTTTGTGCCTTTCTTCTAGCTACTAATCCATATAGGTTGAAAGATATATCTATGGAAGAGGTGATCACAACACATACATGTGACATTCTAAAAAAACACATACATGTGACCAGTCTCAATTGCGACTAGAAATATATTTCATATGTGGTTTGTACATCGTGTTCAGAGAACTGAGCATTAATTTTAATTCACTTCCAATAATTTTTGTCCACTTTATGGACCGTGTGCAGTCGACACATATTCCATTGACTAGGTAGATCCTGTCAAAGCAAAAGCCATGGGTCAAATTAAACATTTAATGACATTAGCACTCACTCAAAGCAGTTCATACACTCCTAGTCAATGTAATCAAGTCGTGCAAAATTTCTACAATTCCCGCTCCGTATGCCTCTATAAGAATAAAATTTTCCCCAAGCATTTGGCATCATAGTTCAATCTACCTCACAAACGGTTAAGCTTATGGCGTCCAACAACAAGAATGAAAAGGCGAAGGGTGAGCTTATTACCATTGCACTGACTAAGTACATAGTACCAGTGGCGAATCCAGAACGAAATTAGAGGGTGGGCTCAAAGTTAACAGCAGAAAAAAATGAAACGTTCCTTTCAAGAGAAACAACATCATCTCGTAATTCTTTTATCCAAATGAGCTGAGAATATCACAGAATACTACTGGAAGCATCTAGTGTTGACTCTAATTGTTTTGGGATTTTTGAAAAATATTAAATTTTGAGCTGAAATTTGAATTTGTACAGCTAAATAACCATTATCTCCTTGTCCTTTTGCCGAAATGTAATCAAACTTTCCCAGAATACTAACTAAAGCATGCAGTATTCATTTAAACACACCAGAAAGGTTCATACAATTCATAGAGCAAGGCATCAAAGTACGAGAGAAGCAATAACAAAAGACAATGAGATGTTGCTTCTTACTATTGGTTAGTACTGCTACTGGTATTGTAGTTATAGAATAGCTTCACACCAAAATATAGAGATGTATGCCCAAGATCCCTCGCTCAAGTCACCAACCACAAGCCATGTGTCCAAATTAGCACACTTGTTAGTGATACAACAATAAGTCATGCACATGTAAGTATTAAAACTAGTAACACTAACATATATACCTCTAAGGAATCACATTAAACTCATAAGGCAAATGTCCTTTCCGATCACTCATTTTCTGACATTGTATCATGATTTTGTCATCGTGAGTGCTTCTGAATATCTCTTTCTCACAATAGCACACCATTAAATCATTTAGCCAATCATTTGATAGTTTGTTGCGCAAATCTGTCTTGATGATCTTCATTGCTGAAAATATTCGCTCAACTGACGAAGTTGCTACAGGAAGAATGAGTGTCAACTCAATGAGGCGATATACCAAATGGAAAGTTGTGTGTTTCGTTGTTTCAACCATCAAACGAGCAAGTGTGGACATCCCGGCATCCATTAAATTCATCACTTCTCCTAATGTTCATAAGGAATCTGGGGAGGTGTACTCTTAGCAACAACCAGTCAGCTTCTGTGAAGTCCTCATCATAAATTTTAGCAAGACGAATAAGTTTGTCAACGTCAAACTTTGCAAAGTTGTTTGCTGGATTAAGACAAGACATGCAATCCAATAACTCGGTGGAAACTTCATTGAATCGGTGATTCATCTCGGTGATAGTTGCATCAATGGCAACATTGAATATGCTAACCTTGTAACAGTGAAGCCGAGTCACCTTCTTCTTAGTGCGAACAGATTGGCCCATTGTTCCAACAAGATCATCCATGTTTGGCACATCAATATCATGTGTTCCACAAAAGTTCTTGGCTTGGCAAAATAAAGGCTCCCAACCATTGTCCCTCATGTCCTGCAAGCTTTCTTTCACATCCAAGATCAAACGCATGGCCGCAACAATATTTTGATTATTCCTTTGCAAAGCTTGAGATAGTTGATTTGCGTTGCTCATAAAGTTTATTAAGAAGAACATAATGAACACAAATTCAAAGCATTCCATGTTTTTAAGCAAACCTCTAGCTCCACCTTGGCATGTGTGTTCCCGAGCATCAGCCACAACAATTCCTAGCACATCCACCACAGCATTCCACATTGTGAATATACGAAGCAAGGTTTTGAGGTGTGAGCCCCAACAAGTATCTCCTCGTCTTGTTATGTTAGATTCTTGATGCAACCCGGTACCGGCTGAAATCTTTCCATTCTCCATCAAATCTAACAATTCATCTTGATGTTTGGCAAGTAATGCATCTTTCCTTTTACAAGATGAACACACTTGAGTCACTATCAAGGGAATATAATTGAAGAAATCAGCAATAGCAGGACAACATTGAGCAACGGTGACAACCACCAATTGTAACTGGTGAGCAAAGCAATGAACATAGAATGCATACGGAGCTTCATCTCTAACCAATTTTTGCAAACCGTTGAACTCCCCTCTCATATTTGAAGCCCCATCATAACCCTGACCACGTAGCCTAGAAATTGACAAACCATGATATTCCAACACATCAACTAAAGCTTCTTTAATTCCAGCAGATGTGCAATATGTGATGTGCTTAATGGCAAGGAATCTCTCTTGGAGCACTCCATGATCATCTAGAAATCTACGTGCATCACGAAATCAGATTAGTAAACATTACTAGTGCAATATAAAAACACTAAAAGATGGTATGTGTTACCTCAAACTCACCGCCATTTGCTCCTTTATTGAACAATCTCTAGCCTCATCAATAAGTATTGAGAAATTCTTATCTCCAATGTCATTCTTAATAACTTTGGTTACCTCCATCGCACAAGCTGTAGCAAGGTCCTTTTGGATGTCAGAACAAATCATTTGTGCATTTCCAGCCCCCTTGTCAAATGCATCCTTCACATCCTCCTTCTTGTCCTTATACCAGTCCAATAACTCTCTAAAATTGCCCTTGTTGATGGAAGTGGAGGATTCATCATGCCCACGAAAAGCTTCACCTTGTGCTATGAGATACCTTGCACAATCCAATGGTGTAGTTAGGCGGATTTCATAAGATATCTCAGCCTCTTTGCTGTACACTCGGAATTTGGTAGCCACACTTGCTCGTTGATTGTTGAAATCATCACAATCTCCCCTAGCAATGTTGTGGTAACTAGATTGACCACCAACATGCTTTTCAAAACTAGCTAAACCTGTTTTCCAACAAGTGTACCCATTTTTTGTGAAAACATCATTGCCATATCTAATGGCTTGGGATGGTTTCTTGAAAAGGAAGCAATGAAAGCAAAACGCAGCCTCCTTATCCACACTATATTCCAACCAATCAAAATTGTCAAACCACGCATGCTGAAAGGATCTCCAAATTTTACCATCTTTTGTCTTCTTGAATTTATGCCCAATAGCTTTGTTTCGCTTGTTCAACAAATAAGCTCTTCACACATCACTTCTTATTTCAGGGGCATAATCTTCTATTGGTATTCTAAGTCCTGGATCAGCAATAATTTGACTTGGATGAAATTCTAGTATAGGCATTCTTGGTTGGTTTGTACTCTCATCAAATGTGGTGTCATTTCTCTCATTGCTTGGAGTTGAGGGATCAGGTCTCTCATTAGTTGAAGTAGGAACTATGGTCACTACAGCCAGGGAAAGGGGATCTGGGTTCACATTCGCTGGGATCAGTGGACTGGCTGGGATAGGATCAGGTTCGGCACGAGGAGTACTTCAACTACTTCAAAAAAACTGTTTATGCTCGTATATTTTCTCTTCATCTCTGCAAATCTGCAAATAATTTGCATAGGAATAGGACTTAAATTAATTAAGATAACATGAACTAACAAGTAGCAACTACAAATGTACCGAAATTATTGATTCAAATTACCCAGCCGGCCAGCAGTGAGCACACGTCAACGCCTCAACTCCTTCAGCAGCAGGCAGCAGCAACAACAGCAGTACGCCTCCGATTCTCCGACTTAAAGGCTTGGTTGGCACTTGGCAGTCTGGCACCGAGCAGCAGCCGGCCGCCGGCGGTCGATGACCAGCTAGGGTTGGCCGCGGCCAGTTGGCGCCTTGGCTCGTCGCCGTCGTCGGAGAGGCGCGCGCGCTTAGCTGCTGGCGCGGTGCTCCGGCAGTCCGACGCCCCGGCCGGTTGCATGGTCCGCCGCCGTCCGCCCCAACGCCGACGAACGCTTGGTCTAGGGCCCGGATGCGCGTGTCGACGTGTGGATTGTGCGGCGTGCGTGGAGGCTGGAACCCTCGATGCGTGCTTCGTTGCTCTGGTGTGGCCGTGTGGGCTGTTCTGCTGGTGCCTCTGTCGGGCTAATGGGCTGACCTGAAAAGAAGAGTAGTACTAAAAAAATAATACATTTTTTTGGAGGGTAGGCTAGAGCCCTATGAAGCCCACCTACTTGACTCGCCACAGCATAGTACCCCTATATCGCATGCATGCTACTGTACTTACTAACTAGCTACTCCATTTATCTTTATCTTTATCTTTACCTAATATTAAAGGATGGAGACTTTCACACCTACTTGACTCACCACTGCATAATACCCCTATATCGCATGCATGCTACTGTACTAACTAACTAGCTACTTCATTTATCTTTATCTTTATCTTCATTTATCTTTCATAGTTCTCCATAGGCTTAATAGTTTTCTTATACACCGACCCATATATGTGTTCCCAGCCCATTATTTGAACAAACTATTATGGGCCGAGGTAGGCCTCCTCTCATTTTTTCTAAAATCAATGGAGGAGCAACGAAAAAATATAGGACCATGGGGCAATCGAACTCGAAACCTCGCCATCACGTATAGATCATGGGAGCCAACTCAGCTATGGTATGGTATGTGATAGGAAACAGATCGTTTTGCTATAAATAGTCCCACCTCGCTCCTTTCGATCAAGTTCCACCAAGTTTTATATGTTTCTGAGTTGAAACCGATAAGCCGCCTATTAAGGAATCAAAAGGAGGAGGAGCGAGAGGAAAAGAAGTAAGAGAAAAAACTTCCTTTCCTGAGTTATGACTTATGAAGGAAAGAAAATATAGTCATTGCCATGAACCACGGAGGAAAGGAATTAAAGTAAGGGAGAGAGAAGGCCATGCATATGGAATGAATAAGCCAGAAAGGAAACGAATTCTACATGGCCATTGATGGGGGTGTGAGAGAATAAATTAAGAAGGCCAGGAGTGGAATGGAATTATAGCCATAGGATATATTTGCGCTGGTTACTACAGAATGCAAGAGGCACATAAGTTCTCAAATAATTTCATGTCATCCGCACAAGTAGAGGCAGTAATGAGTAGAGGGATAAATATATACCCTAGGTATTTTAGGGGACCAACTAAAATAGGTTTCTGAGTTCTACATTTTCTAAAGCTCTCTTTGCATTGGCTGAAGGAGGGAATTTTTAATGTATAAGGCATACAAACTTGACCTAAATAAGTGATCTTGTAATTCTAGAAAAGTTTCCAGATAAATTAAATCACGTGTATGGCCAAAATATTGTCTCTATGGCTGAGATATTATAACTTAAAAAACATGGTAAATTAAAGTACATGTATGGCCAAATTATTGCTTCAGGTACTGTACAAAAGTTTCCAACAAAAAAGGTATTGTACAAGGTGAACTTCACGTGCGTGTACATAAGGATCGACCAGGACAACACTTGATATTACAACAGAACCTTGCAACACAACCACTGACATTATCATAGTTCTCAATGCACGCCTGCGGTTACATAACTAACAAAGGAACTACATATATAATTTACCAAATAGCTGACAGCCAAGTTCACTAACCAGACATACATAGCACTTACGTTAACATAATAAGGACATGCCCAAGTTCAGAACTCACCACTGCCATCAACCATGACCAGAGCAGGGGTGAATGTGAGCCTACACGTAATTAAGTCCTTAATAACATGGCTGTGCTTCTTCGGCACCGACAAAATCAGCCACTGGTCATGCACTGGGCACACGACTTTGATAGGCAGCACAGATGGTGGGACGCCGCACTGCTTCTCGGTGGCACCCAGAAGTGCGCCAGCGTTTGCCATCTCCGACCGCCGTCACCAACACAGCAGCGCATGCCCATGGTAGTGCGCCACGAGCGCATCCATTGGCGGGCGTGCACGCTAGGAGCACCTCCGGACATAGACAGGGCTCGCCCCTCCGGCATGCCTCCCGCGGAGAGGACATGGAGATCAAGCTACGACTAACACCATTGGCTGCGAGCAAAGGGGTGTAGCCGACGACAACGGCACCGTCAATGTAGAACTCGCTATTAGTCACTCTGAGCTGCCCATGGTGAGATCGGAATGGGGCAAAATCTAAGGTGAGGGATTGATAATTTATATACTGTTTAACTAATTAGTTGACGACCTAGGGGCACGCGCACGCCCTGTTAACTAGAAAAAGTCCCTAGCAAACCAAACAGGGTGGGACTTTTCTGGGACTTTTTGCTAAAAGTCCTGAGAAGCACCTCCTG
>NC_041392.1:721889200-721906324 GCF_002162155.2 Triticum dicoccoides
AGAGTCTTTTTCAAAAAGTCTCGGGGACTAGAAAAAGTCATAGGACTAGAGAACCAAACACCACCTAAATGGCCTTGTATACATAGACGGAAGGAGTACTAATTGGCGCATAACACACTAGACTGCAGTGAATATATGTACATTACGTGGCATCTGCTTTTTTTCTCAGCAATTTTTATCTAGGTTTCATTCCATGTCCAAAATGAGTTTGCTAAAGTTACTTTGGTCATCTCCCTGTGACCTTGCGTGAATGCAGATCAGCCTAGACCTCATTCCCCATCATCGACCAATAGGAATGGGCAGTCATCAGCAAGCAACAGTCAAAGGGGCCATGATAAGGAGTCTCATGGTGCCGGAAAACCGAAGTCTGCAGGAACAAATAACAAGTGAACTATATAGTTTCATACTCATGGATGGTAACAATTTACTGTTCTACTTAAGTACATACTGTGCACCTCAAACACTTTGTCTTATTCAAACCATTCTTGTTTTTTTCTCAGCCAAGCTACGATGTGTGTAGCAGTTCAACTAGGCGAAGCATCGAAAAGATCACAGCCGTCTGATGTTCGATCGACATACTCTGTCTTTAAAACAATGAATACTATATGTGTATTGTACTCTCTGATATGTTGATTTTAATTAAGTCGCTACATAGGGAACTAAGAGGAATATATGAATCAGTTACATGTAGCGGTTTGTAATTGCCTCTCGACGAATTTGCACGCTGCACCTAGTCCATATGTATCTTGTGTTGTATTGACTTCACATACATTGTATTTCGGATTTGGGGTTGTACTAATAAGTATTTGAGTGTGTGCAACACACAAAAAGTATTTGTTTATCTCAAAGTATTTTACATGGATGTTAAGGAACGAAAGGTGCTCTACCATATGTTGTTGCTCCAAATACTTGGGCGCAGAGCACAGCAAGGCTAGCTAGAACACACGAGCGCTTGCAGCACACGTCACACCTGCAAGGACGATGAAAGGCTCCTGCCCTGGCCCTGTACCTCACATCTAACACGACCTCATGAACGCGCACGGCAGAGCGGGCGCCAGCCCAACTGTAGGTAAGTTTGATTCTCCGGTCTAGGTGGTCGGGTAGGACCAGGCCCGTCTTCTGAAATTTGCAGTCCAGGGCAAAATGAAATATTAGGCCCTATATTGTACAAAATGCATGTAACTAAATAACTAATAAAACTTAAACTTACTGTTTTTTGTAATACATTAATCCATGGTTTTTCTGTTTTGTAAAGCAAACAAAAATAATGTGAATGAACTCCTATTCTCGAGACAACAACATAGGAAAGACCAAACCTTAATTCGAACGAGCTACTATCTTAAATTTTTTGGAGCACGACAACTTGAGCAACTAGCCAACTATCTTGCCCAAACAATTTGACTGCAGCGCAAAAGATGGAAATACCAAAATTAATGAAATGATGCATGTGTACACAAAAGTTTTAAAAAAATGTTGAATATAACTTTTGCCAAGATAAACAAGTGGTTTTATTTAACATTTTGCATACTTTTTAACAACTATACTCAAAATACAGATCAGAACAACATGGTCAGATTGTACTGATTTAACTATTTTAGTGTGTGTACCTCTCAAAAAGAATTTTGAATCGGACCGATGGTTTGAGATATAAAGCATTTTGAATTTTGATGAAATCTTTGATGGCATAGGTATTTTTGTATTTTTTACATGCATGCATGTATATGATGAGGGAAGGTGGAAAGTGCCTTTGGTAGCGAAAAATGCCAAATGAAGACCGAGCTCCATGGAGGACTTAATTTGAAAGCCTCGAAATTCAAACTTTTCAGTTTTAAATAATTCTAAACAAAATACACGTATACATAGATACATAATGTACGTGTGTGTGTGTGTGTGTGTAGATTTTCAGGTCAAAAACACTAAAATGAGAGCTACGCAAAAAAGACAAATCTGGGGCCTTTTATCATGTGTACTATTCATTCTGAAAGTCCATGATTTTGTTTCTTTTTATGTAGCTCGTGATTCAAGGTATTTGATTCTGAAATTTTATAAACATACACATTACATCCTTGAATTTTAAAGTATCCATGTAGCTCGGTCTCCAAAATGCCCTACTCGATTGCAAAATGCATGCACTATGTTCTTGTATAGCACAGTCATATTGTATTTGGGATTGTACTAATTATAAGTATCTGAGTGTGTGTACCACGCAATTACTGTTCATTTTGTAGCTAGAACAAGCGCGCCGGCAGCACATGTCTCGCGCCGGGGAGCACACGGCTGCTCCCCTGGTCCTGCATCTCACCTCCGGTGTGACTTCCAGGTTGCGCCCCAACCGATTCCTGAATCCAGGTGCAGGGTAGGACTTTCAAGTTAACAGGTACAAGGATTCCTGAATCCAGGTGGCCTTGTAGGACTTTCAAATTAACAGGTACAGGTAGGACGCACCATTCTATCTACCTGTCGTTCAAAGTTTGCTACACACGATTCTTGTATCTATTGGTTTCCCAAGACGTTTCTTCGTCTCCACGTTGACGCATGCATTCTTAGTCTGGCCGCGGCTATAGCTACAAGCGTACGTACGTGGGATTGCTGACTCCATGTGCAATACGTACCTACCTACCGACCAGAAAAATCTTCTATAAATATAGCTATAGGCTCATGCACGGCCACAACCATCTAGCTCCCCATAGCCGCCTCCCGGGGCCTCGTAACCATGAAGCTCATGCCGACCGTCTTCTGCCTTCTCCTCGTCGTCCTTGCATTGGGTGGTAATGCACATCATAAACTCATTACTGCCTTGCTTTAGCTTTTAGATATTCCTTGCTAGCGCGATCTACAAGTATACATGTTAGTTCGACCACGTCATGTTCTTCATGCATGCACTAAGACATGATTGATCTACGTTACAGGGGCTCGTGTGGAGGCTCGAGGCACACCTTCGGCTGATCAGGGGTCAAAGAACCAATGGTCCAGCATGTTCGTCTTCGGCGATGGCTTCGTCGACAACGGCAACCTCCCAAAGACCGACACATGGCGTCAATGGAGCTATCCCTATGGCTCCTATCTCAACTCCCGTGGATCTGCGACTCCTGTTCCAACTGGACGCCTTTCCAACTATTGGATTCAATCTGACTTCATCGGTACGTAGCTAGATATATACTGGTATGCTAGATAGAAAAAATATTTTTGAGCACGTACAACCTTATATCTAAGACCATCCAAAATAATCCATCATATCAAGGCTCTAGATCATTTAGTTCTGACCCTTACAATCTTATATGTGTTGTACTAAAAATAATCCTTCATATTTATTGATTTATTTCCCTTGCAGCAAGGATCTTGGGCCTCAATGAAGCCCCTCCATCGTACAGGCTCACGCCACATCTATCTTGCGACCCATCTGGCATGACCTTTGCTTTCGGCGGTGCTGGCGTCTACGAGGTGCCGGACAAGAAGGTGCCGACCCTTGCCACACAGGTTAATGCTTTCACGAGGCTACTTAATACTGGGGTCATCTCAAAACAACAGCTTCAGAGCTCCGTCGCTCTCGTCTCCATCTCCGGCAGTGACTACATGACTGGTGCCAACGTCGACAATGCCTTCTTGAGTAGCTTCGATGATGTGAGTAGTAGTTAGCAGACCCAAACTTGCAAACACTAACCAGTATGCAATTACTATATACCCAGCTTCTTACCAAGTAACATCTCTTGCATGCAGATTGATAGTTATATTGGGAACGTGACGACTGAGATTGCGAAGAACGTGGGGAAGCTACAGAGGCTAGGTGTGAGAAAGGTACTAGTGAACAACATGCATCCCATTGGCTGCACGCCTTTGCGGACTAGTGCGAACAACTACACGACATGCGACCTTCTGGCAAACTATGCCGCAACTGTGCACAACAACAATATAGAACACCTGATGGGGAACAAGAATAATGCCCACATACTGGACCTCTACACTGCCTTCACTGACATCGTTAATCACGCCCCGGGTAAGTACTCGTACTTTATATGTCTGCACGCGCATGATGCAAATTAAGTCCGGTTTCACATGTATGCACTTTATTCAACGTCTGTTGGAACTGTGTGTATGCAGGTGAAGGGTCGGAGCAGTCAAACAATTTCAAGCGCAAGCTGACACCTTGCTGTGAGGCTTCCACCGAGCTGGGGTACTGTGGACAGGTTAGCCCTTCAGGGAAGCGCCTCTACGACCTATGCAAGAATCCTGAAAAGAATTTCTACTGGGATGAGGCTTACCCGACGACCGCTGGGTGGGAAGCTGTTACAGAGGCACTAGAAGAACCTTTGAGGGAGTTCCTAGATCGGGACTATGTTCCATGATTTCTTTGTAATTTAGGTTTTGATCGATCCGTTGCTTGTTGGTGCAATATCTTTTTGTTAGGTTAGCATAGATAGTATTCATATTTAGGAAGAAACTTGTGAGTTTTTATTGCCTTGTATTCCATGAAATTTTGTCTAGTGACCTTAATGTTTTAAGAAAGTTCGTCATACTATATATGTTGAATCTAGCATGGATCTATTTGAGGAGCACGGGGGAGTTGCAGCAAACGAGAAGGTGCTTGGATGATGGGTTCTATTTGAGTAAAGAGTAGATATATAGCTCTGCATGTGCGATCTTTGGTCTCAAAGACTGCGGCTTAGTCGATTGAGGTAACGCTCCACACCTAGTGGTAGCACGGGTATGATCGGTGCCAAGCCAGCTATGTTTGACGTTGCAAAGACGAGAAAGAGGCACACTGGCAACCGCACTCCATACGTTCGTTCAGCCTTCTCGGCTGTTCCATCAGGTTCTGCCTTCACCATGTACACCCCGGCTCGCCAAGGCCGTGTTTATGCCGTTGTTCCCATACCTGTAATTAAAAGTGCACGGGTCGTGCCTGTGAGAACTTCCACTTAGCTCCCTGCCGCTGTTGGGGATGACCTTTGCATTAATCGGTATTTGTTTCAATTCAAATGGCAAAAACATTTCTGTAACAAGCTAGGCCATATGCCACATATTTTGTTAAGCATTTGATCGTGTAGCTGCAATGTGTAGATTTCAAGTATTGGAAGCAAGTTAAGGGGGGAGAGAGATGTCTTCGGGGAACAAGGAAATATTGATCAAGTCGGTGGCTCAAGCGAGTCCAACATGTTTTGAGCATATTCAGCACTAGTAGATGGTGAAGAAAGTACAAAGGAAGATGGCCTAGTTGAATTGGCGCAAAATGATGCGGCCTTAGTCAAAGGGTGGTATCTGTTTACATCGTGTGCGTGCATTCAACCAAGAACTTCTAGCAAAACAAGTTTGGCGATTGCTTGATGCTCCGACCGGCTTATGTGCCTGATTGCGATAGGGAAAATAGTACCCCAGTGGGAATTTGTTGGGTATAGTGTTTACCGGCAATGTGTCCGCTGTGTGGATAGCGGTAGAAAACGGGCTGGCGCTAGTCAAGGAAGGGATAATTTTACAGAGTTGATGACGGTATTTCCATGAAGACTTGGATCCTGTGAGGACCATCCTTCCGCCCCAGCGTGCTGAAGAGAGATTGCAGACTACACCGTGTTGCTTATTTTTTTGACGTCAATGGTGCATGGAAGTCTCACTGTTTACAAGACCTCTTTTGACCCTTGGATGTGAGTCAAAATTTTAACATTCATGCCTCACACAGAAGACGCCAAGAATTTATTGACTACTAGGGAAAACCTTATGCACAGAGGATTATCAGTAGCGCTGGCTAAAACAAGGCGCTACTACTACCTAACAATAACGCGGGGAGAACAAGCCCGCTACTATTTATATAGTAGTAGTGCGGCCAAATAAAAAGCGCTACTACTATAACTGCCACACCGTTGGAGACAAGCTAGGTATAGTAGTAGTAGCGCCCGTCTACACACCGCGCTACTGCTAAGCAAATAGTAGTAGCGCGTTTTAAGGCGACAGCGCTGCAACTAAGAAAAGGAAAAGAAAATAAAAAAGAAAATGAAAATTAAAGAAAATGAAAAAATGAAAGCAATAGCAGTAGCGCCTGTTTATGAAAGCGCTGTAGCAACCTTAGCTATTGCGTGTTTTCGCTACACGCGCTATATTTAACTTAGCTAAACTACTAGCGCGGTCCACCAAACAGCACTATAGCTAAGTTGCTATAGCGCTGTTGCAGAAACCGCGTTGCCGTTATGTTTGACTCGCCCCTGCACGGGCGTCCCTCCTTCCCCCAATTCTCCATTCTTCTCGCATCTCCTACCTCTCCCTCGCCGTCCCTGCTCCCTCGCCATCCTGCCTCCGTCGCCGTCATCGGAGCCGCGCGCCGTCGCCGCCATCGGAGCCGCGCGCCCTCGACGCCCCCGGAGCCACCCTCGCCGTCGAAGCTGCTGTAGACGCCACCGAAGCCACGCTCGACGCCCTCCATGCCACTGTCTCCCCCGAGCACCTCCCTGCCACCGTCTCCTCTGAGCACCCTCTCTGTAAGCCCCCACCCCTCCTCTCTAGGTTAATTTACTTAGGTGAATTTAGTTATGAACCCTAGGTTTAAGCATGAACCCTAGGTTTTGGTATGAACCCTAGATAGCTAGGTTTTGCTAAAAAACCTAGGTAGCTATTTTCATATATATCAAATTAGCTAAGTATCAAATTAGGTCAGAAAATATTATTCTAGGAATTAGCTAGGTTAACTAGGTTAACTAGCTAGCTAGGTTACCTAACTAAGTTAACTAGCTAGGTTAATTAGGTTAACCAGGTTGGCTAGGTTAGAGCAAAAATTTATCTAGGGCAGTAGGGTTTAGAGCAAAAATTTAGGTAGGGCAGTAGGGTTTAAATAGGGTTTTTGTTTCCATAGATGTTTTTCTTGAAGGAACAAACTGAAGAAAATGTTGCAGCAGTGCTGCTAGTAGTATATAGTCATACTAGTAGATGTTAATTAGGTCAGGGCAGTAGTGGTACTAGTAGATGTTAATTAGATGTTTTTTAGTGAGGGTAGTAGGGTTTTACTAAGTTAATTAGACTAGTAGCGCTACCGGTAGTAGTGGTACAATAGGTTAATTAGGTGAAGTTAAATGAATGACCTAAATGATTGAAATTAATAGTTAACTGGATTTTTTATCTCATCATTATATAGCACTAAAGTTAACTAAGTTTCTCTATTAGTAGTTAGCAGAATTTTCTTCTACACTTAGGTTACTAGTGGTAGTGGTAGTGGTACCGTCAGTTAATTAGGTGGAGTTAAATGAATGAAATTAGTAGTTAACTGAAGTTTTTTCATTTCATTATAGAACACTAAAGTGAACTGAATTTTGTTCTATTAGTAGCTAACTGAATTTTCTTCTACACTTAGTTTTTGAATTAGCTTGTGAAATTTCGACTTGTATCATAATTTTTGATTGTTCCATAATATTATATTATCTGTTTTGGATGTTTTATATGCATTAATATGCTATTTTATATTATTATTGGGACTAACCTATTAACCTAGAGCACAGTGTCACTTTCTGTTTTTCCTTGTTTTTGAGTTTCGTAGAAAAGGAATACCAAACGGAGTCCAAACAGAATGATACCTTTGCGATGATTTTCCATAGACCGGAAGACAACCAGAAGACTTAGAGATAAACTGATAGGAGCTACGAGGCAGCCACAAGGACGGAGGGCGCGCCCAGGGGGTAGGACGCGCCCCCAACCATGTGGGGCCCCCGTGACCCTCCTGACCTAATTCTTTCACCTATATGTTCCCAAATATCCCCAAACCACTAGAGGCATCCACAAAAACACTTTTCCACCACCGCAACCTTCTGTACCCATCAGATCCCATCTAGGGACCTTTTCTGGCTCCCTGCCGGAGGAGGATTCGATCACGGAGGGCTTCTACATCAACTCTATTGCCCTTCCGATGAAGCGTGAGTAGTTTACCTCAGACCTATGGGTCCATAGCTAGTAGCTAGATGGCTTCTTATCTCTCTTTGATTCTCAATACCATGTTCTCCTCGATGTTCTTGGAGATCTATTCGATGTAATACTTTTTTGCGGTGTGTTTACCGAGATCCGATGAATTGTGGATTTATGACCAGCTTATCTATGAATATTATTTGAATCTTCTCTGAATTCTTTTATGCATGATTTGATATCTTTGTAATTCTCTTCGAAGTATCGGTTTGGTTTGGCCAACTAGATTGGTTTTTCTTGCAATGGGAGAAGTGCTTAGCTTTGGGTTCAATCTTGCGATGTCCTTTCCCAAGTGACAGTAGGGGCAGCAAGGCACGCATCATATTTTTGCCATCGAGGATAAAAGGATGGGGTTTTCATCATATTGCTTGAGTAAATTCCTCTTCATCATGTCATCTCACTTAATGCATTACTCTGTTCTTAATGAACTTAATATTCTAGATGCAGGCAGGACCGGTCGATGTGTGGAGTAATAGTAGTAGATGCGGAGTTGTTTCGGTCTACTTGAAACGGATGTGATGCCTATGTTCATGACCATTGCCTTAGATATCGTCATAACTTTGTGCTTTTCTAGCAATTGCTCGGCAGTAATCTGTTCACCCACCTTATTATTTGCTATCTAGAGAGAAGTCTCTAGTGAAACCTATGGCCCCCGGGTCTATTTTTCATCATATAAGTTTCTATTTTCCATCATATTAGTTTCCGATCTACTATTTTACAACTCACAAAAAATATTTGTTTATCTTAAAATATTTTACATGGATGTTAATGAACGAAAGGTGCTCTACCATATATTGTTGCTCCAAATACTTGGGCGCAGAGGACAGCAAGGCTAGCTTGAACACACGAGTGCTTGTAGCACACGTCACCAAGGATGATGAAAGGCTCCTGCCCTGGCCCTGAACCTCACATCTAACACGTCGTCATGAATGCGCACGGCAGAGCGGGCACCAGCCCAACTGTAGGTAAGTTTGATTCTCCAATCTAGGTGGTCGGGTCGGACCAGGCCCGTCTCCTGAAATTTGCAGGCCAGGGCAAAATGAAATATTAGGCCCTATATTCTACAAAATGCGTATAACTACAGAACTAATAAAACTTAAACTTACTATTTTTTTTGTATATATGGAAGTGCCTGTTTCCTAACAAGATCCAATTATTTGATAATGGTAGTAACTTTTTATAAAATCCCACTATTATTCACAAAGCGCCTGTTTCCTAACAAAATTATGATATCATAGGAGTACTTTTGAAGAAAATCCTAAACATCTAATGTATTTATTTGAAAACATATGTACAAAAACATCAGGAAGGATAATGGTATTGTTCCTTGCACACATGTTAAAGTAAAGGCAACAAAAAAGGTATTCTGAATTATACTGCTTAGAACGCAAACAGGCAGAGAAAAGGTTACTCAGGATTCGTGATTAGATGGAAACCCAACTATACATACTTCTCATTTGATGCTCTTGAATATATACCTCTCAAAATAAACCTCATCTCTATTTTAAACCAATGAGCTTTGTTAGAAGAATGCATACTAGGTTGCTTTATGTTTGCAATATAATCTTGAAAGATTCGTTAGATACTACATTACAACTTTATGATATATTGAAGTTAATGGAATGATGTGACTTGTTATCAGAATTATCATTGCCTATGTGAGCAAAAGTTATTTCTATCCTAGCATTCACACTACATAAATTATTTGTTTATTATTTACCTACTCGAGGATGAGCAGTAATTAAGTTTGGGATGTTAATACATCTCTAACGTATCTATAGTTTATGAAGTATTCATGCTATATTTACATCAATTATGTATGTGAAAGAGCATGGTGCCCCATGATTGGTTTTTCTAATTGATGACAGTCCCTAAAAATTAACGGTTGCTTTGAGTATATTTTTTACTCCGGTGTTCATTGTACTGCCATGAAAAATGATGAATAGGATTGAAAGTTTCTCCATAAAAAACTTAAGGCCAAAATAAGAGGGGACCTGCTTATAAACCCGGATGGAGGGAGTACTTGTACGAATTTTTGAATTTTCAAGAAATAACGAATACACATGAGTCGAGACTACTAGATTAATTGGCTCTCTCCTGCTGCAGAAGTGTGAAAGGCATTCATTCATAGTTTTGTTGTGCGGTCACATAGCGAGGCGCCCTCAGTTGCATGTGTTGAGTATCGTGATTATTAGGAAAGTTAGGATAGCGTAGGATATTATTCTTTCTTGCCTTGTACTCCAAGACGATCATGTACTCTTATATATATGCCCATGAGGCTCAAGCAATACATCAACTATTCCGCAACAATTCCTCTCTCTCCCTTTTAACATGGTCCGTTGGTTGCCTTCGGATTCTTCTCCAGTCTCACTGTCTGCGTCGCTACCGTTGTGACTGCGGAGGGATGTTGAGTATAGTAATTATTAGGAAAGCTAGGATAGCATAGGATATTATTCTATCTTGCCTTGTACTCCAAAACGATCAGGTACTCCTATATATGCCCATGGGGTGCAAGAAATACATCAACTATTCCGCAACAATCCCTGTCTCTCCATTCTAATAGCATGCATAATAAGTCTTTGCAAATGGCCGCCACAGTGAACTGAGTATAGCTCAGATGATTAGTTTGCTTATGGTTGAACCAGCTCATCAGGGTTTAGGTCCTAAGTTTGGTACTGGTGCATGCATTTTTTTTGAATTTGTTTAGGCTTTTCGCCCATGTTCATCCCGTGGGAGAATGCGTTCTCATCCACTACGAAGGTGCTCATGATTATTTTATTGATCTCAAGATATTATGCCGGTTCGGTATCTCAGACAGTGGTGCTTATAGGATAGGATGAGTGTATGTACGTTTATGTCCGCATTTGCATTGCTCTGTGTTCAAATGACCGCCACCGAAAAGACAATACATGCGTACACACTATGTTCGGTCGATGTGTCTGCCCTTTGCCGACCATGTCGATCTATGTGCGTGCGCGCATGGCTAGTGTTTTTGAGTTGTTTAAGTGCTTTGAAGAACATGTACGGATACTTGATTTTTTTACTTTTTATTAGTCCCACACGGGTAACTGTCATCGCTGGCGACACGCTTAAGAGGGGACGCGCGTGCACCCGTGTTGCCGGGCCTGGTGGCACGGGCCTGTCCCCCCACGCTTCGGGGGGCAAAGCGTCGGCAAGGTAGGGTGATGCACTTTCCACGGCGACGGGCAGGACTGGAGTTCTCGGTGTCGGATTCAGGCGGGCACTCCATGGCGCCCGCGCTCGCACGCGGAGGTACGTCATGCGGCTCCGTCACGGACATAGCAATTGGCTGGCTACCACCCCGGCTAAGCGTCCTACCCTTAATAACTAGACGATGCCCCGCGCGTTGCTGCGGGATTTTCTGATGATTTGTTTGAGATATGGTTGTTGAAGAATATTAAGGTCCAGTTTCATCTGACGAAGACTGTAAATCAGTGCCCGGAAATTCATAACATATTGGGTATTCATGATACCTGAAAGTATTGATTTTCTAAAAGAACATGAAAATATGATGGTACACTCTACCTACTATGGTCGGCAAAATATTCCAAGATCTAGCAACATATGTAGAGCTTATCTCAAATCGGAAATCGTATTCGTTCAATATTGACAAGAGTCCCACTCACAATTTTTTTGATAAAAATGTACAAACACTGACGTAACTGAATGAATAATTAAAAAAGGTGTGATTTTATGCTGCCATTGCTCGGTTACTGCAGTTTGGGATTTCGCCTTGCGTTTTTGTAGTTTCCCGACTGATCTTGTTCCTTCTCTGCTGACTCAAAACGTGGAGGACTGGTTGATCGATTGCCATTTTAGCCACCTACAAAAATGATTTCCCTGCTTTGGTTATACTAATATGGTGGCACCTGAGGAACGAAAAGAAACGGGCGATCTTTAGTTGCACAGATATGTGGACAACTGGCCTCCACAACTTGAAGCAGATGGCATTACATAATTTCTTTCTTCCACTCTTCTAATCTGTAAATATTCTTCATACCTCCAATCTTCCAGGTTATACTTCCTTTCTAATGAACTTTCTTCCTAACCAATGCAAGCAATATCGTTGCCTTAGTTAAAGAATCTTAAGCTGCTACGCATGAGAACCGGTAGAATATGTTCGTCAACACCAAAAGCTAGCGCATGCTCTGCTATACTACATACTCTCAACAATCAATGGAATAATGGATATAGAAAAACAAACGAATCGTGATTCGTGAGGCAGACCTTTGAGGTTGACGGAGAGCAACGGTGGAACCTGCAGCAGCTGCAGCCGCGGAGTTGTCAGTGAATTCTCCAACCAGCGTTGCAACCACATAATGAAGATGCAGATTGACACTGCCTTCTAGAGTAGAAATTTGCCGACGTAGACTGGGAAGTGGAAGAAGACGTAAGGGGACCTACAACTATAAAGTACGGGAAGCGGACGGGTAATGAACCGCCGGCCGGCCGCTTGATTACCCCGTTAGTTAATCTTGTACGTGTGGGATAGTGGAAGATGTAAACGGTAGCAATAATGGCTGGCAGCGTGAAGAAGAAAGGAACTGATGCGTTGAGAACCCTTCTTCTGGGACAAAGCCAGCCAGCGATGCGATGATGTGGCTGCATGGCTGAGTTGACTAGGTGCATGTTAAGATGATTTGCAAACTGAATGGCGATGTGGCATGATGATGATATGGACAGTGTGTATGTTAAGAGAATTGGTAGTAGTGGGGATCAACTTCTTAAAAATGTAAGATAAGGCAATTGTTGGGATCCGACTTCTCCGAGGAGGCCCGCTCGTTGCCTGAGAATTTCTCCCCCACACTTGCAACTCTTTTTTCCTTTTTCGTTGAGTAGGTGTTCCCCATATGCAGGAGCTCTCTAAATGTAAAGTTAGTGATGGATCAACCTATGGATGTAAGGAAGCGCATCCCACATGCAAGAGCACTCTAAAATACATTAGTGATGGAACAACCTATAAATGAAAAGACCGGCAACACACATGCATTCAAACAAGACGAGGTCGGCCCCATGGATGAAAAATCGCATCGATTTTAAAAACTTCGCCAAATCAAAATATGCTTTCGTCATTGTGTTCATTGTGATGAGACCTTCTTTGAAATTCGAGCCCATATGGGCATGCTCTGATGAATATTTTCGAAAAACAACTTTTACCATGAAAATCAAGTTCCCGTTATGAACATGGTTCTTTGGCACATATCAATAAAGTTGAGACTTGTTTTGAAGCAAGTTTTTAATACAAACCTTACTTTCCTCTCACAAATAGGTAGGCCAACCGGGTGTTTGATGCTATATTATCATTTGCACAATTTTAAGAGACTGAACTTGTATTGTTTAAAAGAAATTAATGTGACGATAAGTAGCATGCAAGACAAATTTATTAATACAACTTTTCTTCGAAGAAACTAGTATATGGTCTAAAAACACAAAAGAAATTGAAATGCTATACAAGCACCCTACCTTTTTTGCGGGGTATACAAGCACCCAACCAACGACATGCACACTTGCGAACCCTCCCAAATCACATCCGAGCCCCTGCGTCATCCCTCCCGTGGGTGACTCGGGCAGCGGTGCGTGCCACCCTCCCCTCCCGCCACACTCCCAGACCTTCGCAAAACCCCTCGTGGTGGCTTGCGGCGGGGCATGTTTTCTCTGATGCTCGGGGGTGGCCGATGTGGGGTGGCCTATCAGGGCGGCGGCGTCTGGTGAGCTCAGGGCTCGGTGGGACGGCGGTGACAGGGTGGACCTCAGATTGGCGGTGGTGGCCATTTCCTCCGTTGGAGGTGGTCCGCCTGATGCTGGGTGGTCTGATCTCGAGATCCGTCATCTAGTCCCGGCCGCGAGTCGGGGAGACATAGTTGCCGGTGAAAAGCAAGCTGACGGTGGACGATGGTGGTGTTCAACGCCGTTACCTTGATGAACGCATCGTCATGTAACTACTGTCGAGCTCCAGGGGAAACTCTAGGATCTCATCTTATAGATCGGACAATGGCGGCATTGTGATGTTGTTTCTCTCTTGGGAGCATAGTTTGTGGAGCATCGCTGAAAGACAAAGGTATGAGGCATGGAGAGGCTCCGTATTGCATGGAGCTTCAGTGGAGATGTCAAGTCATGACTAGCCGACTTGTGCTACGCTCTGTCATGCCTGTTCGGCAGGTACTACGCACGACCGATCTTCCAGTGTCTTCGTGTCTAGATGGACGAGCGTAGGGCGGTGGCATTGATTGTTTCCCTGACTATAGCGCCACAAAACTCCTGTCTGCTAGGACTACGTCGGTATTTCCCCAAAGAGGAAGGGATGATGTAGCATAGCGAAGGTAGGTATTTCCCTCAGTGATTAAACCAAGGTTATCGAACCAGTAGGAACCAAGAAACACAACGTAAACGTTACCTGCACACAAATAACAACACCTCGCAACCCGACGTGTTAAAGGGGTTGTCAATCCCTTTCGGGTAACGATGCCAGAAATTTTTAGTAGATTGAAATAATAGATCGTAAATAAAATAAAGTGCAGCAAAGTATTTTTGTATATTTGGTTTAATAGATCTGAATAAAAATGCAAAGAAAAAGTAGATCGCAAGCAAATATATGAGGAAGAAGACCCCGGGGCCGTAGGTTTCACTAGTGGCTTCTCTCGAGAAAGATAGCAAACAATGGGTAAACAAATTACTGTTGGGCAATTGATAGAACCTCAAATAATTATGATGATATCCAGGCAATGATCATTACATAGGCATCACATCCAAGATGAGTAGACCGACTCCTGCCTGCATTTACTACTATTACTCCACACATCGACCGATATCCAGCATGCATATAGTGTATTAAGTTTATGGAAAAATGGAGTAATGCAATAAGAACGATGAGATGATGTAGACAAGATCCGTTTATCTATTGCCTAGATATAGATCACATCTTTTTATCCTTAGTAGCAACGATACATACGTGTCAGTTCCCTTTCTGTCACTGGGATCAAGCACCGTAAGATCGAACCCACTACCAGGCATCTCTTCCCATTGCAATATAAATAGATCAAATTGGCCAAGTAAAACCCAAATATCGGAGAAGAAATATGAGGCTATAAGAGATCAAAGAAACTCAAATAACTTTCATGGATATAAAAAGATATGACTGATCATAAACTCAATGTTCATCAGATCCAACAAACACACCACAAAAAGAGTTACATCATATGGATCTCAAAGAGACCACTGTATTGGGGAACAAGAGAGAGAGAGAGAGACAGAGAGAGACGAAGGCATCTAGCTACTAACTACGGACCCGAAGGTCTACAAAGAACTACTCACGTATCATTGGAGAGGCACCAATGAAGGTGGTGAACCCCATCCATGATGGTGTCTAGATTGGATCTAGTGGTTCTGGACACTGCGGCGGCTGGATGGATATTTTGTCGACTCCCCTAGGGTTCTGGTATTTTTGGGGTACTTATAGAGCAAAGAGGCGGTCCGGGGTGCATCCGAGGTGGGCACAACCCACCAGGGCGCGCCTAGGCCTCCTGGCGCTCCCTGGTGGGTTGTCCTCTCCTCAGGACCCCCCCATGTGCAACCAGGGCCCAACATGTTCCTCCTGGTCCTTAAAAACTCCCCGTAAATTTTTGTGGCATTTGGACTCCGTCTGATATTGATTTTCTGCGATGTAAAAAACACGGAAAAAACAGGAACTTGCACTATGTCAATAAGTTAGTACCAAAAATGATATAAAATGATTATAAAATATCCAAGATTGATAATATAACAGCATGGAACAATAAAAAATTATAGATACATTGGAGACGTATCAACATCCCCAAGCTTAACTCCTACTCGTCCTTGAGTCGGTAACTGATAAAAACAGAATTTTTGATGTGGAGTGTTGTTTAACATGTCATATCATATTCTTTTCTTTATAGCATGGACATTTAGACTTTTTATGTGATTCAAAGCAACAGTCTAGTTTTGACATAGTAATTTAGATACTCAAGCATATCAACAAGCAACCATGTCTTTCAAAATATCAATGCTAAAATAAGTTATCCCTACAAAATCATATAATCTTGTCATGCTCTGTCTTCTTAACACAAAGTATTTATCATGCACAACCCCGATGACAAGCCGAGCAATTGGTTCATACTTTTTAACGCGCTTCCGCTTTTTCAACTCTTACGGAATACATAAGCGCAAGCCATGGATATATCACTAGGGGTGAAATAGAGTATGATGATAGGGGTAAATATAGAGAAGACAAAAAGGTAAGAAAGTCTCACATAGATGCGGCTAACCAACGGGCTATGGAGGTGCCCATCAATCAATATCAATGTGAGCAGTACGGATTGCCATGCAAGGATGCACTAAGAGCTATAAGTGTATAAAATCTTAATATGAAAACTAAATGGGTGTGCATCTAATCTTGTAATGAAAATTTCCCAATAGTATATGAAAGTGACAACATACACTACTAGAAAAAGGTCTATAGCTAATATGGACATTAATGACGCACGATATATATGGTGCGCCACTGCTATATAGCAGTGGCGCACCGGATACAGGTGCGCCATTAGTGTCCTCATTACTATGGGCGCACCACACACACGGTGCACCATTACTAACATTTTTTCATTTTTCCAAAACTACTAATGGTGCACCAAGGCACAGTGCGCCACTAATAGTTTTAACTAGTAATGACGCACCACACACTCCATGCGCCACTACTAACAATTTTTTTACTTTTTTTTTCAAAACTAGTAATGGCGCACCAGGGTAGAGTGCGCCATTACTAGTTCAAACTAGTAATGGCGCACCACAACCAAGGTGCGCCACTACTAACCCTGGGTGAGAAATAGTTATTCTTCACCCACCTTTATTTCAACATCTATGCACCGTAATTTTATGTTTCATAAATTTTGTCTTGTTTTAGACATAAAAAGAGAACGTAAGAAAACCTATAATCTTGTAAAAAATATTTTATGTTCTGTAAAGTTACAAATGTAAAAACATAGCGTAGAATGTACATAAAAAACAATTTTGGACCTATATTTTTTTTTATGCCAAATTTTCTGCAGTAAATCAATATGAATGTAACTATTTGTATTTCAAATGTAATTTATATTTATGAAATGACTGTAAGATTACCTCGGTGAAGAATAACTTATTCTACACCCTCGGTGATGA
>NC_041392.1:721906982-721913006 GCF_002162155.2 Triticum dicoccoides
TTGTCTCGGCCGCCTCCTCCTCCTCACCTCATTTGCACCATAGATTCACCCAAATTAGGTGGTTAAATTTCTTTTTTTTCATGGATAAGTAAGGGGAAAGCTTCTTTATGTTGTAGATCTACTTTCTTCTCCCTCCAACAACGTGCACATGCACTTTTTATGGCCTAGATCTACGTATGTTTGTGTTGTTGCATATGTTTGTGTTGTTGCATATGTTTGTGTTGTTGCATATGTTTGTGTTTGCAGGTATCAGTATTTGAAATGCGATAGTTGCCAATATTTTTCCGGGATGTTGATTCATTTCCGTTTCGGCGAGAATTTGGCACTATGCATTCTTTTTGGTCCTATTTTGAGGCAAAGTCATGCCAAAAAAATTTGGTTCTAAAATATCGTTTTGCTCTACCCTGCAGGTGACCATGGTCCGCACGATGACCGAAGGCATCGTGAATAGGTTTTTGAGCTCCGCGAAGGCTGAGATGCTTCAAAAGAACGAGACGGAGATAAGATGTCTGTGTCGAAGATGCAAGCTGAGGGGCCTTATGGACCCGGATTCCGTACAGGTGCGGGACCACCTGCTCTTGCGTGGTTTCATGGATGGCTATCGGTGGCAAGGTGATGAAGATGATTATGAAGTCGTCCATGGAGGCCGGGTAAGAAATGAGGAAGGGCAGCAAGACAACCGCGACGAGGGTGGGCGAGAAGACAAAGAATCTCCAGGACATGATCAGGAAGTAGATGCAGTACACAGTCATCATGTAGAAGATGCCGGACATGATGATGAGGAAGATGCCGGAGCAGACGAAGGGCGTGATCATGAAGATGAAGATGCCGGAGCAGACGACGATGGACCATCGATGGGCTGGGTGCAGGACCCTCATATTCAAGAGCTGCTTCTCAGGAAGACGAATAACGCAAGAGCTGCCGCCCGAGAGAAAGCCAAGCTGGATGAACTGGAGATAGACGTGGTTACTCCATTGTATGAAGGATGCAGGCCCGAACATACCCGCCTGAAAGTAACGCTCATGGCTCTGGAGATGAAGGTAAAACACAAAATGACCAACGAATGCTTCGACGAGAACATGTCATTTTGGAACGAACGTCTTCCCAAGGGGAACAAGTGCCCGACCAGTTTCGAGGAGGCGAAGAAAATCGTGTGTCCTCTGGATTTACCGCACGTGAAATACCATGTGTGCATGAACAACTGCATCATTTATCGGGACGAGCACGCGGAGTCTACCATATGTCTGGTGTGCGGCGTCACTCGATACAAGAAGAGGAAGAAAACTCCTCGAAAAGTGGTGTGGTACTTTCCGATCACTCCTTGTCTGCAGCGATATTTCGTGGACCCTAAGCTAGCAAAGCTCCTGCATTGGCATGCAGATAGGAAGGAGAAGAAGCGAGAAGATGACGGAAATGATCCAGAGATAAATAAAAAAGACAAGATGCTGAGTCACCCTAAGGATGCGAGCCAGTGACAAGCGTTGGACTTCGAACACCCGGAATTTGGGGACGATCCAAGGAACATCATGCTGGGCGTGAGCACCGATGGAGTCAATCTGTTTGGCAGCCAGAGGAGCAGACATAGCACCTGTCGGGGATATACCCCGCGGTGTAAACCGGCCGGAAGTATAACCCGACCGGACTTGGTGTTTTACTTGAGACCCGGCTGAGACTTAATGATTCACTGGCGACCTGTTTGGACCTGGCGGTTTATGATTCATTGGTAATCCGGCAGGCGGGTCAGAGGAGTGACAAGACCCGATGGCCCAACGGGCAGTTCATGAAGGCCGGTTCATACTATGGTGGGCCGGTTTAAGAGGAAAGGCGTGAGGAATATTTGTCTTACAAGGAGTTAAGACCTGGACTTGTATCTGGTTTGTATTAGAGATAGACTAGTCCTAATCCTAATAGGACTCCACATGTAACCCGCCCCTTCAACTTATATAAGGAGGGGCAGGGCTCCCCAAAGAAGAAGGAGAAAAAACAATCTCTAGGTTGGACACAAAGAGCCGGTTTACCGGCGACTCTCTCGTGATCATAGTGAGACCTAGCCTCAAATAACATGTAGGGCTATTACCGGATGATGTTTCCCGGGGCCCGAAGCTGTCTAAATCCTTGTCTTGTGTTGCGTCTCTCGATTCCGCTCAACCCTTCTCAAGCTACCACATAGATGCGTTGGTCTCGCGACTAAGTCTTGACACTAAGGACATCTGCCGTGACAAAACCACGACAGTTGGCGCCTACCGTGGGGCTCACGCACGGTGGTGATGAGTTCTTGGAGGGATCTCTTCTAGGGTTCGAGAAGCTCGCAATTTTGAGATGAAGAAGAGCCAGTTTGAAAGGATTTACATCAGTTGAGTTCATTGGTCAGATTGTTAGTCTGAGATTTAAAATTCAAGAGAAATAAGGTTGCGACATGATCGTTTTTCGCAAGTCGCCAAGATCGACAGGAGCGTTTCCGCCGCACACAATATACTACAGGAATCCACCGCAGTCATTGGTGAATTTTTCTACGGATACGACAGTCGGGTCCGATTGTTATTAGGCGGTTACCACAAAAATCAGTCCGGTCGGGTCAATGGTCGACAAAGCGATTCCGTGCAGCCGTTGGATGGGCCCATGCCCCGCTGATATTTTCTAATCAAGGTACTGGTTTAACACGCCTTTGTTTATTGGGAAACAGACTGAGGGCCAGTTCTTTTCGGCGATTCTCCCAGAATCACTCCCTCCCCAGCTTCTCCTAGAATCGCCACTCCATATGTTTTTTACAATCCTATCTAGTTAAGGTCTAATTAGCTAGGATTGTAAAAAACATATGAAGTGGTGATTCTGGGAGAAGTTGAGGAGGAGGGCGATTCTGGTAGAATCGCCCAAAAGAACTGGCCCTGACCCCATAGCTGTACCTAAGGTGCCCCTGAAACTTGGTTTTTTATGCGGAGCGGCCACACCTGAATAATCATATAGATGGGTCCACAGCAGCTGTGTTACAGGAGCACTTCAAGTCCCAACGGAAAAATACTACTTTGCTTTCCAAGACGGTTTGGTTGTTGCTAGCTCGTATGATTAAAACCGACGCTCAACGGAAGCCTCTATGACTATTTGTACTACTACTAGTATCTCACGCGAGGAAAAAAATCAGTTTTTAGTTCAGTCTTTCGTTGTTGAGTGCACACCTAGCCAACACAGCGGCATATATGGTCAAATTACAAAGAATCAGTCAAAGCTGCGTCCGAGATGGATTGGCACAAGGATCTGAGGTCAACACAAATTTCCACCACCGTCTCAAAAACGCTCTAGTCAAGGAGAGTATATTGCATCAATTCAATAAATTAGTACTACTTTCTCACTTGGAGATCAAGAAGCTACGTTTGGTTTATGTCATCACATCAAGACAAACATCACGTATTATATTTAGTTGATACCCAAGGCAAATACAGCTGCAGTACTTGCGTCAAACCGCCTCCATCTTGCACTGCATCGGGGTCTCCGTCTCCGCTGGCGGGTCTTGCTATTACGGCCGTGTGGCCGCAGCCTCTGCCGAGTCACTACGGGCTGGAGGGAAATCCGGACTCCCCCACAACAACTTGCCGGCCTGCCACCTCTGCCTTGGGGTACCTGCTTGGTGGGAGGATAGGCGGATTAATCATGCGCTGTTAAGAAGAACAGAGGTTATCTACGGACATTGCATACGGATAATCTGTTGTACTAATGCACCGGGTGATATTCATCCAGTTTACTTTTTATCAGTAAATACTTATTAATTTTTTGTGAAAACAACCACTCTGCCCTATAGTGTTGTTATATACAGGTAAATTACTCATTACAAAAGTGGTGTTATACCGTGGATACACGTTCGGCTGTGCCGCGTGGCTCCATGGGCACGCATGTCGCGGTTCAGTTTACATCAAACACGCCAGCTGACTCGCCCGTCCGCACCACCTTACAATGCCACGGACGACTCGCCCGTCCGCCCTTGCGGCCGGTTCACGTATCCGAGCCAGCTTACAACATGGAAGACAACTCGCTCGTTCGCGACGGTCTACAACACTATGGGCGATTTACCCGTCCGACCGCGTGGCCGACTCTCCCGTTCGCACTGGTTTATAGTATCACGGTCAACTCATCTGTCGGCTCCCACGGTCGACCCGGCCATGATTGATTTCAGCTTCACCATGGTGATCATCCACTCCGAAGTGGATAATTTCTGGTTTAACATATCAGGTGAAATCCATGCAGTATATTTTTATATTTTTATATTGCTTTTCTTTAAAAAGAGCAATTACTCTGGCTTGCAAGTTCTCCAATGCGGGACAAGTTGTCTACTGCAAAAAGGATTATTATAACACTGAGCTATTGAATGACTCCTACCAGTTTTTACATCACGATCAAATATGGATAGTCTCAAGCCAACTCCTCGAGTCACCTTTGAGACTCGGGGGCTACGATGACATGACTCAGCAAATCTTGTCAGTTTCAGCAAATTTAAGAACCTCAGGACGATGGTGGGAAAGATAAACCGGTCCCGGCGACTACTGTTATATTGATGAAAATCTAAAGGCCGTCAGAAAATTCCCGACTTAGAAAGTATATGACAATTATAAAATCCCGGCTCAATGAAGAAGTTCCGGATCATCAGAAAGGATTCCGGTTTAAAATCCGGCTCAAGGGGAGTCAGTCTCACTGAAGCTCTCAAATATTCGGTTTACAATCCGGTTCAAGGGAATGATGTCTCCCACAAAGCTTTGAAGCTCTCAATATCTGGTTCAAAATCCCGGTTCAAGAAGAATTTATCTCTTGCAAGAAGTTAAAGGTTGCCGAAGAGGGCCTGTTGCCATGATGCGCGGTTCAAACATGGGTTATCCTGCCTTATTGGTTTATCATATTATTGATCACATGGGGGCTTCTGTTTATAAAGCGGAGTTCTGATTACATATTGATCCGGCTATCAAACCAATATTATCATAAGGGGCCAAAGAGAGTCTGTTGCACAGCATAGCTCAAACATGGGTATCCCTTGAGCACAGCTCACAATATCACTTGGGGGCTATGTTCGAACCATAGTCACACCTCTTGATAGGCTTAAAGCCACCAGGGAAATCACTTGGGGGCTCTGGTCATATCCGAACCATAGCTTATACCCTCTTGATCAGCATAAGGGCACCAGGGAAATCACTTGGGGGCTTGGTCGTATCCGAACCATAGCTACACCTCTTGATAGGCATAAGGCCACCAGGGAAAATCGCTTGGGGGCTATGGGTTCGAACCATAGTTACACCTCTTGATAGGCATAAGGGCACTAGGGAAATCACTTGGGGGCTTGGTCGTATTCGAACCACAGTTACACCTCTTGATCGGCGCAATGCCACAATTATGACTACATGGGGGCTCTGGTTGTATCCGAACCATAGCTTAATCCCTCTTGATCATACATATACATCATCATATATTGCATCATACATTGCGGCATCATTACATCATCATAGCATGTATCATATGTGCATGGATAAACCGGCGTTCATTAACCCGACTTGGCTTTCAACTACAAGTTGTCTGTACATGATCAGTTATAATCCGGAGACTACCAGCCCGGTCTGGTTCCGACTCAAAGTCACCAGTATTGAATAAATCGGTGTTTATCACAACCCGGAACGGTTTTATCATAAACCGGCAAAATATGGGAGGAGTTATCAGTAATCAAGATTTGGGTTATCACCCTTACTATAAAAAGTTGGTAAGCCAACGATGTGATTCAATGTCACTTGTATGATATATTTCATATTTGATTATTCTTAAGTGCAGCCTTGGTTATAAACCCGGGTTATATGTTGGGCATTATGACCCGTCCGGCGGTAAACCGCCAGGACACTTTAAACTTGTTGTATACAGAAACAGGTTGAATAAAGAATGATTATAAATCACCAGCGTTTATTAACCCGGCCTGGCTTTCGATTATAAGTCGCCAGTATGATGATAAATTATCCAGTGTTTATTAAACCGGTCTGGCTTTGGACTATAAGTCGCCAG
>NC_041392.1:721913318-721929088 GCF_002162155.2 Triticum dicoccoides
ATATAGATTGCGCCATTGTAATCATGCGCTTATAAATCATTCAGTATATTATTCAAATCTTTAAATAGCCAACATGGCTGGATTTTTTATTATGGTTATCAACATATGAGGTATTCAAAGTCGCTTTGGTGCAATGGCTATTATTTTATCAATGGATATGGTTTATTCTACAATGGAAGGAATAGTCCCGTGTCGCTGCAGGCTTACGACCCGACACTTGGGGCTACATTATTTAAATTGAGATTATATCAAATATGCAAGTCTCATGTCACTGCAAGCATTCACCATGATACTTGGGGGCTAATGCAAAGTCATTTTTTGCTCATCTTATTGAAGACCCGACTCATCATATCATAATGAGCCGGCCCTTGGGGGCTACCAATTGCTCATGTCATACATTCAAGGTATACAAGCCTTAATCCATTATATTAAAGGGTTCATTGCTCAGTTGGTAAAGCACAAAGCTCTTAACCTTGTGGACGTGGGTTCAAGCCCTATGATGGAAGCTACATTATAATATGTTATTTCCATTGAAGTATATATCAAGTTCCGGTTCAGTATTATCTTACTAAGCCGGCCCTTGGCGGCTAAACATCACTGCTAAAATCTACATGATTATATTTACAAATTCCCTGTTCATTATTGCATAATGACCCGGCCCTTGGGGGCTACACTGATTGAAGTTTTTATAAGCAATTACAAGTCCCAGGTTGCTGCAAGCATGACAACCCGGCACTTGGGGGCTGCATATATGGAGTATTCAGTCTATATGATTGAGAGGAACAAACTGGATTTCTTCAAGGTTGAAACACATATTGGAGCAAGTCTTAAGTTATCACTATGTTCTCCTCTTAAGACTTGGGGGCTACAAGTATTATGCATATAAAGGAGGAACGTCTTTAGTTTATCAGTTTTGAGTAAATCAGGAAGATCAATTACATGACCCGGTGTCGACAACAATTATGACCCGGTGCCAACAATATTTATAAACCGGCAATTTTGGTAATATTAAACCGGCAAGTTTTACATCTTCAAACTGGCTGAATATCAGATAAGTATTTCAAGACCCATATTTCTTAAACCGGCACTTTGGAAGCCGACTCAAGTGGATTACTCTTCACAATATTTCTCTGTGAGAAACCAATGTCAGCAAATTGAGTATGAAGCCGGCTTGTTAACCCGGATTTTCTAGAAGGAGGAAATGACAAGGACTTAAGGATCATCAGATGCCGGTTTACAAGAATTCTTAACCCGGAGCATAATCTGTCAAATTTGGTCTTGTGTTTGTTTTACAGGATCAGTTTAACATGGATAAATCCAAATTAAACTGGGGGCTAATGTAGGGGATATACCCCGTGGTGTAAACCGGCCGGAAGTATAACCCGACCGGACTTGGTGTTCTACTTGAGACCCGGCTGAGACTTATCGATTCACTGGTGACCCGTTTGGACCTGGCGGTTTATGATTCATTGGTAATCCGGCAGGCGGGTCAGAGGAGTGACAAGACGCGATGGCCCAACGGGCGGTTCATGAAGGCAGGTTCATACTATGGTGGGCCGGTTTAAGAGGAAAGGCGTGAGGAATATTTGTCTTAAAAGGAGTTAAAACCTGGACTTGTATCCGGTTTGTATTAGAGATAGACTAGTCCTAATCCTAATAGGACTCCACATGTAACCCACCCCTTCAACTTATATAAGGAGGGGCAGGGCTCCCCAAAGAAGAAGGAGAAAAAACAATCTCTAGGCTAGACACAAAGAGCCGGTTTACCGGCGACTCTCTCGTGATCATAATGAGACCTAGCCTCAAACAGCATGTAGGGCTATTACCGGATGATGTTTCCCGGGGCCCGAAGCTGTCTAAATCCTTGTCTTGTGTTGCGTCTCTCAATTCCTCTCAACCCCTCTCAAGCTACCACATAGATGCGTTGGCCTCACGACTAAGTCCTGACACTAAGGACATCTGCCGTGACAAAATCACGACAGCACCTGGCCTGTGTTTGTGTGGATGTACAACCTTCCCCCCTAGTTGTGCATGAAGAGGAAGTGCATTCACATGAGTATGCTAATTGAAGGGCCGAAACAACCAGGGAATGACATCAATCTATATCTGGGGCTGCTGAAAGAGGAGCTAGACACACTGTGGAAAACGCCAGCCAAAACATGGGACGCCGCAGAAAAAGAATGTTTCCCTATGAGAGCCGCACTGCTCACGACGGTGCACGACTATCTCGGTTACGGATATGTCGCGGGGCAAGTGGTCCATGGATTTTCTGTGTGCGTCAGGTGCATGGATGACACAACGTATCGCCAGCTAGATAGAGATCCCGGGTCTTCGAAAACCGTGTTCATGGGTGTCGGTGTCAAAACCGGCGGATCTCGGGTAAGGGGTCCCAAACTGTGCGTCTAGGCGGATGGTAACAGGAGGCAGGGGACACGAAGTTTTACCCAGGTTCGGGCCCTCTTGATGGAGGTAAAACCCTACGTCCTGCTTGATTAATATTCATGATATGGGTAGTACAAGAGTAGATCTACCTGTTGGAAATATGCCCTAGAGGCAATAATAAAAGTATTATTATTATATTTCCTTGTTCATGATAATTGTCTTTTATTCATGCTATAACTGTATTATCCGGAAATCGTAATACATGTATGAATACATAGACCACAATATGTCCCTAGTGAGCCTCTAGTTGACTAGCTCGTTGTGATCAACAGATAGTCATGGTTTCCTGGCTATGGACATTGGATGTCGTTGATAACGGGATCACATCATTAGGAGAATGATGTGATGGACAAGACCCAATCCTAAGCCTAGCACAAAAGATCGTGTAGATCGTTTGCTAGAGCTTTGCCAATGTCAAGTATCTCTTCCTTTGACCATGAGAGCGTGTAACTCCTGGATACCGTAGGAGTGCTTTGGGTGTATCAAACGTCACAACGTAACTGGGTGACTATAAAGGTGCACTACAGGTATCTCCGAAAGTATTTATTGTTTTATGCGGATCGAGACTGGGATTTGTCACTCCGTGTAAACGGAGAGGTATCTCTGGGCCCACTCGGTAGGACATCATCATATGCGCAATGTGACCAAGGGGTTGATCACGGGATGATGTGTTATGGAACGAGTAAAGTGACTTGCCGGTAACGAGATTGAACAAGGTATTGGATACCGACGATCGAGTCTCGGGCAAGTAACATACCGATAGACAAAGGGAATTGAATACGGGATTGATTAAGTCCTTGACATCGTGGTTCATCCGATGAGATCATCGTGGAACATGTGGGAGCCAACATGGGTATCCAGATCCCGCTGTTGGTTATTGACCGGAGAACGTCTCGGTCATGTCTGCATGTCTCCCGAACCCGTAGGGTCTACACACTTAAGGTTCGATGACGCTAGGGTTATAAAGGAAGCTTGTATGTGGTTACCTAATGTTGTTCGGAGTCCCGGATGAGATCCCGGACGTCACGTGGAGTTCCGGAATGGTCCGGAGGTAAAGATTTATATATGGGAAGTCCTGTTTTGGTCACCGGAAAGGTTTCGGGCGATATCGGTATTGTACCGGGACCACCGGGAGGGTCCCGGGGGTCCACCAAGTGGGGCCACCTGCCCCAGCAGGTTGCGTGGGCCAAGTGTGGGAGGGGACCAGCCCCTAGGAGGGCTGGTGCGCCCCCCACAAGGGTGCAAGGCGCAAGGGAGAGTGGGAGGGGGCAAACCCTAGTCCAGATGGGCCTTAAGGCCCATATTGGTGCGCCTCCCTCTCCTCTCCCCTCTTGGCCGCCACCCCCTTTGCCATCTAGGGCTGGCCGCACCCCTTGGGGGTGGGAAACCCTAAAGGGGGCGCAGCCCCCCCTTCCCCCTATATATAGATGAGGTTTGGGGCTGCCATACACATGAGAAATTCTCCCTCTTGGTGCAGCCCTGCCTCTCCTCCTCCTCCTCTCCCATGGTGCTTGGCGAAGCCCTGCTGGATTGCCACGCTCCTCCACCACCACCACGCCGTTGTGCTGCTGTTGGATGGAGTCTTCCTCAACCTCTCCCTCTCTCCTTGCTGGATCAAGGCGTGGGAGACGTCACCGGGCTGTACGTGTGTTGAACGCGGAGGTGCCGTACGTTCGGCACTTGATCATCGGTGATTTGAATCATGACGAGTACGACTCCATCAACCCCGTTCACTTGAACGCTTCCGCTTAGCGATCTACAAGGGTATGTAGATGCACTCTCCTTCTACTCGTAGCTGGTTTCTCCATAGATAGATCTTGGTGACACGTAGGAAAATTTTGAATTTCTGCTACGTTCCCCAACACTACCACAAGATCAGAGAGGCTAAACCCTAGAAGCTAGCCTATGGTATGATTGTATGTTGTCCTACGGACTAAAACCCTCCGGTTTATATAGACACCGGAAAGGGCTAGGGTTACACAAGGTCGGTTACAAAGGAGGAGATATACATATCCGTATTGCCTAGCTTGCCTTCCCCGACAAGTAGAGTCCCATCCGGACAAGAGACGAAGTCTTCAATCTTGTATCTTCATAGTCTAACAGTCCGGCCGAAAGATATAGTCCGGCTGTCCGGGGACCCCCTAATCCAGGACTCCCTTAGTAGCCCCTAAACCAGGCTTTCAATGACGATGAGTCCGCCGCGCAGTATTGTTTTCGGCATTGCAAGGCGGGTTCCTCCTCCGAATACACCATGGAAGAATTTGAATACAAGGTTAGTGTCTGACCCTGCAAAATAAGTTCCACATAAGACCGCAGAGAGAATAATATTTTCGCAAATCTAATTTGCTGACTTGTTTTGGCAACACGACATTATGTCATGGCCCGGCGATTATTCGAACCGTTTCCTTTAACTAGCCCCGCACATAACGCGAAGCAGTTTTTTGACACGTCTCGTCAAAGCAGAGATTGTGCCCCCTTATCACGGGATTCTCATCAATACGGGTGTGGGTAACCCAACCGCACCATCGATTACGGTGCTTGGGGGATAAGCGAGTTTTCGCATAGTTTCGTCCGCCCATATAAAGGGATAAGGATTTACCTTTTCATCCACGCCTTCTTCCTCCTTTGCTCATCCATTTTCGCACAGTCGAGCTCGAGTGCCCAAGTCCGCATTTCCCACTCAACCCTCTCCAACCATGTCCGGAGCGGTAGGCAGGTGGATGGTCTCCTCCGTCACCGAGGGACACATCAAGAAGCTGAGGAGAGCCGGATACCTGCCCGACGTCATCGCGCACCGGCTCCCAGAAGAGGGGCAGCTCATCCCCACCCCCAGGCCCCACGAGAGGGTAGTGTTCCTTACCCATTTCCTCCGCGGACTGGGATTCCCTCTCCACCCATTCGTCCGGGGGCTCATGTTCTTCTGCGGCCTGGATTTTCACGATCTGGCCCCGAACTTCATCCTCAACATCTCGGCGTTTATCGTCATGTGCGAGGCCTTCCTCCGCATCAAGCCCCACTTCGGCTTATGGCTGAAGACCTTCAATGTCAAGCCGGCCAGGTGGAGTGCGGAGGAACCATGGTGGGCAAGATGCCCAACGTCACATGGCTCGAGGGCTCCTTCGTGGAGACTATAAAGGGGTGGCAATCGGGGTGGTTCTACATCACCGAGCCGCGTGACCCTAAATGGGCAGTGGCCCCTGAGTTCCGATCTGGCATCCCCACGCGGCTCACCTCCTGGCAAGAGAAGGGCCGGTCCTGGGGTAGTTCGAGAGAGCTGACCGGACTCCAAACATGTATTCAAAACATGGTGAACAAGAAGCTCAAACTTGTCAACGTAGTCCAGGTCATGCTCATCCACCGGATCCTCCCATGCCAACAACGGGCTTTCAACTTGTGGGAGTTCGACCCACCCCAACACCGAACTCTGAACAGGCTCTTCGACACAACTCACGAGGTTCCCCCTCCCACTACCGAGGACCGCGGATTCTGCGTGAAGCGCTAAGCCAGCGCGGTAAGCTGTTCTACCTCTCACAGGATACTTGTTTTCCATAGTTTGATTCTATGAGGGATCTAAGCTCCCGTACCTTTGACAGGACTGGCAGGAGACGGCCGGAAAGATCGACTGTCCGGCTCCTTTGCCGGAAGGCCCAGCAGACGCACTCCTGGCGACGATGCTGACTCAGGCTCCTTATACGCTGCCGGAGAAGACCAAGAAGGCCAAGGGAACCCGAAAGAGTTCCCGACGCCAGGCGTCATCGGACTCACCGTCTGATGAATCTACGGCACACTCCTCCCCCGAAGACGAGGAGGCAGAAGAAGATGCTCCCCCTCCAGATGGGGGAGACAAGAAGAGGAAGGCCGCCCCAACTAGGGAGGCCGAAGGGTCTAAGAAGGGAAGGACTCTCCTTCCGGACAGTTCTACCACCGCCGCCGACGGCGAAGACGAGTGGCTGCCCAGGGTCAAGCCCCTGGGGAAGTCGTAAGTATTCGAGTACTAGAGTGACTCATAGCATTCCTCTGTTGAACTACTTCCCCTAACGCCGAATATGATTATGCAGGCCGCCACGAGCCCGTATCAATGTATCGTCGGACGGCTCCCTGGGCTTGTCGGATATGGATAGCGATCCACTTCCGACCGCCACCTCCCCTTACCCTGCAGACGACGCCGAGGTATTGTCTCACGAGGCACCGGCTCGAGGGGAGACAGTTCCGGAGGCGCCTCAAGGCGACCTTCCGGACTCCAGGAGCAGAGGGGACAGGGCCCCTGAGGGCTTCGAGTTCGGCCCTCAGCCGAACACTGCTTCGGAACCTCCAGCGGTTCTGAACTCGGGCAGGCGGCCTTCTTCCAAGAGGGGCAAGACGCCTGTACCGGTGACCTCTGCCCATCTAGAGGCGTCGGACAATCTGCTGGAAGCGCTTCGCAGCGCTTCCATCGACGAGGAGCACCGTACTATTATGAGTGCGGTGGTCCAGAAGGTTCAGTCCACCAAGAGCGGACTGACTGAAGCCTGTGCCAGCCTTCTAACAGGCTTTGAGGTAAGTGTTTAAAATATAGGAAAAATATTACCGCATAGACAGTAGCCCCTGATGCTCTGTTCGGTGTTCACAAAGAAAAGCCGAACAGAGGATCAAACAATATCGCAGGAGTCTAATATAAGTATGTCAATATGCGTATGCAGGCTTCGCTGTTGGCATCTGCCGCACTGACTGCGGAGGTCGCCGTACTGAAGCAGGACCTTAAAGGGTCCCAAGACGAACTTGGCCTTGCCAAGAGGCAGCTCGAGGAGAACAAAGGTAAGTAATACCTAGTTTATGGATATGTATAAAAAGAATGCGATTGCAAAATGACAGGATCATCATGAATTTGCCAGGGGCCACGACCGAAGTGGCGACCCTAAGGCAAGCGATGTCCGAGGCCGAAGATAAAGCGGCCAAGAAGCGCACCGAGCAGGAAAGGCAAGAGGCTCGGGTGGGCGAGGTGCAGCAAGATCTCCAGGATCTCGTGACAAAGCACGAGGCGTTGGAGCTTGACTCGAAGACGCGAGAGTCTGAGCTTGCCGCGGCCCTCGAGAGCGCAAAAAGTGCCAAGGCCGAAGCCCAAAAGGCCCTCCAGGAGATTGACGTGATGAAGAAAATAGCGGCGGGTAAGGCATTCTATATGCAAAGAAAGCATGTGAAAGTAAATTACCTATTACCTACCCGAATCCGGAGCTCTCCAGGAGCATTCGCAGATTTTCCCCGCAGTGTGTCGGATGCCGCACAGTTTTACCAGGCCGAGGAGGGGAGCGCAACGGAGAAGTTGTTCTGGTCTCAGTATACTGGGACTGAACACCCGGTGCCTATGAGCGACCAGCTGAAGCAGCTGGTCGAGCTACACAATGCGGCCGAACAGGCTATGAAGGGCTTTATAGTCCGGCTGTGGCCTGGCGACGCCCTTCCAAACAGCTACTTCGGCCTGATGAGGCAGCTTGTGGACGCCTGCCCACGGCTGGAGGCCGTCAAGCGGTCTGTCTGCATCGAAGGTGCACGTCGGGCTTTCGCCCGCGTGAAGGTGCAAGGGGCCAAGCTAGAAGCCGTGAAGCTGATCAAGGAGGGACCGTCGCAGGGCAAGGAGCATCGCGCCCCCGAAATTTTATATGAGGGTGTCCTGAAGGGTGCCCGTCTTGTAGCGGACGAATGTTCAAAGGATGTAATATTTGAGTAAACTTGCTCGCGTGATCCTGTATGATGAAAACTTGTTTCATATGCGCTATCCAACGCTTGTTTGAATTTAAAATATTACCTTCTGTTTGGCTGTTTATCCAATCTGAGAGATGGCTAGTCCTTGGCTTCTACCCCCATGCTGCGAGTGCTGGGGTGTTCGGGATAAACCTGAGCACTCTTGTTCCCATTTTTGGGTCCTTGGAGGGAGGTGCTCAGCACAGCGAACAAGGCAACCGGACTAATAATGCTTTATCACTCTCACTTAGCCATAGAATTCTATAATTTTAAATTTTGGCGAGGCCCCTGGTATTCGGAAGGCCGAATTCAGGGTGCGATACACGCGTTTAAGCCGGACAGGACCGACTCCTCGCTCTAAGCGGCATAAGTCTTTAGGGACTCGAAACCTCGCCGAACAGCGACTAGTCTCTCGCCTTATCATGACAGTCAGTTTTAGCTTTCTCTACTCAGGTGCTTAGCCTAGCAGAACCGGGGCACAATCGCAGTAGTTCTCCTAGCGCTACCTTAGCCGATAGAGCGGAACGTAAGGTACCAAAACATAGGAGCCGGGCAAACCCAACATTTGACCAAACACATGATTCGGAGTTGATGCATATAATACTATAAGTTCGGGGTGCCGCACTTGTCAAAGTGTTCGGACTTCTCACACCATATTGTGGGGTACTTAAGCCCCTGGTGTGTTGGCCGTACCAAAGTGTACGGTTGCAAGGTGTCATTAATGAACACATATATATAAAACAAGAATGCAATAATAGTCTTAATGTTATGCGTTGTTTATTCAAAGAGGTGCATTAAAGCAGAATGATACAGATAGTGCGATAAGCAAAAAGTAGGACTATGTCCCTTCCAAGGGCAAGCTGAGGAATAGTATTAAAGCAAATATGTCACTCGTTATCGTAATCCACCTGGGAGTTCCGTGGTGTGACGTAGCTTTTTGCCTCTCTTGGTTGCTGCATCACGTGTTCGGCAATCATGCTGTCGGACAAGGTTACCAGAGATTAAACTCCTGAAAGAGAAAAATAACAAAGCAGCAAGCCCCTAGTGCAATTTAGGCGGCGTCTTGGAGCGTGTCGTAGTTGGGCCCCCCCTCCCCACCTGTGCCCATGGTATTTTTAATGTGTAGTTATGTATGCGTGGCACGGATTTCGCCGTTTGGCCGGGACTGGGATGGGGGCCGCATTGCTACGCGAGCTCAGATCGTGCCAGGCGATCTAGTTGCTGATTACTTCGAGCGCGCTTGAAGGTGTCCGGGTCTTGAAACGCCGAACTGGTGGATTGCCTTGAGAGGCTGCTTTGCGCTTCTGCTGCGAGGGCCGCAGTGTGCTCCTTCGTTCGGAGAGAGCGCTCTGTGTTTCATTAACTGTAATAACCCCACGAGGTCCTGGCATCTTGAGCTTGAGGTGTGCATAATGCGGTACCGCATTGAATCTCACAAATGCGGTTCGCCCGAGCAGTGCATGATAACCACTGCGGAACGGGACTATATCGAAGATTAATTCTTCGCTTCGGAAGTTATCTGGGGATCCGAAGACCACTTCTAGTGTAATTGAGCCTGTGCAATGGGCCTCTACACCTGGAATGACGCCTTTAAAGGTCGTTTTTGTGGGTTTGATCCTTGAGGGGTCTATACCCATTTTGCGCACTGTGTCCTGATAAAGAAGGTCCAGGCTGCTGCCGACATCCATAAGGATTCGAGTGAGGAGGACCATGGGTTGAACTTTGGGGCGACTGGCTCCAACGCATATACGTCCCTGAGCGCACGCTTCTGCTCGCTCTTGGGGATGTGGGTTGCGTATATCATGTTCATCGTCCGCACTTGTGGGGGGGGGAACCTCTTCTGTCTTCCGGTGTTGGGCTATGGGGGCTTTTCCTCGTCAACGCCATGTGGCCACTTATCTTTGTCTTCGGCAATTAACTTGCCGGCCTGCTTGAACACCCAACAATCCTGGACGGGCCCGGAGTGCTTCTTTTGAATGGCTTTTTCCGCTGACCGGGTTTACAGCCTTCAAATCCGGCATTGACTGCCGTATCTTCAGTATTATCGCTGTTAATGTGGCGCTTATGTTTGTTGCGACAAGACCTGCTATTGCCATCCTTGGTATCCGAAGTACCATGGTTCTTTGACATATTGTTACTGCGAGCCAGCTAGCTGTCTTCTCCCGCACAAAAGCGGGTCATGAGTGTCGTGAGGGCTGCCATAGATTTTGGCTTTTCCTGACCAAGGTGCCGGGCTAGCCACTCGTCGCGGATGTTGTGGTTGAAAGCTGCTAGGGCCTCTGCATCCGGACAGTCGACGATTTGATTTTTCTTTGTTAGGAACCGAGTCTAGAATTGCTTGGCCGATTCTTCTGGCTACTGAATTATGTGGCTCAAGTCATCGCCATCTGGTGGTCGCACATAAGTGCCCTGAAAGTTGTCGAGGAATGCGGCTTCCAGATCTTCCCAACAGCTAATGGACTCTGGTGGCAGGCTGTTAAGCCAATGCCGCGCTGGTCCTTTGAGCTTTAGTGGGAGGTATTTGATGGTGTGTAAGTCATCACCGCGGGCCATGTGGATGTGGAGGAGGTAATCCTCGATCCAAACCGCAGGATCTGTTGTGCCGTCGTATGATTCAATATTTACAGGTTTGAAAGCTTATGGGATTTGATGATCTATTACTTCGTCTGTGAATCATAAGGGGTGTGCGGCGCCTCTGTATTGGGCTATATCGCGACGTAGCTCGAATGGGTCTTGCCTGCTGTGTTCAGCCCGGCCAGATTTACTTTTACTGTATCCGGCGTGACGTTTATCGTCTCGCATAGTGGCGCGCCCTTGTGATCCGTAGATCGATCTTGCATGTTTTGCTTTGTCCTCCAATACATCTCGCAGGTCTGGTGTGTTTCCCCATGCTTTTTTATTTGAATGGCATTGGGGTGCCGGCTGAGCTTTTGGCTGGAATGCCTCTCTATCACAGCCATGAGGTGGCCGATCAGCCGCGTCATACGCTTCTTCCTCCAGTCGAGGCAGCAACCTGCATTTTGGGCAACTCTTGAAGGGGCGCTTGAGTTTATATTCCTCGGCCGTGAGGCCTTCAGTCCATCTGTCAGCTAGCAGATCTTGACCAGCTTGAAGCTGCTGCTGCTCTTTCTTAAGGCTATTTGCCGTGGCCATAAGTCGGCGCTTGAAGCTCTCTTGTTCGACGGGATCCTCTGACACGGCGAATTCGTCATCGCTGAGGCTTGCCTCGTCTTTGGAGGGGGGCATGTAATTATCATCCTCCGCTTCTCCATCTGCCGCTCTCTCAGGAGGGCTGGCTCCTCCAGCCTCCTGCTCTAACTCTTGCTGGAGGAGTTTGTTGTTTTCTTCGACACTATCCGAGGTGTTATTACCTCCTGTGCCGGTATCACCACTTTTTCTTTGGCGGGACTTAGAGTGGCGCCGCTGACGTCGGCGCTTGGCTTGCTTCTTGAAGGGGTCATCCTCCGCTGTCTCGTCGCCATTGCCTTCTTTGGGTGTATCCACCATGTATATATATCGTATGATGAGGTGGTTGTCCAGTGCCCTATGGGCAGTGGTTCCTCTTCGTCTCCCGCATCGTCGTCCATACCGTCGATGTCTTTAGAGTCGAAGTCGAGCATGTCGGTTAAGTCATCGACAGTGGCTACTAAGTGGGTGGTGGGTGGGCCGCGAATTTCTTCGTCGTCCGCATCCCAGTCCTGCCGAACATAGTTCAGCCAGGATCCTCCTGACAAGGAGAGAGACCTGAGTTTAGTATATCGCCGAAGGGCGAGTGCTGAAAGATATCCGCAGAGGTAAACTCCATGATCGGCGCCCAATCGGATTCGATAGGAACGGGAGCAGGCGGTTCGGAGTCCGTGGCCGGAGAAAGATCCGGCAGTTTAACAATACGGCTCTCTTGCAAGGTAAGGTGGATGTTCGGCTCGGTCGCCGCTGAGGGTAAGGCCTCCATAGCAGGTTCCATCCACCCGTCCATGGACGGCGCAACTGGCTCCGAATTGAGGGTCGGAGCGGCTGCCAGTGCGATCTCCTGAAAACTGTCTGATGGTAGAGCTAAATCATACTCATCGTGACCGCGTGACGCACAAGGCGGAGGCTCGAATCTGTCGAAGATCAATTCTCCATGCACATCGGCCGTGTATTTTAAGCTTCCAAACCTGACCTGGTGGCAAGGGGCGTAGCTCTCAATCTGCTCCAGATGGCCAAGCGAATTGGCAGCAGTGCAAAGCCGTCGAACACAAAGATCTGTCTGGGGAGGAAAGTCTCACCCTGGACTGCATCGCTATCGATGATAGTAGGAGCCATCAAGCCTAACGGCAATGACATAGAGGAACTCTCAATGAAAGCACCAATGTCGGTGTCAAAACCGGCGGACCTCGGGTAGGGGGTCCCGAACTGTGCGTCTAGGAGGATGGTAACAGGAGGCAGGGGACACGAAGTTTTACCCAGGTTCAGGCCCTCTTGATGGAGGTAAAACCCTACGTCCTGCTTGATTAATATTGATGATATGGGTAGTACAAGAGTAGATCTACCACGAGATCAGATAGGCTAAACCCTAGAAGCTAGCCTATGGTATGATTGTATGTTGTCCTACGGACTAAAACCCTCTGGTTTATATAGACACCGGAAAGGGCTAGGGTTACACAAGGTCGGTTACAAAGGAGGAGATATACATATCCGTATTGCCTACCTTGCCTTCCATGCCAAGTAGAGTCCCATCCGGACACGAGACGAAGTTTTCAATCTTGTATCTTCATAGTCTAACAGTACGGCCGAAAGATATAGTCCGGCTGTCTGGAGACCCCCTAATCCAGGACTACCTCAATGGGACATCAAAGGTGGCTTCGCGATGATGACCCATGGAGAAAACGCAAAGATCTGTTCGATGGTGAAACCGAACCCCAAAGACGCCCGCGTACGAGGAGCGGCGAGGAAATAGACGAGCTATTTAAAAATTGGAAAAAGTGCTCGGAGCCGGGAAAGAAGTGAAAGGCGCCAGAGCCGCTACTGAAGGTATGGAAAACGAGGTCTGTTTTCTGGGACTTACCATACTGGAAGATCCTCCGTGTGCCTCATAGCCTTGATGTCATGCATATCACGAAGAACGTGTGCGAGAGTCTGCTTGGTACCCTACTCAACATGCCAGAGAGGACCAAAGATGGGCCGAAAGCAAGGGCAGACTTGAAATCAATGGGCATCAGGGAGGAGCTTCACGGTAATGATGATGATGATGAGGCAAAGCAGGACACGGAAAGTCGTCGCAAAGGCAAAAAGGCCAAGAAGAAAGGAAATGACTACCCTCCCGCGTGCTTCACTCTATGTCAGGAGGAGATCGAGCAGTTTTTCACCTGCCTCATAGGAGTAAAACTTCCTTACGATTACGCGGGGAAGATAAGCAGATACCTAGACTCAGCGAAGCAGAAGTTCAGCGGGATGAAGTCTCACGACTGTCACGTGCTGATGATGCAGATACTTCCAATTGCAATCCATGGGATTATGGACGCGCACGTCCGTGAAACGCTATTTGGCCTATGCAACTTTTTCGACGTCATCTCTCGGAAGTTGGTTGGCGTGAGGCAACTCGGAAGGCTATAGGAAGAGATCATGGTGATACTATGCGAGCTTGAGATGTACTTCCCGCCCGCATTCTTCGATGTTATGGTGCATCTGCTGGTCCAAATCGTGGAGGATATCATCCAGCTCGAGCCGACGTTCCTGCACAACATGATGCCGTTCGAAAGGATGAATGGTGTCATCAAAGGATACGTTCGCAACATGTCACGTCTACAGGGAAGCATAGCCAGGGGCTTTCTGACCAAAGAGTGCATCTCCTACTACACGAATTATCTAGGCATCGAGAACCCCGTTGGTGTGCCCGTCAACAGGCACCTCGGCAGGCTCGCTGGATGGGGTCAGCGCGATGGTCGCCGCTAAATGCATGTCGACTTCGAGGGTCGACTCGCCGACTTTTTGAAAGAGAAAACCTAGTCGCGCTACAACACATAGACGTGGTCGATCCTTGGGTGGTAGAGCACAAAACCTTTGTTGAGAAGACGTACAATGACCGAGGCCAACAGAGGACGGACGGAGATATAATCAAAGAGCACAACTCATGTTTCATCCGTTGGTTCAAGGAGAAGCTTCTGTCGTACCCTTTACATGAGGATTCTTCCGCGGAAGAAAAACTCATATTGGCCTTGTCACAGGGCGCCGAGCACAACCTGATGACCTATGAGGCGTACGATATCAACGGTCACACATTCTACACCGAGGACAAGGACATGAAGAGCGATGGTTATAAGAACTCCGGGGTAACGATGGAATCCTACACTGGTAACGACAAGGACATATACTATGGAAGGATCGAGGAGATCTGGGAGTTGAGCTACGCTGGAGAGAAGGTCCCGATGTCCCGTGTCAGATGGGCCAAGAGCATCCTAAAAGAAGAACGGTATTTCACCACCATGGTTATACCCGAAGCCAAATCCAAGACCGCGGGCGCAAACATCACCGCGAAAAATGAGCCATGGGTACTGGCTTCCCAAGTGGACCAATGCTTCTTCATTACCGACCCGTCAAAGCCCAGTCGTGTTCTCGTGAGGAGTGGCAAACGGAAGATCATCGGAATGGATGGAGTCGCCAATGAGCAAGACATCGACAAGTACGGTGACCCAAATATGGAACATGACGACGACGATGAAGTGCCATACACCACAAGAAGAAGCAGGATCACCCTACCTAAAGGACGTCCGTTCAACAAAAAAACTCCATTTGCGAAAAAGAAGGGCAAGAAGATTGTGAAAGAATAGCTAGCTAAGATCGATTGTATTTAAATCGTAGTCTTCATTTCTCGATTGTATTTCGACATATGGAAATGGGCAGCACTTTTTGAATTCATCAATATTTTGAAATCTGATGATATTTTTTCATATTCATCAATGTTTTCTAAAAAATTATTAGATGCAACTAAAAATCCAAATAAAATCAAATAAAAAATTTGATGATATTTGTTCATATTCATAAATGTTTCCATATTCATATTTTTTCATATTCATAAATGTTTTGAAATCTGATGATATTTTTCCACATTCATAAATGTTTTCAAATTTGATCATCATTTTCTAAAAAATTATTAGATGCAACTAAAAATCCAAAAAAACAGTTAGTAACGGCGCACCAGGGGAGGGTGCGCCATTGCTATGAAGGTATTTATGGCGCACCCGAATGAGGTGTGCCATTGATATACAAATTTTTATTTTTATTTAGTCTTGTATTTTATTTTCCAATGTTCCTTTTCCTGCTTAAATTTTATGGGCACTTTTTGAATTCATGAATATTTTTTCAAATTTGATGATATTTTTTCATATCCATAAATGGTTTACCAATTCACAAATGAATGCAACTAAAAATCCAAAAAAAATTACTAATGGCGCACCGCTAGGTGGTGCGCCATTCCTATCCTAAAAAAATTACTAATGGCGCACCACTAGGTGGTGCGCCATTGCTATCCAAAAAAGTTACTAATGGCGCACCGCTAGGTGGTGCGCCATTGCTATCCCTCCCCTGACTAAAATCCCCAATCCCCGATCCCCAATCTCACATCTCTCTCA
>NC_041392.1:721929603-721938633 GCF_002162155.2 Triticum dicoccoides
CCTGCCTTAACAAGCTGCTTCGCTTCGTCTCCTTCTCGCCCCGCCTCCTCGCTGTCGTCGTCGCCGCGCCACCAGGGCCTCGTCTCTGGCGCTGCCACAGGCGCCATTCTGACGACCCCCTTGGGCTCCGCTGCCGGATCCAACTCCTCAACCACCGCAGGACAGCACAGGTACCCAAGTTCGTCCCCTTCTCCTTCTTGCTTATCTAATCTAAGCCGGATCCCAACTAATTTGGTTGTTCTTGTTCTACAAGATCGCCACTGAGGGGCCCTGCACCGCGCCGTAGCCCTACGCCCTCAAGCTCAAGGCCCGCGCCAAGTGGTAGATTCTGCCTCCCTTGCCTCACTCGATTCCTTAAAATCTGGATCCACCTTCTGCCACAGTTGGGTTTAGCCTAATGTTTCTAGGGGTCGGGGCTTAGCAGATCAGTTGGATATGTCTAAACTTAGCTTTTGTTGCTACGGGGACTGCCCATGGGATGTGAACAATGGTGTGATTTCTGAGTTGGACCGACCAGGAGAGATTGTTCATGATTAGTATATCCCCAATTTCAACTGTTGCTAACTTTCTAGCTAGAGTTCTTGATACATACGTAGAATTGGTCCACTGATTATCTAGGTTTGATGCACCGGATTTTTCCCAAGGTTGTCGATGGTTTTCACCAATTGATTGTGTGTTTGCATTGCCTGCTCGTGCACTTTACTTTAAATCTGAGCATCCAAGTCCTTATATTTACTGCAATAGATCTAAATCCAGTAATGTCATTTGTGATCAAGGTTGCATAATTATGTAGGGCTTAAGAGTTTCACTTTGATGATGATGCCCTTTGCTGCTCTAGATTTTTCATATATGGGCACTGGAACTCGCGCATCTATTATTTCGCAGTGACCATGTAACCTTTTTGCTTTTGCTCTGCCTGTGCTTCTCAGTTTGCTAGCTATATCTCTAGGTTCTTGATTGGCTTCACTAGTTGATTGGTTGTTTGCATTGTCTGTTTGTGCTACTTTCCCCCGAGCACCCATGATCTATATTGAAGAATGTTACTTTTCAATTCTGATTATGCCGAATAGTTGTGTAGCGGTAAGAATTTTCACTTTGAAGATGCCTTTGGTGTTCTGGATGTTCCAATATGAGAACGAGAACTCAGATGCTACTATTTGCATTGAATAGATATTAGCAGTTGACCTCTTTGCTTATGCTCTGTCTGCGCTTCTCAATTTGGAAAGTCAATTTAGTTTACCTTGTACCTTATTGGTTGAGCACTTACTAGGTAATTTTAGCTTATAATACTAGGTAATTGCCATCTGGATGTGAAGTGCATAACTAGTATATCCCCAAGTGCATCTGGTGCTAGCTTCCTAGTTGTAGTTCTTGTAACAGACAGAGAGTTGGTCCACTAGTTATGTAGGTTTGGTGCACACGTGCATAGGAAGCAAGCCGTCTTGTGCTAGTTTATGGGTTCTCTAGGTTCAGTTACATGTATAATAAATTGGTAAATTATCTCTAGGTTTTATATAGGCTCTGTCAATTGCTTCTGTGTTTCCATTGCCTCTTAGTGCTACTTTTACCTGAACATCCAAGTGCTTATATTCAATGTAACTGATCTGGATTTTCAGTTATTGCACTTCTGCAGGTTTGGTGGGAGTGGTTTTGTGTAATGCATGTCTTTGCTAGGATCAGACAGTTATAGTGAAAGGCTTCTGTATAAAGAAAAGAAAATGTGATCATGGTGGATGAATTATGTACACTAGTTAGAGCATTAGTGTGGTTTGCTGGTGAGAAGGGAATCAAGGGATACACATTGTGGGGGTGATGCTTACTAACACTTTGACAAACAAGTTCAGAATGTGCTGGACTATATGTTCATTGGTACTACTTGTGATGATGCTGCTGTACTACTTGGAAATTTTGTCAACTTGTGATGTTGCTCCTGTACCCCGAGAGGCCGTTGAGTTTGCCGGAATGTCGATTAACTTCCGTTCCGGCAAATTCGGGTACTCCATATGTCCTATTTTCAGCAAAGGTCATGCTGAATTTTTCTGCGAATTTTAGCATGACTTTGCTAAAAATAGGACATATGGGGTACTTGTGACTAATGCATGGGCCGGGGTATCTTAGTACTTAATTAAGTAGGATCAACTGCCCCTTTATTCTTACTGCATTAAATCATAGGTGACAATGGAGCCAAGTGATTAGGCCCAACTTAGAATTCTCCTTCCCTTTTCTTGATAGGGTATATTATTAGAAGATACCCATATATATCAGTCAACCTAGGGTGCCTTGGCATCGATAAACCCAAAATGATGAAAACTTAACTTAGCATTTAGGGTGCCTCAGCGTCGACAATCCCCTAAATGATAAAACATTGGCTTTTAGGGTGCCTCGGTGTCGATAAAAACCTAAATGATGAAAGCTTAGGCTTTTAGGGTGCCTCGGTGTCGACAAACCCTAAATGATAAAATCTTAGCTTTTAGGATGCCTCGGTGTCAACAAATCCTAAATGATGAGACCATGATCTTGTTCCTTGACAATAACCAACTTTTTGACCAAACTTTTTTCCTATTTAGAGCGAAACATGGCCCACAATGATGAGGCCGGCGGTTCGGGCAAGGCATTCTGGGAGTTGTCCCAAGAGATGGAGCAAGAACCTCACCACTATGAGGACGCCGCGGAAGACACCGATCCTGACTATACAACCCCTAGTGGCGTCGGGGATGACACCACTGATGGTGCCACCGAGGATGCCACCACTGATGATGGCAGCGCACACACAGATGGCAGCCAACCGAAGAGGCAACGGAAGGACCGGCACCCGAACATGCTCGGCACCGTCAAGGAGGAATTTACTGAAGTGTCCTCCGAGGGGCATTGAACGGTGCCCAAAGAAATAGTAAAGGGGTACGCGGGACAGCTCGGGTGCATTCTCCGGAGCACCGTCTCGATCAACACCGAGAACCTAAGGCATCGTGACCGAGGGAATTTGTGCAACCTCCTCTTCACGAAGCTGCACGAATGATACAAGTTCCCCGGTGACTTCGCAAACACAAGCCTCGCAGGGAATAAAGTGAACAGTGCCGCCCTCACAAAGATGAGCACGGCCCTGGCTACTTGGAGAGCCGCGGTGAAGAGAATGATTGAAAAAGGTGACAGTTATGAGAAGATCAAGGAGAAACATCCTTCGATCATCAAAGATGACTACCTGGAGTTCAAGATCAAGTGCGAGAGCGACGCAACCGTGGAATCAAGTTAGTGTGGGAAAGAGATGCGGGACTTGAACTTAGGGCTCCACAAACTCAGTCCCGGCGGTTATAGAGTGGCGGAACCTATATGGGACAAGGAGGACGAGGAGCGTTCCGAGCAAGGCCTACGGCCCCTCTTCGAGAAATACCGTGACAAGCGGACCAGGAACTATGTCAGGGCCCGGTACAAGGTGGACCCGGTAACCAAGGATCTTACCGCGGATCCGAAGACCAAGGTGCTTGAGCGTGTTCTGGTAAGGAATACACCCCCGTGTAATTAGCTCCATATGGTTGCATTCTAATTAATGAAGCCAATTTTCTAAATGGTTCACGTTCCTTCCGTAGGACACTAAAAGCAGTAGCGCGGGGTCGTCTCAGAGCTCCCCTTTCGACACCCCTTTAAATAGGGCGTTGAACGTAATGAAAAACAAGGATAAGCTCAGTAAGCAGTCGTCAGCTGGTCATGTGGCCGGTAAAGGCTGGTCCACGAAATGGTCGGAGTACTATACCGCTGGGCGAAAGGAGAGAAAGACCAGCTTGGAAAGCCAGGAGCGTGAGGTTCAACAACTCAAGGCACAAGTGGTGTGCATTCCGGAGATCGTCGAAGAGCAAGTGCGAGACCAACTGGGAGCGACGATCACCGCCATTATGCCTACCTTGGTTTCTGGGCTGCAGGAGTGGATTGCGGGCGGCCAACAGGGGCCGCCCTCGATTCCTAGCTTCACGGGCAGCAACTCGCGCAATGTGCCGGTGGCTCCATTGGTGTCTCCGGCGGAGGCGGCATTGGTGTCTCCCGTGGCGGCGCCGGCATTGTAGCTTAATGAACCCGAGTGTGGGAAGAATATGTCGGCCAGCACCTCGGCAGCAAGCGGACCCTTCGTTAGTTGCACGCCCGCCGTTGGCGGTGCCTCGACATTAGCCCAGCTCGACGCCATCACGGTAACTAATTAAGCCTCTCGACCGATGACTTCATCTCCTTACCTTTGACTGGGCATCCCTGACATCCTACATGTTTTCGCAGGGCGCCGCCGATGTTCCGTGCACTCTCATGCACTTCGTGAACGACGAGTTGGTCGATGTCGCCAAGGGCAGAATCGTTCAACCGGGCAGCCGCGCGTTCCACGGTAATCAGATGCCACCCACCGTTTATAGGGTTCAACTGGTTCGGGTGCTGTCGGGCTTTGACGACTTGTTACCTCCGTATCGACCCCATGGGGCTGACGAAGATGATGTGATGACCCTCATTGCCTGCATAAGCTGGCCCATGCTTTGGCCGAAGAGCCAGATTCGTTTGGGGGCGGGGGACACCACCCCACAGACAACACAGCTAGTCGTGCCGGCACCAAGCCATGGCAAGACCCCCGTAACGCTACCGGACATGCCGGACATGCATATGGCACATGATCTGGACATGCATATGGCACAGGATCCGGACGACGACGACAACGACGGAGGTACATTTACCAGGGTCGATAAGTACTTCAACGAACATGGGTACGGTGAAAAATTCTTGGGGCCTTCTCAAGAACCCAACCCTGCAAAAGACGATCTAGCTGGTACCGCAGAGAAACCCAGTTGCAACAGGTATCGTCTGGCGTTCAGTTCTCAGGAGACGCCTCCAGCTGCCGCCTTCACCGAGCCTCAGATAGCCGAGGTGCAAAATATTATCAGCCCCAACACACTCAAGAAGGTTGTCTGTGAGCAGAAATCAATCCCATTACAGCAGAAGAAGAGGGGAAGAAAAGAAAGAGTAAGAAGGGTGCGAGCCAGCTGGCACCGAGTACGATCCGTGCTCAGGACGGGCCACCTTCACCTAAGGATATCTCGAGGAGGGTGCATGTGGCGGGTAGGCCGATGCTACCAACTAATCTACTCAATGCTGAAACTGGTGCTATGCGGAGTCTGCATGACAGTGTTCTTTCTTTGGAGAAGCGCGTCTCCGAGAGAATGATGTGGCATACCCGGTTTTCGTGGCCAAGGTGCCAGAGGGCAAGGGCTTTGTGGATAGCGCAATCGGGGGTATGATCGTCATGCGGTTTGATGACATCTTCACTGTGTTTAACCTTCATCCGCTGCACTACACCTTCGTTCGGCTATTTTCGCTGAGTATGGAGATGCTAATCATTAGAGACAAGACCCCAGACATCGTGATAGTCGACCCCTTCTACATGCGTGCCAAGATCTTGGGCAGTGCTGGGGACCGGCAAGTCGCGAGTTCATACCTCGAAGGCGTCATTCTGGCAAACCCAGATAAGGATAACTTCCTCGTGCCTTACTTTCCCGAGTAAGTCATCCCCTCACTGCCCCGTAACATATGATTTCTTAGATTTCGATCGTTCTTTTTTTTTCTAGCATTCATTGTTTTGTGCAGTGACACACATTGCACACTCATCCTCTTAAGACCGAAATATTCCATGGCCATGGATTTTGACTCGGACCGTCAGTCGAAGAAAGGCTACACAAATATCAAGAAAGTTCTTGATGATGTTCTCCCCGGCTACGCCAGATCTGGAGGCACCTTCAGCAGGCCAATTCGTAGGTACAGCAAGCACGTGTTCGCCCACAATACGACATTCCCCTGCGTCAAGTAGATGCCTGGCGGTCAGAAGGATGCCTACTACGCCCTCCATCACATGCCGGCGATCGTACGGGACCATAATCACCTTCTGCTACCAAATAATCTCAAAGATTGGGCCGCAAGCTTCTCGGCAATCCAGGACGTGGACATCAGACAAGAATTCTTTCGCATCCAGTCGTAGTTTGCGGAAATCATCCATCAAGATGTCCTTCATACCTCAGGGCAGTTCTATCTCAGATATCAACCGTCCAACAGTGAGATAGAAACAACGCTACAAATGCAGGCTGACAACACCCGCGATTTCATGACCATCACGACAGACGGCGGCTTGATCCATGCTCCGGTCCCTGAGTCGAGTCGAAAGTAGTGATGCTATGTAGTTCTGAAATATCGATTAGCTCATGTTGTAATTAAACTTTAATGAACTTGTATGTCTCTTTGGTTTGGACAGTCGTTCAACTTATATGTAATCGATGCTATTTATTAGTAGGACCATGAATCGTGCTATTAATGTGTTGCTTTTCTCTTCCGATCCTTTTGTTGCATACTTATATATTGCTTATGTATTGTCTGTGAATTGCTACTAACATTTTGTTTGGCTAGTGCATTGAGATGTTGTCGTATGTCGTGTACAAGGGTAAGGTTCTCGGAGTCTACGATGACTAAGAGGAGTGTCAGAGACAGATTCACCATTTCAGCGGTAACAGTTACAAAGGGTACACCACTAGGGCGGAGGCGGAAGCTAGATACACGCGCTATCTAGCGGGAGAGAGGAGGGAGCGGAGGAGGAACCGGATGAACACCAGTTTCATCGCGATGATGCTCATCGTGATGACCGCAACTCTCTTCTATGTGATGGTAGTTTAGATGATCGATATCGACTTGTAATGTGAAGACAAACTCGCTACTCGCGGTCTCGAGACTTGTAATGTTCTAACTTTATTCGGTCTTTTGAATTCGGAGACTAATATGATGAATTTTATTCCAAGACTAATCTTCTATTGTATTCGATGAATATGTTGTTTATATGTTGTGCTGTGTATATTCTGTGCAGTAATATATTTTGTAACCTGTGTAAATATCAGAAAAGAAAAAAATTCCTAATATTCATACTAGTGGCGCACCACACTGCACTTTAGTGGCGCACTACAATAAACACACTAGTGGCGCAGTAACTAGAAGTGCGCCATTAGTAACCCAGAGCACAAGGTAAATATGCCCCCCTGGGAGGCATAGTAATGGCGCACCGTTTGACATACTAATGGCGCACTCCCTGGTGCGCCACTATTGTCTGGTATACTAATGGCGCACCAGGGGGCGCCATTAGTATTAGTTACTAGTGGTGTGATGATAGTGGCGCACCTGTAGTGCGCCATTAATGGCCAAAACAGGTGCGCCACTAATTAGCATTTTCCTAGTAGTGATAGGAGACTCTCCATATAAAAAACAAGGTTCTACTTTGAAGCACAAGTGTTGTAAAGGATACTAACAATGCCCCTTCTATCTTTGTTTATTATTATTTTTTCTTTTTTTTTCTTTTCTTTCATTGTCCGGAGTCTCATCCCGACTTGGGGGAATCATAGTCTCCATCATCATTTCCTCACTAGGGCGCTGCTCTAAAAATGAATAATGATGATCATCATACTTCTATTTACTTATAACTCACAAGAAATAAAACTTATAACTCAATACCTATGACAAAGTATGACTCTATATAAATGCCTCTGGCATGTACCAGGATGTGCAATGATCTAGCGTAACATGTATGAAAAATGATGAATAGTGGCTGAGCCACAACTACTATGTCAGCTATATGATCATGCAAAGCATTATGACAGTGAATGCTCAAGTCATCAAATGGAAGCGGTGGAAGTTGCATGGCAATATATCTCAAAATGGCCATGGAAAAGCCATAATTGATAGGTATGGTGGCTGTTTTGAGGAAGATTTAATAAGGCTTATGTGTGATAGAGCGTGTCATATCACGGGGTTTGGGTGCACCTGCGAAATTTGCACCACGTCTCAATGTGAGAAAGGGCAATGCACGGTACCGTAGAGGCTAGCAAATTGCGAAAAAGTAAGAGTGCGTATAATCCATGGACTCACATTAGTCATAAAGAACACATATACTTATTGCAAAAGTTTATTAGCCCTCGAAGAAAAGTACTGCTACGAGTGCCCCTAGGGGGATAGATTGGTAGGAAAAACCATCGCTCGTCCCCGACCACCACTTATAAGGAAGACAATCTGTCACATCCCTAGCTTCAGGCATTGCTCTAGGTTAGCTCATGTGAGCATCATGTTTAAATTCAAATGAAATTGAATTGAGGAATTTTCAAAGCCTCAGAAGACCTCTAAAAATAATCAACATTTAAATTTCATCAAATGAGTCCAAGAAAATGTTCCTGTTATTCCATGGAAATATTGGTGAGAGGTAAAATTTAAACCAATATTTTTGGAATCACAGAGATATTTATTTTGGCCATTTGAATTAATCCAATAACTATTTGCTTTGGATTTATATTTAATATATATTAAATATGACTCCAAATAATTCTGGAAGTTTGTGAGTGGCTTTGTATATATTTTAGTAAGCCACATAATAAACTACAGAATTTATTATAATGGTTTAGTATTTTACTAAACTAAAACAAAACAGAACAAAATAGAAAACAATAAATAAAAACAGTATTAAAAAAGAAAGAGAGAGAGAGAGACTACCTGGGCCACTTACCTGTAGCCGGCCCAGCTGGCCAGCTCCTCCCGCTGGCCCAGCCCACCGCCGCCTCCCTCCCCTGTCGCCTTCCTTCTCTGCCAGGAGGACGGGCACGCGCCCGGCGCGCGCGGCCACGCGCCCCGGCCACCTCCTCCCTGCTTCGGCCACCTCCTGCCTCCCTGCTTGCCTCCACTACTCCCTGGAGACGCCACGCGGCCCCCACGAACTCCCTCACTCTCTCCCGAGCTCTCCCCCTCCTCTGTTCCTCTCTCCCTCTCGTGCCGAGCGCAGCCGCCGCCACCGACGCCGATTGCCGCAGCCACCGTGCTCCCCACGCCTCACCGACGCCCCAGGGAGCTCCGCCTCGACCCCCTCCTTCCTCCCCACCGACCCACGGCCCTCCGGAAGCCCTGCAACGCCGCCACCATCGCCGTTCCGTCGCCGGCCACCGAAGCTCCCCTCCGTCGATTCGCCGGACCCCGTGCCTCCCCTGCCTC